>NC_141688.1:136773801-137078801 GCF_964263255.1 Lissotriton vulgaris
ATGGCAGAGTTATCTCCCAGTCATGCCATAGTCGTTCAAGGAGCAACACCTGTGATGCTACTATCAGAATAAGGGTAATCTGGTCTTCTTCTGCCGGCACAAAGCGGGGACGCCTATCACTGTCTGCGGGCCAGCAGCACAAAGCACACACAGGTCTCAGTCCCCCTGCACTCCCATTACAGGGAGTACTGTAGATGCGACTTCTGTGTAATGGGCATAGGGGCCTCTGTCGGGGTTTACCCCGCAGTGTAAGATCCCATAGTAAATCGCCACACTGGCTGCAATGGGAGCTGTGATGGGTGAAGCTTGGTCTGGCTCCACCGTGAGCGTTTGGCTCACGCTCACAATACCTGACTCCTAGCTGCCGCGGTGTGTTAAGTTTACAGGACGTACACTGTGGCAGTCCCACGTCCTCACTGAACCCCCTCCGGCTCTCTCACTTCCCCCCAGCCGGTTGAAACAATCTCTTTTAATCCCAACAGGGATGCTCCTTCCCTCAGCCCATCCCTCCTGTGTCTTCCTCCCGATGTGGGACGTACTGGGTTTGGGTCTTCTTGCACAACAAGCTCTGTCAGGCGCTGGGCAGGGCTGAGGTGAAGACTGCTTCTCCCTCTGGCTGGTGGGGGTGGCTTGCAGAGGCGTTGCTGGACGCCATGGGAACCTTCTGTGGTGTCTGTTGCTCGACAACGTTTGGCAGTCCTGTGGCATGCCCAGCTGGGGAGCAGCTGCACTTTGCTATCTATGAAGTCAGAGACCTCACGGTGGACTTTTCACATAAACTCATCTGTCAGGAAAGCAGAGAGAGAGGCTTTCCACAGCAGACAATGACCACAACGGCACCGGAACAGGTTAGGGTCATTGTTAAAGCACCAGAAGGAAGCTTCCCAAGAAATAAGCACCGGGATGGTGCAAATTAAAGTGAAAGCACATGGACCTGGTAACATAAATGGTAAAACAAAGATAATGCACCAGAATGTTTCACAAAGCAAAGGGAAAGCATGCAGAAAGAAGACTTTGATGTTCCTTATTCATCAAAAAACAGGAGGCAAGAACACACAAGCCCTTGGAGATACTTCACAAGCAGGTTACCACAGCAGAGCAAAAAGAGTCAGTCCTTTTCCTCCACCACAGACAGAACCAGCACCTGTAGGCCTACCCACCCCTCACACAGAAAACGCAGTGGTACTCAAAGTCATTCCACTCTTCTCCTAGGCAGGGTCCTGTTGTTCCTTGAAGTAATCTAAAATCCTGGGGTTTCAGGTGCATTACTTGTACCACATTTTATCATTGTTCTCTTTGTTGCAAGGGTTTCTGAACCCATTTCAAACCGGTCCAGTCCTCCTTGGTGCAGCATGACCACAGGGTGCGGAGACAGCATTTTGAAAAAGGAGACACAGCCTAATCAGGTACGAGTGAATCCCTTTCTTTCCACTCTAAATGCAGACCAGGTGTATTCAGCCCTGCAATGAGTTACCTAGGCAAGGCCAGGGCACACCTCAACTCCCTTAGTGATTGTCTAGAATGAATGCACATCCCTGCTTCTGTCACTCAAACACCAGATGCTGAATACACAAACAGCCAGAGGCACACCGAATGGTAAAGTAAGAAAATGCTAACTCTCTAACACACAATTTAAAAATCACCTTTACCAAAATGTGTGTTAATATATTCTGAGTTCAGAGAGCCTAAACTTAATTTTTTCTACCTTGTCCCTATTGAAAGTTACACATGTAATAATGTTACAGTGCAATCCCAATGATAAGCCTAAGGGACAGATAGTCTTCAATACTGAAAAATGAAATATTCAGTATTTTACTCTCAGGACATATCACACACACCAGTAAATGTCCTAACTTTCAAATACACTGCAACTTGCCCATGGGGGTACCATGGGTCTACCTTAGGCATGCCTAACATGTAAGGAAAGAAACAGTTTGGGCCTAGGAAGTGGGTGCACTTGCCAGGGCGCTCGCAGACACTACAGTGGTAGGTCTGAAACAGATTTATATGGATACTTATGTGGGTGGCACAACCAGTGCTGCAAGCTCACTAGTAGCATTTGATTTACAGGCCCTGGTACACACTGTGCACTTTAATATGGACCTACTAGTGAATCAAATATGACAATCATGGATAACCAATCATATCATAATTTATACATAAAGTATATGCACTTTAGCACTGATCAGCAGTGGTAAAGTGCCCAGAATACTATAGCCAACAAAAATAGACTCAGAAAAATAGGAAGCCAAAAACAAAACATTTTGGGATGACCTTGCAGAAAAGGCAATTTCCAACAGTTACCCAGCTCCAGATATTCTTGCTTAGAGACCAAGTGGACTGGACATTCTTTTTTTTAAGGTGTATGTAGTTGGAAAGGGGCTGCCCTATGGTCCTACGTTGTAGCCGTGGAGGACGGGTCTGATGTGATTTTTCAAGCCAGCGGATCCAGTTGCTTCTATCTTTCAGCTGGGACGTTACTGGCTTCAGCAGAACTACACTAGGAATAAACTAGGTAAGGAATATGCAACACAAATCCATCATCTCTCTAAAAGGCACAGCACTTTGATAGAAACAACAAGCTTTGTAGTGTATTATGTACTGTGGTTTATACACATAAAATCCCTTCATTACTTCATAAAGCACCTTATAGCACCATGGGGTTCATCTGCTTGTGACAGATTCAATGCTTTACCAAACACATTTAATCAATATATCCATGCATGCACAAACTAGGTGAGTGCTCAGCACCATATAATCATATACATGTGATATTTCCCATAAAGCGTAAGGGAAAAGTGACCAGAAACTAATCATCACAGTGGTTTCCATCCGCATAGCTTTGCATCCATGCAGACTTTGTGATTGGATTCAGAATGGATTTGGTATTCACATAAAAAATAGAGTCTAAATTAGTGCATGCTATGTCAATTATCCAATGCCCTTGTCTCTCAGCCCAAAAGTCATTGTCTCTCAGCCTCCATATCAATCTGTCTGTATTTTTCAGGTTGGTATGTGATCTTGTCTTTCTATTGGTTAATTTTCTCATTCATTGTTCCTGTCTGTGACATTCCAGTTATAGTGAATTTTAATGCGGATGTATAAAGTCTCCCACCTTAATATGGATTAAAAAAACTGTGGGGCACAAATATTGTGTTCAAAATATCATGATGTGAAGACTATCGTGGAATAGAATATCACAGGTAAGAATAGTCTTTTAAAGTATTTATTAAAATCATTGGTAAACATCTTCTTGTATTTAACAGCATTGCAATCTGTATTGTTTTATTTATTTAAGTTTTATTTGTTTTAAAATATTGGTTTGATTTTTCCAATGTATGTTTTATTTTGGATTATAGGTTTAGGTGAGGGATGTTGGGATTGTAAGGGAATTAGGTGGGGCGTAATTTATATCATTCAACCAATTAATAAATCAATCACAAAATCCTTTATTCTGCAAATGCCTTAAAAGTATACATATACAAAACAGATAAAAACAAGATGGAAAAGAAAAAGTCTCATTTAAAGTATACTTAAAAAAGTAAGTTATTTAATTTCTAGGTCTAGGAAAAGATTCTGCGATATCTTAAATTAGATGTTGTATCATGAAGTAACAACAGAGGTCAAGACATCTATTAACAGGAGGAGGGGTTACAACTGAGGTCAATCGGAAGTGAGTTCCATATCCCGTACATTATCAGAAAAGGATCAGGATTGAGTGGTTGTCTTTTTGAATTTCGGAGGGATGAGAAGAAGAGAGGTGGAACTTCTCGGGGATCTGGATTTTCCAGCTTTGACCAGTTTGCTGTTAAGGAAGTTGGGGGAATGTGAGTGGAGGGTTTTGTGTGTGATGCAGGCCAATTTGTAGATACATCTGCCTTCAATGGGTAGCCAGTTGAGGGAGTGGGGGGATGGTGTCATGTGATCAAACCTTCTGACCCCCGTTATGAGTCGAGCAGCCATGTTAAGCACGGACCTTAGAGGGGTTAAGTGAGCTTTTGGCGTCCCTGTAAGAATGGCGTTCCCGTAGTCCAGTTTGGATAGGACAAGGGATTGAACAACAATCTTGAAATCGTCTTGGGGAATGAAAGGTTTCATTTTCTTCAGGTGTATTAAAGAGTACAGCTCAATTTTTGTAGAGTTTTTGATGTGGTCCTTCATCGATAAGTTCTTGTCCAAGGTAATTCCAAGTGACTTAACTGAGTCAGTTATAGCAAGGGAGCAGTTTAGGGCATCCAGGTTCTTGAGCCAGTCATGGATAGGAAGGTGGTTACTTTTTGTAGAGAAAAGTATTAATTCTGTTTTGTCTAGGTTCAACTTTAAGTGGCTTGCGTTAAACCAGGAATGGATTTTCGTTAGTGTGACATTGAGGTGTTGAATGTCGCTGGGTGATTTGATTTTGTAGTAGAGTTGAGGGTCATCTGCATATAGGTGATATTTAACTCCTGCTTCTTTCAGAATTATTGGAAGGGGTTCCATGAAGATATTGAAGAGGGCAGGGGAGAGGATCGAGCATTGAGGGACCCCGAGTGTGGCTCACGTTGGCTTAGAGAGACAGGAGTTGTAATTTGCTGAAACTGGTGCTGAAGGTAGGACGCAAACCATTTTAGTACCATGTCATCAAAGCCAGAATGGCCTTTCAGAGTCGCGAGTAAAGCTAGGTTATTAATTGTGTCAAAAGCCACAGATAGGTCAATAAGGATGAGAAGACAGGCTTCACCTTTGTCTAAGGCTCTGTGTATGTCGTCCGAAATATTAAGCATGGCTGTTTCAGTGCTACACCCTTTCCTGAATCCAGATTGAAAGGTGTCGAGGAGGTCGAAGTCTTCAATATGTTTGTTAAGTTGTTGGAGAATGCACTTCTCCAATGTTTTTCGCCAGGAGGAGAGTTTAGAGATAGGTCTGAGATTGTTGAGATCATTAGGGTCGACTCCTGTTTTTTTTAATATGGGTGTGATTTGCCGTAATTGAAGGGAGCCTGGTACACAACCTTATGTGAGAGAGGAGTTGATGATCTTAGTCCAGAAAGGGTTAATGATGTGGTTGAGTTTTTATACAATAGTGGCTGGGAGGGGGTCCATAGTGTGGGAAGTGGGCTTTAGGCTCGCACTTATTTTGAAGACCTCGTTTTCCAACACCAGTTTGAAGTCTGACTAATTTGCGTCATTTTTCAGTTGGCAGCGGACCTGGTTGTCCTTGGTGTGAATTGGATCAGCTCGGTCGAGGGAAAGTGGTGGGAGGCAATTTGAGATTGAAGATGTATTGGAGGTTTGGAAGAAGGATTGCTCAATTTTTGTGATCTTGTCTGTGAAGAAGCTGGCAATTTCTTCACATCGATCCTTGGTTGCTATAATTTCGTGTGGGGATTTGTGGTTTGTTTGCCTTTTGACAATATTGAAGAGTTCTCTAGGTGTATTCTTAGCCTGGTCTAGTTGGCTGCAGAAGAATGAGGCTTTTCTCTGAAAATGTGCTTTTTATATTCTGACCGAGCAGACCTAAGAAGAGCTAGGTGCCTTGTTGATGGGTCTTGTCTCCAAGGGCCATATGTATCAAGAAAACGATTTGCGATTCTGAATTAGCGATTATTACCGAATCGCTAATTCAGAATCGCAAATCGGGATGTAACAACGCAATCGCAAATTTTTAGCGATTCGGAGAAAATCGCTAAAAATTTGTGCGATGCAAATCAGCGATTCCTTAAACGTAAAAAATCGCAATTTACCGAGTTCGCAACCAGTAATTCGCAAAATAGCGCGATCGCAGCCCGAAAATCGCTAAATTGCGATGTTCCCACGCGAAAAATCGCAAATTAGCGATTTTCTGGAAACATCCAATCGCAATCCTGATGCATACTGATGACATCACCATCCAGGAAGTGAGTGATTACCCAAGGTGCCTCAGGACAGAGACAGAGAGTGTGAGAGTGTTGTTTGGAAGTCAGGAGCAATGGCAGAAGGTGGAAACCAGGATGTCCCAGCAAGCCAGCAGGACCAGCAAGAAGGGGAAGCAGGCAGGAATAGGAAACTAAAGTTTTCAGAGGCTGAACTGGAGACCCTCATCACCGAAATGGTGCCACACCATGAGGCATTATTTGGGAGGAGTTCCCACAAGGTGCCAGAAGCCAGCAAAAGGAGGATTTGGGAGGGCATCCAAGCCAAAGTGAATGCCCTAGGAGTCACCCACAGGACAGTGGAAGTGTTGAGGAAGCGCTGGTATGACCTGAGACAGCGCTCCAAGGAGAAGTTGGCTGCCAGGCTGGAGCAGTCCCAGCTCATCGGTGGGGGAACCTCCGACGTCCCTGACTCTACACCACTGGAGAAGGTGGTAGAGGCCACACTGCCTCCACAGAGTGTTGCGGGCGTGCCAGTGCTCGACAGCTCAGCACAACCAGCTGCAAGACCAGGTAAGAAGCATGCCTCCCCACCCTAAACCACCCCCAGCAATCCCCTGCAGCAACCTAGGGATTAGGGGAACCATATGGCAGGCTAGAGCAATTACACAGGCAGACATAGCAATGCATTATGGGAGTTGTAGTCACCATAGACTGTAATGTAGAATGTAGCTACAGACTTCAACTTAGTACAGATGTTCAGGTCAGGATAGGTGAATGACACAAGTAAAGTCAGGGAAGACTGTGAAAATTTTATTTGAACATCACATATAATGAAAAAAAATTAACGTGTGCTGTTCTATCCACAGCACCTGCAAGTGGGAAGGCTACAGCCACTGCACCTCAGACAGGACCCCAAGCCTCAGGAGAAGGCAGCCATGGCCATGAATCAGATGGGGAGGACAGTCCTTTCATCTGGCCACAGGGACAAAGTAGGAGGAACGTCAGGCCATTCAAGATTCTGGATGACGATGAGGAAGAAAATGAAAATGTGCAGTCTGATGCACCAGTACCCCAGCAGCAGGAGTCCAGACCAATGTCCAGAGGCAGGCGTAGACCCCGCACGGCCATCAGCTCCAATGTCCAACCAGAAGAATCTGTGTTCGAAGGCCTGGAGATGCACATTCTGCAGGTTCACCGGCTGCAAGCAAAGCACATGAAGGCCATACAGAGGGAGATCAGGGCAGGGAACAGAGGAATACGGGAGGAAATCAGGGGGGCTGTGCAGGAACTGACTGCAGAGTTGAGAGCGGAACGCGCAGCCAGGTATCCCTCTCCAAATTCCCCTATTGAGAGTCTACGGTATAGCCCACTGTGTCGGAATATGAAGGTGTCATGTGTGCTTCCAGTGTACTTTGCCACTATATCGGTGATTATGTTTTTGGCATCACACACCATCTGTATGTTCAGTGAGTGGTAGCATTTCCTGTTCCGGAATACATACTCTATGTTTGAGGGGGGTGAAATGGCAACATGTGTTCCATCTATACATCCTATGACGTGGGGAAATTGGGCTATGTTGTAAAATTCCTGCTTGGTCTGTGCTAGTTCCTGTGGGGTGCTGGGGAAGTGTATGTGATGTTGCATCCTATGTGTCATGGCGTCGAGGAACGCATGGAAAAAGCGCGACAGGGCACTTTATGACACCCCTCCTGCAGAGGCTATGACCCCCTGGAAACTACCTGAGGCCAGCAGGTGTAGTGAACAGAGGACCTGGATGTGAGTGGGTATGGCTTGTGTCCTGCGGGTGGGGTGTTCTAGGTGGGGCCTGAGTTCCTCTATCAAATCAAGTATGCTGTCTTCCACCAGTCTGTAATGGGTGTAGATATCCTCCTCAGTGCGTTGGAAGATGGTGGTGCGCAACCGGAATATCCTCTCCTGCCGTCTCCTCCTCTGCGCCAGAGCTCTCACTCTTCGCCTCCTCACTATCATGTACAGGCCGGACATTGTGGCTGGGAGTGTGTTGCATCCTGGGCTTGAATTTATAGTTTGCACCTGGTTACCACCTGCTCCCACTTGATGGGAATTGCGATTCCTTATTTTGCGATTTTGAGTATTTCGCTATTTGCGATTGTTTGATACATTCCTTTGCGATTTCTAAATTGCAATTCCCACTTTAGCGATTTTCGCTAACAGGTTTCATCGCTAATTTGGAAATCGCTATTTTAGTCGCTATTTAGCATTTTCGCTACACTTGGGAATCGCTATTTTGCGATTCCTTACTTTGCATGCGTTTTTGGCTTCATACATTGCGATTAGCGTTTTTTGAGTCGCAAACGCTACTTTTTACCGATTCACAGCGTTTGCGACTCATTTTTTGCTTCATACATATGGCGCCAAGTCCTTTCAGCCAGTCTGAGTTGTCCTTTTTCAGTTTTGAGATACACATTGAACCATGATTTAGATTTGATAGATCTCAATTGTTTAAGTGGCACTTCTTGATCTAACACCTCCGTCATTGTAGAGTTAAAGTGAGCAGTAAGGTCATCGGCCGATCTAGTGGTAGGCTGGGACTGTAGAGGGGCGTGAATCTTGGATTCAAGTTCGTAGATAAGGACTTCATTGATGTCTCTGATCCAGTGTTTGGGTTTGTCGGATTGTATTGGTTGGTGTCTGACAGGTGAGTTGATATTAAAAAAAATGAGGTGGTGGTCAGACCAGTCAATGGGTGAGATTGACCTCAGAGAGACTAGTTCATTACTGGTGATGAGCGCGTCTAGAGTTGCTCCTTTGATGTGAGTTGATTCATTGCAGAGTTGTTTTAGGTTGGTTATTTCAAGCAGGTTGGAGAGGTTCTGGACAATGGTGTCTTCTGTGTTGTTCCAGTGGATATTAAAGTCACTGAGGGAAACATTTAGTTCTTGGGCGAAGAGGGTGTGCTTCCCAGGGGGGTGGTACATGGTGTGAAATTTGATGGGGGTGTTGCCTTTCACTGCAAGTTCGATGCCAAGGTACTCCAGAGTCAGGTATTCCCCCGGTTTTAATGTAGTGATCAGAATACTTTCTTTGTGAATGATTGCTAGCCCTCCACCTAATTTAACAGTCTGTCCTGTCTAATGACGTTGTAACTTGGAGGGGAGAGTAGGTCAAGAATGGGGTTGAAGTGATCATTGAGCCAGGTTTCTGTGAGAAATACTATGTCTATTTCTTCTCTAAGCAAAACTTTGACAATGCCGGTGGCGTGTTATACTGCTAATCGGCAGTTGAGGAGCATGCAAGATAAAGGGCAGGACGTTACAATGTCAGGGTGTGCTGTAAGGATAGAGGTGTATTGCGCCAGGGGTCTGGGCAAGTGGACTGTTCTAGGTGTTCTGCTTGTGCCAACAATGACTGGGATTGGGACGGAGCTGTATTCTGTTTTTTTTGCAGGGTGGTAGTTGTTGATCTCCTCTGTTTCCATTATAGAAAGGGTGTGGAGAGCTTGATTAGGTCAATGAGCGTGCCTCCCCAAAGGAATGGTGGGTCATGGGGGGTCAGGCGAGGCCATGGAAGCAGTTGTGTGGGGAGGAGGAGTGTTACTACCCGGATAGCATGGGCAAGGTGGCTTGAATAAGTTGGGCCGGTCTAGTTCTAGATGTAGGATGTTGACAGTTAGGCCGTTGATTTTTTCCTGCATTCAGGTCAGTTGTTGGGTAAGGGAGTTAAAAGAGTTACTAGTCTTCGGAGGGGCAGCGTATGACTAGGGTCTGTAGAAGGAGAGAGTGCTAGGTTCTGGGAATGAATGGAAACATTGCGGGTAGGCGTAGGGATAGGTTGAGCGTGTTGAGTTGGGTCATTGATGTTTCCATACTTGAGGTAAGAAAGGGGTGTTGTGGGATGATGGCCAAAGGGAGGAGGGTGAGCAAAGGTCTGGCGGGGTCAGAGTCCAGGGGATTGGCAGTGATATTGGTTGTGGGGCAGGGTTGGGCATGCGGTTTTGGGTCAGAGGAAGGAGAGTGAGCAATGATTAGGGGGGGATTAGCGTCCGAGGGTTTGTCGGTGCCGTTAGACCTGGGGATGTTAATGGCAGATGGAGTAGGGTCAGTGTTATAGTTGGGGGTTAGTCGTGAGGGTAGAGCCAAATCTACTGAGGTCAGGAGGGGTGTGGTTGTATTAAGCCCCGTAGTGGGAGACTGCAGTTTGTGTCTGATCTGTCTGGTTCAAGAACGACCTTGCAGTGTTTGTTGGCAATGCATTTGCTGGTCCTGGTGGGATTAGTGGATGTCAAGATAGTTCCCCTTTAAAGGTGGGGGAGATGGACGTCAACATTTTTTTCCCCATATGGATGATTGACAGACTTGGTGACTCGGAAGTGCAGATGTAGGGTGTTTTTCCACTTTTTCGGACGGTTGGTGTAGAAGACGAAGTCCGTTTTCGTCTTGCCGTTAGTTGTGGTGTGGCAGTTTTCTACTATGAGTATTTCCGGGTGCTGTTTTAGGGTTCTGTGTTTGAAGTAAAACCAGTGTAAGGGGCTGAAAAGGCGTTAGCAGCACTGCTTTGTTGCATGGATTGAAGACATACAGGTATACACTGTATTAAATACATCAAGGCTATATGGCTGATATGGGCTGTGGAATAACAATACGCAACCAACCAGGGTGATTGGGCGCTGGCAACTGTAAGCATGTGTCAGCTTCAGCTGGCCGATAGGAGCCACGATCGCACCAGCGCATCTGAGAGATGAGTCTCTGTCGCCGGTATCCAATCGAGTGACGGAGACCTGTGGAAGTCAGAACTGCCCAGACTGCAGCCACAGAGTGAGTATGCCAACTTGCACTCCATTCATTAGCTTAGCAGCATAGGCATGACCGGTATTTCTCCAGAGTCCCTTTTTTTAGGAATGATGGATCACTGAACTGCTGTTCAGCTACCGCTGGCTCCTCTAATCCACAGAAGGAAGCGCCTTTACATGGTATAACATGGTGCCACTGCCACTCTTGCAATGCCTACAGTTATGAGTGAGAGTCAGAGCCGGCCGCTATTTTAAAGTCAGGCATGCCGCGGCCAGACTCCCTCAAGCAGAAGCTTTGTCTGTCCCTGGGCAGTGTAGTCATAACCAGGCTTCACAGAACAAGTGATCACCTGTTCTCACTGGGATCCCCGGCGGTGCCAATCGTTTCCCCTGTTACCGCCAGTATCGGAGTGCAGATGGCGGGCACGGTCTGTAGCAATGCGGCCTCGTCATTCCTCACCGATGCACCGATGCACCGATCAGACAGGCCTCACTTCATGCATCAACTTTCAGAGGCGCTGGACCCCAACTCAGCCAGGGTAATCTCGTCTCTCCGGTCAGCAGCCTCATTTCGCATCACTCTTGCAGAGATGGGCAGCCGTGGGAGTGATGCCATACCAGGTTAAGCTGAGCCTGTCCAGGCATTCAGCGCGTCGGGCCTCAGACTGCTATTGTGGCAGGGGACTCCATCAGTTTTGGGCGAGCGCAAGCCCAGGTGCTGAGAACGCGCTCCCCAGCCCCAAAATGCCCCAAAGTGAACGACCGAGCAGGGGGAGCGAGGGAAGGACTCACCGACCAACAGTATCATGGGAGTCACCCGGACGCCTTGTCGGTCCAAGACAGCGATAATCTTTGGTAGATCTGCCAAGGCTCCTGATAGTTAGGGATCCTTTGATGTAGTTAAATACTGAATAACAATTTTTAAGTTGCTGTAAAAATAACAAGGCATTCTTAAGCTGTCTAATATTAGCTACCTGTAGAAAAGGCACCAGAAAGTGACTGCGTAGAATGCTTTAAAGTGTGCTAAAAAGCATACATTTGCAAATGCTTTGTTGCGACAAACTGTCACAAGGACAAAGAGGAGGGTTTGCAAACCAAGCATCCTGGAAACGGAAAGCCAACAATAAATGCTCAATACCAAGTTGAAGACAGGTGAGGTCAAACCTATAATGCAGGTTATGTATAATGGCTAAGTAAGGTTCCAAGGTCAAAGAAGGACTAAGGGGTAAATGCATGACAACAGTCTACATAGATGTAAAAAGGTTTCTGAAGCAACCAATAAACAAAGATCCTTAAGTATTGCCCGGCGGTGTCGCCTTTTTAACCCACAAAATATTAATCAATGAAGAGGCAGGCGCTGGAGACTGGAAGGCAGGAAACAAGGGTTTATTCTCTCCGGAGGAGAACACATCAGTTCGGACAGCAGGTATCGTCACGAGGTGCTCTAGCCGCATCTCTGAGGCTTGGCCTCTTATACACAAGTTTATGATCTTTATTGCATGTAACACATTCTTGCAATGCTTTGAAGTATGAAAGGACATCCTCGGAATCTCCCCTTCAGGCCCGTTCCCACACACATTTACAGTTGAAGTCCCCACCCCGGTCACAACAGGTGATGATTATCGCGCAGCTGGACATTCCGCCGATTCACGGAATGTGTGGGGTTGATCGGATCTCATAGGGTGGGGGCTTTGATAAATTCGAGGGTCCTTTAATGGGGGAGGCTTCCTACTGTACGGGGGGGGGGGGCAATAAACAATATCCGCAGGGCCAGGTGGCGGCCTGGGAACGAGGAAGACAAACGGGCACACAGGAAAAGGGGGTTTGTATCAAAGGACCTGGGACCATGAAAGGAATGAAGGGAGGTGTCGCGCTGGGAACAGGATGGGATTCCGAGGCAGAGCTGCGCTGAAGAGGGGTTTATGACCCAAGGCATGTGAGAGCGGGGGGGGGGTTGTCAGCGTGCGGGGGATGCCTGCGAGGTTAGGAGAGAGAGAGAGAGAGAGAGAGAGACGCGCTGGCTATCAGCGAGGGGCAGGGAGGCCATGGTGCTCAAAATGGCTGCTGCTTACGTGCACGAATTAGCTCAAAAAGAGCAAGATGGCGCCGATAATGTTGACGTTTGCAGCCTAACTTTTAACAGTCCTCCCTTTTCAACATATCTAGCCAACTTGCCTACTCAATGTCAATCTTCATCAAATTCCTAACCTCGGCATCATATAATGCTCCCATGCGTTCGTTTCCAAAGTCCACAGTCTTAGGGCAAATACAATTTGTACATAATGAACACAGAGGTGGCAGACATTGAATTCCTAAGCATAGACCGCATATTACAACTACAGGAATCAGGATAATGGTGAACAGTCTCCAGCCCCAGTTCTTAACGGTGTTCCAGAACCAACCACCAAGCGACCATTCTTCCTGTTCCTGGTGGACTTCTGAAGAGAGTCTGTGAAGATGTTCGATGGCTTTGTACACTGAGGGTGAGTTGTCCGGTATGTATGTACAGCAGCTGAACCCAATAATGCGGCATGCTCCACCACGGTCTGCAAGAACCAGATCTATGACAAGGCGGTTCTGGAGGGCCACCAAACGGACCGCTTGAAGCTCGGCGGTGTTGTTAGCAAGGATACCAGCTGTGATGTTCATTGTTGTCTCAACTGCCTGAGTCAGATGTCGGATGGCACGGCTGTTTGCCATCGGGCTCCAGAGTGGAACAAGTCCCTTCATAGCATCGAGGAACTGCGCTCCTGTTGAGTCTGCTTGTTCAATGTCCTTGGCTCGTTTTTGTCTATGATGATTCGCTGGAGCCACATAAGTCGGAGGAAGGATGAAGGAGATGAAACAAGTGCCCCCCCAGCCTTTGGGGAGCCAGGTGTAAGCCTTTGTGCCACAGACGAAATACATGTTTGGGGACGACACAAAGGAAGGTGGATCAGTGGAGTCCAAAGTTCTGGTAAAACGGCAAGCACTGCGGCCTACCAGCTGTGTCCCAAGCCCTTCTATGCACATGTGGCCTGTGACGTTGATGACTGACAGGGCCACAGTCAGAGTGGCAGCCGTTCGTTTCCGCAGGTAGGAGAAGGTGGGTCTGGTTGGATTGTTGAACACCTGCATTTCAATTCGTTGTTTAGCAGGGATGTCCATGTGGATTGAGTCGTTGGAGGTCTGGGGGCAGAAGTGTGTCTTTGTTTTGTTTCGCCAGACCCCGTGGAAGAAATGCGTTATGGTTTTGCTGGAGGTGGCATTGTCCTTATAGCTTTCTTGCAGGAGGATCAGCCAAGCAAGGCAGGAGCCATGAACTGAGAAGGGTGAAGGGATGAATGGTATCGAGTGTCCAGTGGCGTGGGGTAGCAACCCACAGATCCAACAGTTGGTGGCATTGGTGGCGAGATTGTGCTGGTGAAGTAGCTGTACGAAAGAGTTATTCCAAAACTCCTTTCGCCTCTCTCTGAGTTGAGGAGAGAGCGAAATCAGATAATGTTCCTTCATGGTGGTAGGCTGAGCAGTGGTCAGGAATGTTTCGTGAGCAGGTGCATTTTCTTCCATAATCCAGAGTGTGGTCATGAGGAGAAAGCAGAAAAGAATTGTGATGAAGAGTGCAATTGTCTTTGAGCTGTGGAGTCTGTCTGTTCTTGGGTTTCTGTAGTGGGTATTTCCTGTTGCTTCCATCATCTTCTTATTTGGCGCTTCCATCATCTTCTTATCTGGCGCTTCCATCATCTTCAAGGTGCTCAGTAGCGGGCAGAACCACAGACTTCGTTTAGCTTCTCTCCGGGTGACCCTTGGTGGTGTTTAGGTCACCGTTCTGACACTTCACTTAGTCCGTGGTCTACTTAGCCGAAGCTCCCTCCTTTCGACGCAGGAAATACCCTTCTCTGGATGGCACAGTGGGATCAGAGAATTTTGAAAGTTCAAGTGCTTCGGTATCAGGATAGCAAGTTAGTGACGGTCGGTCCTTGTTCAGGAGCTCTTCTTGGTTGTCAATGTTTTCTGTCGTGGCCAGGGTCGAGGAGACCTTCTTACAGTGGTGTGCGTGCAGCCAGTGCCGTTTCCCCTCCACACAAAGAGCCGTCCGGGTGGTGATTAACACTTGCCAGGGGCCCATCCACCGGGGTTCCAAACTCTTCGACCGCTGAAAGTTTCGGATCAGCACGAAATCTCCAGGTTGGATGGCGTGACCCGGACCCCTGGAAGCATCGGGGATGGCCTGCTGCACCTGCTGATGAATGACAGACAGAGTTTCAGTCAATTTATACAGATAATCAGACATTAGGACGTCCGGGACGTCATGAATGGAAGTTGGTTTCGGTGCAGACCAGACACTCATGGGTCGACCGAAAACAACCTCATAAGGTGTCAAGTGATGTTTGGTGGGGGTGGAACGCATCGATAGCAATGCCAGTGGGAGGGCGTCTGGCCATTTCAGACCCGTGGTAGCCACTATCTTGGCCAGTTTAAGTTTTAGTGTGGCATTGTGTCGCTCAACAAGTCCAGCAGACTGGGGGTGGAAGACTGCGTGGAACTTCTGCTTGATGCCCAGCCCCTTTAAGATGAGCTGGATGACTTCGGCTATGAAGTGGGGGCCATTGTCGCTCCATAAAATACGACAAAGGCCGTAACGGGGGAAAAACTCCTTTAACAGTACTTTTGCAGTGGCCATAGCAGTGTTGTCACTGGTTGGGTATGCTTCCACTCATTTGCTAAATGCGCATACCACAACAAGTACATATTTCAGGCCTTGGCATCTGTCTAGCTGGATGTAGTCCATCTGCAGGACTTCAAACGGGTGATTTGGGACCCCAAACCCTCCCCGGGGTACTACAGTTCCTTTCCCGGGGTTGTGTTGCAGGCATATCAAGCATTGTTGGACCAGACGTTTGGCGGAGTCTGTGATTTTATCATTGTGCCAAACTCTGGAGACAAGTTCAATCATGGGGGCTGATCCTATGTGGGCAGGGGAGTGTGCCATAGTCAGTATGGGAATCAGTTACGAGTCAGGTAGCAACCATTTGTTTGTGTCTTTTGTCCGCCAGCAGCCTTTGTCATCTTTTAATCCCACCCGTGTCCATTCAGTCAGTTCGTGTTGTGTGCTAGCCATTTGAATGTCTCTAATAGTGTCCCTAGCGTCAGTCCATTTTCTGCTAGTGACCTGGTCACGTACATATGTGTTGTCGTCCTATTTTCAGCTGTCGTTCGGGCAGTGATGTCGGCTAGTGCATTTCCCTGTCCAATAATGTCTGTCACCTTTTTGTGTGCCTGGCATTTGACGACTGCAAGCTTTTTGGGGAGAAGGACAGCTTCGATCAAGGCGGAGACTAGATCCCCGTGCAAAATGGGGGTGCCGTGTGAGGTCAAGAATCCCCTTTCCCTCCAAAGGAGCCCAAAATGGTGAACCACCCCGAAGGCGTACTGGCTGTCGGTGTAAATGTTCGCTGTGGTTCCTGCTGCTAGAATGCAGGCTCGTGTCAGGGCAATCAGTTCCGCTGCCTAGGCAGACCGTTGCGTGATGCGGGCTGTCTCGACTACAGTTCGAGCCGTGGTGACTGCATAGGCAGCTGAAGTGGTGCCATCGGGGAGTTTGATGCAAGAACCGTCCACCCACAGCTCTCCGTCAGGGTCAGGAAAAGCCGTGTCTCTGAGGTCAACCCTACTTCTAGTCTGTTCGTCCGTAAGAGTCACGCAGTCATGTACAGGGTGCACATTGGGATCGTTCTCTGGTAAGGGTAACAGAGTTGCTGGGTTCAGTGTGGTGCATCTTTTCAGGGTGATATGGGGTGCAAGCAAAGTCAGTTCGTATCCAGTCAGTCGTGCACTCGTCAGGTGTTGCGTCTTGGTTTGGTTCTGCATGGGGTACCAGTACCGTGAGGGAATTTGCGAGCATGATCCCCTCACTCTGTCGGATAGAGATTGCAGCGGCAGCTACAGCTCGAAGACAGGCAGGCAAGGCTCTGGCTACAGGGTCAAGAGTGGCAGAGAAGTAAGCGCATGGTCGTTTCTTTGGGCCAATGGACTGGGTCAGGACAGATAAAGCGCACCCCTCCCTTTCGTGAGTGTAAAGGGAGAAGGGCTTTGTGTAATCGGGGGTACCTAGGACAGGGGCCGAACAAAGGGCATCTCGTAGTTCCGTGAAGGAGGTTTGACATTCAGGGGTCCAAGGGAGTGGGAAGGGGACGTCTTTAGCTAGCAGAGAAAGCAGCGGTTTCACAATGAGGCTAAAGTTTGGTAACCACTGTCGGCAGAAGGAGGTGAGGCCTAGTAGGGAGCGAACCTGTTTCTGAGTCTTAGGGACAGGAGTTTCGAGAATGGTTTGGATCCGGTCGGGAGTGAGTTTCCTTCCGTCTTTGGACAAAAGGTGGCCTAAGTAAGTGACCTGGGGTTGGCAGAATTGCAACTTCTTCTTGGAGACCTTGTGGCCATTTTCCACAAGGAAGTGCAGGAGTTGAATGGTGGCTGTAACTGCTAATGGAGTGGTGTCGGCTGCCAAAAGGATGTCATCGACATATTGCACTAACACCACTCCATCGGGTAACTGGACTTGATCCAGTTGTCTCTTGAGGGCCTGGCTGTAGATGCTAGGGCTTTCTGTGTAGCCCTGGGGTGCTCGGCAGAACCTATATGAGCGGGCTTTTAGGGTGAAGCCGAAGAGATATCGGCTGTCTGGGTGGATGGGGATGGAAAAGAATGCGTTTTTGAGGTCAATGACAGTGAAGGTGGTGGCAGTGGAAGGAATCAAAGTCAGGATGGTGGTGATGTCCGAGACCACGGGGTACTGGGGTACCACCACTTTGTTGATCTCTCGAAGGTCAATGATAAAGCGGTATGCTTTCTCATCTCCCTCTCCCTGTTTCTTGATGATGGGCAAGATAGGGCTGTTGCAAACGTTGCTAACCACTTCCTCTACCACTCCTGCGTCTATCAGTGACTGAATAATCTTTACCAATGCCTTCTCGCCCTCGGGCGATATCCGATATTGTGGAAGTTTTGGGAGTGTTGCGTCTGGTCGGACAGTAATGTGCACTGGGTCAATCATCATGCGCCCTACGTCCGAATCCGTCTTGGCCCACAGATACGGAGGCAGAGTGTCAAGCAGGGATGTGTCAGCGTCGGTGATGGAAAACATGCGTCGGGGAGGGCAATGTCTAAGCAGAACGGGGTTGTCGTAAAGGAAAACTCGAACTCCATCTTGAGAACATCTAATTGTCGCTCGGAAGTGTTTCAATAAGTCAAGTCCCATAATGGCGTCAGGGCTATTGGAGGAAAGCAAAACGTGGTGTCAGTGGTGTTGTTTTCTAAGTCGAAGAGGATCGGGGCGGACAAAGGGTTAGTGGAGGGCGTTCCATCGAAACCTGTCGATGTTATAAGTGAGCCAGACAAGGGTGCCCTTGGAATCAGTCGTTTAGATAACGCACTACGTGTTGCGCCAGTGTCTACCAGAAATGGAGACTTTGTACCCAAGACCTTAGCAGTGACGTAAGGGCCTTGCTGGTCAACATAGAGCTCGACTGGATCCCTCCCTTGCCCTTGGCAGTCCTATGCAAAGTTGTGGGCGTCATCGTAGTCAGATTGCTGGCATTGGTTCTGTCTGGGTCGATCAAATGTATTTGGTCTGCCTGATCTGTCGTTAGTCGTGTCATTTGGGGGCCCTCGCTGCTGTCCCTTATTTCTCGGTCCACTTGCTATGTCCTTGGGGTCTTTGTTTCTGATTATTTCCAAAAGAACCGGGCACTGGGATTTCCAATGGCCAGTTCCTTTACAGAAAGCACACTGGTCCTCTCTAATGTCTGTACGTCCAATGTGGGGAGTCAAAGTGCGGTCCTTGGGAGGTGCAGTCTTAGGGACGTTCGTCTGATAGTTTCCCCGGTATTGGTCTCGTCCTATAGTCACCCCTTGCAGTTGTGCAATCATCACCCTCTCTTTCAAGTCCTTCTTCTTTTTCTCTGTTGCTCTATCGTTTTCATTTTTCTGATGTTCATAATATTGGGCCATCTGGAGGATAGCCGTAGGTTTGGAGGCTGCCCAACTACTCTCGCTGGCCTGCAGTTTCTGGGAGACCTCTGGTGACAGACCCTTAACATAATTCTGGACAAACAGATGGTGTCCGGTTGCAGTGGTCATGTCCTGGCCGCTGTAATCGGAGAACACCATTTCAAACCGGGAGAAGTAGTCCGATACATCCTCCTGGGGTTTCTGGCGACAGGCCGTTACTATCGACCAGTCCACTTTCTTTTCTGGAATTAGGGTTTTTAATTTCTGTACGATTTTATCTGGGAGGTCTAAAATGGATTTCAAAGGCTTTTGTCCAGGTTCTCGTTGTTTATCAATGCCATCGAGTTGTGACCAGGTATGTCCAAACAGCTCAAGGTGGTTGACTTTCCGGATTTGCTTCCACACATCAGCTGGTAGACATAACCCGAAAAACAAGTCGATGTCAGCCAAGGTCATAATCGTTGAACCTAGGGCTGTACCTAATTCAGTATAGAAGGCAGTGGGGTTTTTACGTAGGTCAGGCAGAGATTTCCGGAATGTCAGAATCTCTTGCCGGTCCCATGGCTGGTAGACCCAGTTGTACACTACCCTTCCTTTTGCATCTTTGTGGTTTGCATCATCGTTAGTCCCTTCACCTCGTGGAGGAACCCAGTAAGGGGCAGCCTCTCGTATCGGCATCATGGCGTTAGATTGCTCAGTTTGTGGTTCGGTCGCTACGGATGTCGTGGGTTTAGTTCTCGATTCTTGTTCAGTGAGGTGGCGGAAAACCTCAAGCGTACGCATAAGGAGGTCCGTCACATCACACTCGCCCTCATCCCCGATATCGACCTTCCGGTACAGAGTCGTTAGGCTCTCGGGACCTTTGTCTCGATATCGGTCCTCGTATGCGTTCAAGACATGGTAACACAGTCGTACGGTAAAATGTCGTCTGTGACTCCCTGTATACGAGTTAAACATATCCGTGATGTACTCTTCATCTGCCTTCCTTTCTACCAGTGTCCTTGCTATCTTGTCAATCCCTGCTCGCTCATCTTTGCTTAGTCTGCTTGTTCTTGCAGAACCAACCCTTCGGGTCTCAGGGTCGCCTAACGTTGTCGTTTGCGTAGTATCTAATACAAGGAGTTCGGCCGGCACAGAGGCCATGGGGGCCAAAGCTGTGGCGCTACTCTCGTTTGTATCTGGGGGTGGTGGGTGCTGTGCTAAGAGTTGGGAAGGGGCATATGGAGGGGGCATGTAGATGATCGGAGGACCTAACAGCAGATCATCGTTGGCTCGTTGTTTCGAGGGTAATTCAGGGTAGAGCGTGGAGGACGTTCTAACCGGACACTGGCTTGATGTTTCCATTTCTAGTTTCTGGTTGGCTTCCTCTCTTTCCTTTATCTCTTCTTCTAGTTTCTGAGCAGCTAGGTGGGCTGCTTTTCGCAGCTCTTTTCCCAACCTACTCTCAGTTCTCTTTTTACGTTGTTCAGTTTCTTTGCGCCACATGCCGAAACTATCAAGCATAGTGGGCGTTGTCTTGTTTTTACCAAGGGCTGTTTCTAGCGCGTTTATTTTATCATCATCGAAGGATCCTATCAGTGGCCACTGACTTTCTCGATCCTTTTTCGTATATTTATGCCACAGCTTGCTATAGGCTATAGCGATCAATCCATGCTTCATGAACATGTCCTTATTAGGGGTGCCTTCCAGTGGAGCCGGATGGTTCATCTCTAATAAGCGGTCCGGGCTAAACAGGCTACCAATCAGTGGGGAGAAGACAGGCATGACGGATCACAATGGGGACAAAAGTCAGCACTACCTATCTTATCACTGCGTGCAAAGACTAGACAGAATATTTCTATTCTACGTTGTTTGCAGGCAGTGAATACCTCATGAACCAATATCGAACAGTCAATGTTCGGTCAATCAAACAATCAGTGGGGAGAATAAGTAGGCCCGCAAAGGTCTGCATTACCTACCCCTTTCACTATCTGCAAAGAGGGAACCTGTTCTTTCCTGTTTGCAGACAGCGAATCTCAAAACAACTCAACAAAGAGTAATACTAGTATTTTCCAAACAATCAAACAATCATTTCGCAATTCATCGTGTTTACACGACCTTACCCGGACCGCATGGACAGTTTCTTGTCTTCCGAATCCAGCGCCCGATCGTCCTCTTTTCTTCGTATTCCTCGCGGCACTCCTGATGGTTCCCAGTCAGGACCGTAGATCACTCAAGAGAGGTCTGTTCGGAACCAGTGAAGTTCGGATGATCGGCTGTCAGACGAGGGTCTATCGGACAGGTGCACTCCCGATCGTTGCAGTCGTTCACTCTGTCGTCAGGACCTCTCCCACTGGATCCACGAGTCGCTGATGGGCCCCACGTTTGGGACGCCAATTGTAAAAAGGTTTCTGAAGCAACCAATAAACAAAGATCCTTAAGTATTGCCCGGCGGTGTCGCCTTTTTAACCCACAAAATATTAATCAATGAAGAGGCAGGCGCTGGAGACTGGAAGGCAGGAAACAAGGGTTTATTCTCTCCGGAGGAGAACACATCAGTTCGGACAGCAGGTATCGTCACGAGGTGCTCTAGCCACATCTCTGAGGCTTGGCCTCTTATACACAAGTTTATGATCTTTATTGCATGTAACACATTCTTGCAATGCTTTGAAGTATGAAAGGACATCCTCGGAATCTCCCCTTCAGGCCCGTTCCCACACACATTTACAGTTGAAGTCCCCACCCCGGTCACAACAGGTGATGATTATCGCGCAGCTGGACATTCCACCGATTCACGGAATGTGTGGGGTTGATCGGATCTCATAGGGTGGGGGCTTTGATCAATTCGAGGGTCCTTTAATGGGGGAGGCTTCCTACTGTTCGGGGGGGGGGGCAATAAACAATATCCGCAGGGCCAGGTGGTGGCCTGGGAACGAGGAAGACAAACGGGCACACAGGAAAAGGGGGTTTGTATCAAAGGACCTGGGACCATGAAAGGAATGAAGGGAGGTGTCGCGCTGGGAACAGGATGGGATTCCGAGGCAGAGCTGCGCTGAAGAGGGGTTTATGACCCAAGGCATGTGAGAGCGGGGGGGGGGTTGTCAGCGTGCGGGGGATGCCTGCGAGGTTAGGAGAGAGAGAGAGAGAGAGAGAGACGCGCTGGCTATCAGCGAGGGGCAGGGAGGCCATGGTGCTCAAAATGGCTGCCGCTTACGTGCACGAATGGGCTCAAAAAGAGCAAGATGGCGCCGATAATGTTGACGTTTGCAGCCTAACTTTTAACATAGATTGTACCATAGCATTATGCATTCATGAGATGTAATTAAAAAAGCTTTTTCACCCCGTCTTCATGGATGCAATCTAAAGACTCCTGTTTATGAAAGTAATCTGGCACACATAGCTTAATAAAGATCTGCTTTACTTACGTGAGCCATGAGTTCTCAGCCATGTTATGTAGGGCTAGGCAACCTCTAAGGATTAATGTAGGGAATCCTGCATCCGGTGACAAACCGTCAAGGCGTAATGGAAGCCACTCCTATAGCATTCTTTAGATAACTTATTCAATTCTCATCATGGCATATGACACTTACAGTACCTTGGAAGACTGAAAACAACCTGCTTATAATGCTATTTTCAGCTCTGTGATGAGATTAAACATTTGTATAAACCAGATTCCTACACTGTAGTGTCCTGCAGGATAAATCTGGGAAAATTTATGAAAAGTGGTGCATCTCTGCACTGCTGCAGAGATGTGTTAAAACCTTTTTAAGACATGGATGTGCCGAATGTATGGTTTGGTACACCATCTTGCAAGTGAAGAGTAAAGGTAAATAAAATTGACATTGATGCCGCCTTCGGGGTGTGCAAAAAAGTGACAAAAGTGCTTTAAAAGTGATGTAAGTCACTGTCAGACCTGGCACCATTGGCGTGGGTCTCCCTTCGATTTTTGCTGTTGCCTCATGTGTTTTTGCTGGTGTAAGATGCTTTGGGCCCTGTGCCACTGCTGTCCAGTGCCACAGTGCAAGTGCTCCCTATTGTAAATTGATGTTTCGATTAGTGATTCCATGACTGGCTTGTTTGGTTTACTTTCAGACCCTAGTACAGTGCACTGAGTGTGCCCAGTGCTTGTAAATCCAAATGCTGCTGGTGGGCTAGCAGCACTGGTTGTGCCACCCACAGAAGCAGCCTTGTAAAATGTGTCTAAGGCCTGCCATTGCAGAGCCTGTGTGCAGTCTGGTACTGTCATGCTGACTGGGCAAGTGCACCCACTTGCCAGTCCCTAAACCTTCCCTTTTCTTCTTTGAAAGCCTCCAAACCGGCACCCTCGGCAGATATAGGTACAGCCAACGAAAATTTTAACCGCTGGATTACAAGTTCCCTGGATTTCCTTATTCCTGAAAAAGATCTGAAAATCAAGGCCAAAAACCAAAATAAAACGTGGTATACGGATGCTCCCCGAGTCTTAAAACAGAATTGTAAAAAAACAGAGAGAGCTTGGAGAACAAACTTTCCCCCAGACTCAAAAGAGAAATACAGGAAAAATATCAGCCTCTGCAAAGCCAATATTGGAACAGCACAGGCCAGCTATCACAAGGGGAAAAATCCTAGCAGCATCCAACTCGACGCGAGAGATCTTTAAGGTTGTGAAAACCCTCTCAAAACCTCCCCCAAATCCTGCCTACTCCGACACTTCAGGTTACCAGTGTGACAATCTTGCCGAATTCTTTTCACTAAAATCAACACTATATGTTCCTCCTTTCCCCCTGTAAATAAAGATATCCCACTCACTTCCCCCGGTAACAGGCAGCCCAGCCTTAATTACTTTCCGCCTTAGAAATGCCAGAATTAGAAAAACTGTTCCTCAAAGTTAAAAGTGGATCTCCCAAAGATGCCGCTCCGTTACGTAGGCTCACACAGGCGGCAGATGTAGTCCTCCCGGTAATCCTAGAATTAGTCAACAACTCACTTGCATCAGGAATAGTGCCCCCTGCCTGGAAGGAAGCCATGGTGAAGGCCCTGCTGAAAAAACTCACCCTGGACCCGTCTGTTTTAGGAAACTGCCGGCCCATTTCTCTTTTGCACGGGATAAGTAAAATTACGGAAAAATACGTCAACACGATTCTTTCCTCTTTCCGAGAGACCCACAATCTTCTCCATCACACTCAGACGGGTTTCCGCCCACGTCAGGGAACAGAAACTGCCCTGATCTCGGTAGTAGAGGAAACCAGAAAAATAATTGACTCAGGTGGTACAGCGGTAATCCTGCTTCTTAATCTTAGCACAGCATTCGATACCGTCAATCAACACATCTTAGTCCAAAGGTTGAGTAACAGAGTTATCTCTGGTGCCGCATTGGCCTGGTTCCAGTTGTTTCTAGATAAAAGATCATTTCAAGTGTTCCCCAATGAAGTATCCTCCCCAAAAAAAACCCTCTAATGTGGAGTACCCCAGAGCTCTCTCTAAGCCCTACCCTTTTCAATGTATATACCCATACCCTTGCCGAAACAGTTCTCCCCTTCGGAGTCGATATTATCACATATGCTGATGGTGATTGGATTCAACAAAATTTACAGTAATCCTCCAAGCCTAAATTCCTGTCTTCAAGAAATAGCCTGCTGGATGAGGGGCTCCTTGCTGAAATTAAACGGGGTTAAAATTGAAATTATGGTCTTGGGAAATTGTTCCCCACTTGAAATGAGAAAAATCTGGCCTGCTGTCCCTGGCCCGGCCCCCACCCCCAAAACCCAAGTCAAGAGTCTGGGTGTTTGGCTGGACCAGGACTTATCCTTTACATCCCAGGCGCGGAAGTCGGCCACCACCTGCTATGGTCTCCTCCAAATTTCTCACAAAATTCTCCTAATCCTGCCATTCAGGGCAAGAAAGACCATGGTACAGGCCCTTGTCTTGTCCAGGTTGGACTACGCAAACACGCTTTATCTGAGTACTCCAATGGCCAATATTTCAAGGCTTCAGACGGTCCAGAATCAGGCTGCGAGATTACTGCTTGACATACCTAAAATGCAATCCGCAAGACCAGCGCTAAAATACCTCCATTGGCTTCCCATGAGGAAAGAATTAAGTTTAAATCACTTTGTATTGCCCATAAATCATTCCACAACCTGGGCCCCCCCATCCTTAGAAACGTCATCTAGCGCAACAAGGCCAACAGAGCCCTCCGATCCAAATCCCTTAATCTGGCATCCGTTCCTAAAGTAAAAAAAACAGAAGTGGAGGCAGTCAATTTTCCCTGCACACTGCCAAACTCTGGAACTCCCTCCCGCCTTATCTTTGTGCCAAACCCAACCATTTCTCCTTCCGCAGATCCCTTAAGACACTGCTGTTTCCTTAACGTGTTCTGATCATCTGCCTCTGTCTATCTTAAGCGCTGTGAGGCCTCCGGGTAGCCATGCACTATATAAATACCACTCAATTTCAATTTCAATCAAACACCCCTATGGTAGGCCCAAGGGCAGGGTGCATTGTAAGTATAAGGTAGAACATGCCTTGGTGTGTGCGTATGCCCTAATAGTGAATTACAGCCATTTTCATTTTTCACTATTGCAAGGCTACCTGTTCTCCACAGGCCAGAATGGGCAGTTAGATTACTACATCTTATAATCCTAACTGACTCAGGGAACATGGTAGAAATTTGAGTTTAGTATGCCTGAACTCAGAATGATAAAATACATCTTTTAGTGAAGTTGGTTTTAACGTTCTGTGTTTGAAAATACCACTTTTAGAAAGTACGTATTTTCTTGTCTAACTATTCAGGCCTGCCTCTGTTAGGGTGCGTATTCCTTGTCTGGAGTTTTAGTGACAGGGCTGGGGGATTGCAAGAGACAGGATGAGTCAGCCCAGTGGTGAATAGAGAGATCTGCATCTAGATGGGAGGGAGGAGTTGCACCTGGGACCTGAATAGGGCTGTGCCTTCCCTCCAAAATGCTGACTCCACCTCCTGTGGTGCGTCTGATGTATCGGCCCTGCACTGTGAAAGGAGAGAAAGAATCATGTCAACAAAGTGCTCCAGGGCTGTGCCTGTCCTCCACAATGCTGGCTCCACCTCCTGTGGTGCGTCTGATGTCTATGCCCTGCACTGTGAAAGGAAAGAAGGAGTGATGTCAACATGGTTCTCCAGAACTGGTTTGGACTAGGCAAAGGCCCCTCTTCCCACAGAGGACAAAGGATTTTGGGATATAAATATTGCGACCCTGATCCCAAGAAATTAGATCACTTTTGGACTACAAGAATAAACCTTTGCTGAGGAGAGGAACCTGAAGAAATTGAAGAGAGACTATCCCTAAGCTGAAGTGCTGCTTGGGGGGGTTGGGCTGCAGTGGTTGCCTGACTGCCAAAGGAAGGAGAAAGGAACTTTGTGTGCTTTATCTCAACTTGTGAAGGATCTCCAAGGAAAAGAGCTTGCCCCCTGACCGAAGTCTCAGGACCAGTAGACTGCACCAGCCTTTGTGGATTGCTGCTGGGAACGCTGTTTCAGTGGCTACTGAGGCAGGGAGCTGTGATCGACTCTCACGACTGGCCCGGCGTCCTGTAGGCACCGCATCGAACAATGTCCACAACGAACAACGCTAGCTCTGAGCTGACCAACTCCGTCCTGACGCCATCACTGAGCCATTGCCTGCACCGCGACTTGTGAACACTGCGGCGTGGAACACCAAATCGAACTGGTCTGACTGACACGATCACTGTTGCTGAGTTCGAGTCCTGTGAACGCATCGGAGAAAAGCACCGCTCGCACACTTTGTGACGCACCACCCGACTTGTAAGTTGTCCAGACTGATCGACGCCAACTTACACAATCCATCTCTGTTGCTGCACCGCAAGCTGCAAGCACCGCATCGAAGCACCGTGTCGCCCTGCAACGTACGCCTCCGACCCACCGACTCCGTCAATGGGCCCTTGCCTGCATCGCATCAAGGGACAACGCGTCCTGCAACACTTTCTTTTCAGCACAGTAACGAACGGCTCAAGTAAAGGTACTGTGACTGAGTCTGTCGACACTTGAGTGGGCCCATACTAACGCAGTCCGCTGGATTTGTTAGACTCTGTGTTATTTCAGCAACGCTGCAGCCGGACAGGGCTACCGACTCGCACAGTACTTTAAGTTAAGCATTTTTAACAAGAACTCTTGATTTCTAATAGTATTGTGTATTATTTTTATTGTTTATGGTCTTGTGGTAAATCTATATAAAGTATACTTATTTTTATTAATATACAACCTGTGTGGCGTCCATTTGTAGTGTTGTCACTGGATCACTGTATGTGTTCACAAATGCTTTTCACACTGCCTCTGAGATAAGCATGTCTGCTCGTGCCAAACTACCAAGGGAGTGAGCAGGGGTTTGTTTAGGAGTGTACCCCCTTACCCTGAATAGAGGAGAGGGTGCTTATTTGTCACAAGTACCTACCTGTGCCAATTGGAGACCCCCAAATCTAACAGTTACAATTGCATATTAGGACGCAAGCCAAACTACTGTTTCACCATTTCTGGTTGCGCCAAGACAGAAAAATACATGCAAATCAATTAATATAATTTGTAAAGCTTAAAAGACATCCATGGAGCAGGGAGGAGACACAAGCAGTCAAGAGAACAACCCCCACACCAGCCAGGATGTCCAGACCAAAACCCAGTGAGGAGGAGAATGAGATCCTAATAACTGAGGTGACAGATGACCAACATCCACTGTTTGTCATTTCTAAGTTGCCATTATTAAGAAAAGATGCCATTTCGCATTCCATACTGGCAAAGGACAACTGTGTGGCTCAAGCAAAAATGATAGTGCTAGATTTGAAGAAATGCTGGCATGACATCAAGCGCAGGACAAAAGAGAAAATGGACAAAAACTAAAGGCAACGTTGCAGACCGAGGAGGGAGTCCAGCATAACAGGAGGAGCTGGATGCTCTGGAGGAGCAGGTGGCAGCTGTCATCCCAGAGCCGTCTGTAGAAAGACTTCTAAGACAGGTGATGAAGCGAGTTTCAGAAATGAATTATATTTTGACTCGTGAAGTTAAACTTCCATATTAATTAATCATATTAATGAGTTTATGCACGAAAATGTACTAATCAACCTAGATTAAAATGCATACACGACATATGGGTTTAACATTATGTGCTCTTTGTTTCATTCGCAAGTACGTTGAAAAATAATGAACTAACCTTGTCTATTTGTTTTGTCAACATTAGTTGCGGATGTTTAATTAATGGCATGTGCCTATTTTAAATGTGCTTTTGTCTATGTCGTATCTTGTATGTGGCAAAGGTTCGTGGAGAATCATGTTGGCCTAAAAAGAAGATGGTAAATAAAACGCTGCTTTTATGTGCTTAAAGCTAGATAACATAAACTAATGGGTTAACATTAGTAAAGGGGGTGGGTAACAGAATGATTTTCATTACTCAAATTAATTAATGTTTTGTGTTTGTTTGAATACTAGCCTTCAAGAAAAAGGCCTGAGGCCTTGCTTTTTAAATGGGTGTTTGGAATCCTGTCGCGATGAGCCGAGCACAGCTAAGAAAGGTGAAAAGTTTGCCACATTTACGTTTATCAGAAAATAAATAAATGGAACTGTGCAAGATGTGCTCTGGGTTGAATAACTTCAAGGACAGGAAGCGGCAGAACAGCCAAGCTGAGGAAGCAGCGAACTGTTATTTAATAAGATGTTGCAAATCCTCGGAAGCTAATGTCGCCTGTGGATAAAGGACAAAGACGTTTTAGAAAGGCACAACTTTGGATTGAAAAGGTTATGATCTCATATGGACTGACGGCTGTCAGCCAATAGAAATGCTGAATGAGGAGAAAAAGTATTCTTTTAGTGTGAATTAATACGTTTTAGATAGAGAAAAGGTATAAAATCTGGCCCCTTCGGAGGAGGGCTGCTGGCTCGTTCCTGATTCCTGAAGGGCGTGAAGTGCTGTCGGACCTTTGACTCACGTAAGGATAGCTGAACTAATGACTTTTCCTTTTAGGTATAAATGAGTTTAGTCAGGGAAATAGAATTTAGGGAATGAGACCTTTTCTACTTTAATTCTTTACAAGCTGATCTGTTTTGAAATGTCAGTCTAATGTGCCTTTACTTTGATTAAAAGATGCTTTCAAATTGCTAATAAAAAGATTTCTATTTCTAAAATGCTCTTTGTTTGATAATAAAATTAATAAATTAGATTTTGAAATGACAAGCTGGTCTTGTTTATTTTTAGTCTAGTTACCATCAGTTGATCCATTTACCTAAGTGACTTAATTAAATGTTTCCGTTATATTTTCATGATTATGATGATGATAAACTGCAGTTGTATATAATATGTAAATAGTTTGTGAATAGTTCCGATTAATTAGGTCACATGATTCAGTTGCCCAATATTTGTCTCAGTTATTAATGGGCCTTATGTAGAGTTTATGATTAATGGTGAGTATCATGGTGTTGGGTAGTGTTGTTGAGACAGATTTTCTGTAGGGGCGCTGGATCACAGGGCAGTGCTGAGCATGACGAACTGAAAAATCTACAGGGTAAGTCGCAGCAAGGTGCAATGTGGGTAACATGCTAATGTTGTGCTGTGCATTTAGCTATGTACAAGTCCTCTGTAGCGCCATGTGCAGGGCAAAGGGTAGGTATGAGTCTCAATTACAGTTAAGTATCACATAAATGTTACATACACTGCACAGTCAGATGTCGCCCAGCTCACCCTAAATCCATCATGTAACTCACATACATATTTGAAGTGCAGTACCAAGCCACTGTCACCTCTGGAAACTGCCACATGTAGTTGTACCTACACCATACCCACCAGAACTACAAATCCCACAACACCCTGCAAACAACAGAGCACCTTATTGATGAGGTTGGTTTATGTCAGTGCCACAAGGGATGCTATGCTGCCCTATGTCAAAACAAAAGGGCAGGAATGTGCTGTATCCATGAGATACAGAAAATTCCTGTGCTTCCCCCCTTCACTGGGGTAGAATGAGCTGCCATGCGTCAATGTATGCACAATGGCACCATTGTGCAAGGGTGCCTGCGTTGCAGGGATGTTTGATTTTGTGCAGGAAGGGATACCTTCTTGCACAAAATCAATGAATTCAGGCAATTTCCTCTTTTTAATGTGTGCTGCAGAAGGTAAAAAGGAAACAACGAGGAGACATAAAAACATTTCTCCTCGTTGCACCTCCCTAATGCCACCTCTGGGGTGGCATTAGATTCGGATTCATTCCCAGGTTTACTATTTATCGTAAATCAGGGAACGCTTCAGATTCTATGGGTGTTGTGTGGCAACACCCACAGCAACACCCATGGAAAGCCTCTTTAACACAGTGTTCTACGTGAGAAGGGCACATATTTACAAGGCCAAGAAAAGCCATGTCAAGTGCCTTTACATGGCTTTGTAAATATGCCACAGCACTTTGTGCCACCGGAACATCAAAAAAGTGACGTTCCGGTGGTGAAAAAGTGCTGCAAGGGGCCTCATAAATAGCGCCCATAGAGGCTCATTTACAAGCACCTTGTGCTGCCGATGCCACATTTTTTCCAGTGTAAAAAGTGACACACCAGCGGCGCAAGGGGCTAGTCAATAAGCTCCATAGCATCTCATGAACAATGCCACATCAACACTGGTGGGTCCTTCATGAGATGTATCTGTGGCACAGGGGTCCAGGAAACATTTACAAAGCCATGTAAAGTCACCTTGTGTGGCATTTGTGGCCTTGTATTCATGGTTCCCTTACAGGCAGTACTATGTGTAAATGAATTGTACCATGGGTCTTGTTGTGGGTATTTTGACACAACACCCATGGTCTACAACACATACCTTTAATGTCAATGCTTCGCAAACCTTTTATTGCATCTGACTCCCACAACCCCACTGTGGCAAAAAGAGGATAAAAATATGGATCTATCCATGTATATTCATCTTTCAGGGCACATTTTGAGTCCCCTTGCTGCACTTTTGCAGCACACACAGAAAGAGGAAATTGCCTGATGTGGTTGATTTTGTGCAGGTAAGTGTCCCTTCCTGCACAATCTGCCCAGCAACGCAGGCACCCTTGCACCATAGTGCAAGGAAATGGACAGGAATGTGCCATATCTCATAGATAAGGCACAATCATGCCCTTTTGTTCTGATGAATGATAGCACAGCAAGATTCTTTGTGGCGCTTCTCTGCTGCTAAACCTCTTAAATGAGGTCCTCAATGTGTGCTACAATCTGCAACACATATCGAAATACGGAAATGACATGATTGATTTTGTATTTTGTATTTTGCAGGAAGATATCTCTCCTTGCACAGCAACAATCACCCCTGCAATTGAAGCACCCATGCACCACGGCATAAGGGTGGCTGCCCTGGTGTACGGCTGTGTTTGTTCAATGCAGCAAGGTGAATGGCCAGGAATATGCCATATATTGTATTAATGGCACATTCATGTTCATTTCCATCACCACAAGGCAGAGCAGTTTGAAGGCTAGCTGTGCTGCTGTGCATCACAATACAGTAAATGAGGGCTCCAGTATTATTCTTACCAGAGTCCCGTGTTGTGTAAAACTTACATTTCATGACACTCTGGTGGTCTATATTTCTCAATGATATATGTGATGCCTTGCAAAGCCACACTGTGTGGTTTGTCATGCCCTATATACATTGTGCACCATACAAGCATTAGACTGGGTGAAAGGTGTTTTGGTGTGTTGCTTGGTTTGTTACATAACAAAAGCCATGAAATCAGATACAAATCAAGTTTTACTAGGTGCCGAAAACTTTGCAATTCGTCCCATTCCTATGCTGGCCCAGGTAAGGCGTAGTGTGTGGGTGTGTGCAGATTCCCCCCACCTTGTGATGCTTTGTGTAGCCCCACTATGCCCACTACGCCCAGCGTTAGCGTCTATGCACTAGACTGCGTAAATGATGTACATGTATGTCACGTTTTGAAAAATAGCTCACTTGCCTACTGACACTGCTGACATTACCACCTCCCTGAAGTCAGCTGCTGGGTGCCACCTTTGGGAGCACCCATGCTAGGCCAAGCAGGTGAGAGGGGCACTGCCTTCACACCAGAAGAGCTGGAGATGCTGGTTATAGAGGTACCTCCTCTGCATGGCCAGCTCTTTGGCTCACCAGAGGAGCAGGTATGTTTTGCATGATGTATGAAGGACACTGATGTCTTAACCCTAACATGTACATGTTCAACTATATGACTATGAGTTACAGAGTGGAAATACAGACACATTTGTTAGGGAGTAATCCCAACATTTAGGTCAGAGCTGTGATGAACAGTGGCTGCAAACACTGTCCATAATAATGTTGTAGTCACACTATATCCTACCCCTGTGCCATGCACTAACAACTGCAGGCAGAGTGTGATGAGGAGTAATATGGGCTTCACATGGAGATAGTATTCAATCTGCCAAGGAATGATCATGTAGCAATGCATTTCTAGTGGAGGTAACATGTAAGGTGCAGCAGTAACTGAATTTCAAGTACGTGTATGGTCCCCCAGATCTCTCAGCACATATTAGTCCACACAAACCTCTTGGCTGGGAGTGACGGAAGGTCACAAACCTGTTAAGTGAGCAACACAACGTTATTTTTGCTTCCTTGCGCCTAGACTCTGGAATACGCTCCCTAGTGATCTCAAACTGATCTCCTCTCACCTTCAGTTCCGCAGGGCACTTAAGACTTGGCTATTTCTAGCAGCTTATCTCTAAGTTTCCCCCCTGGTTGATATCTGAGCTCTCTGGTTACCATCTTCAGCGCCTTGATGCCTATGGGTTTAGTTGCGCTTCTTATATACAAATTGCTTTTATAGTCCTGTATTGCACGACCATTACATTTACACCAACTTTTTAACAAAGCTAAGCCTGCCAATGATTCCTACCCACTCTGGACCAAGATTTAGTGGAGGTATATGTGACATAGCACTGCATCACAGTATCCTCTTTTAGGAGATTGCTGCCAATCTAGAGATCGTGTTTGAAATAGCGTTCAGGGAAAATTAGTGACCCTAAGACATTTCATAAAAACAACATATGAGATTAGACCTGACAGGTCGCAGGAGCCACAGACCTAAGTGTGCTTGCCATTTATCCTCATTGTCAATTTGTTACACTGCCTTAGGACAGGCCTTTCAATACCACAATTGTGTTGTAACAGGCCCATGATTCGTGTTCTAAATGGGCAGAGTATTTGCACTCTTGATACTTACTATGCAGTCAGTTGGTGATTCCTGCAGTCAGATCCATCACTGCATCCCCAGTTTTGTCACATGAAGATAACAGATCATCTGTACAACGGAATGTTGAGGTTTTCTGTGCATGCGTCCCCGGCCGTCTGACATCACAGTGGGCGTGTGCGTTGGATGGCCTGGGGCCGTTCAATTTGCGCATGCGTGGAATTCGCCCGCATGGCGGGGGATTTCCAGTCACTCCCAAAGGGTTAACTTGGACTTGTACACATGACCACTATTTTGCAGATTGTAACACAAAGTGTGACACATGCCAGACCTTCCAAGTTGAAGGACGTTTTTGGGATGCATCTCCGTGTGTGCTAACAGTCAACTTGTGAATAGCATGTACAGAGTCATACGTCTAGCCTGTAAACCTGTCTATACAGTCATGCAGATTTTCACCAGCTGTAATATGCTCCTAATGGTGTGTAGTGGTACATATAGTATAAATAAACAGAACATGTGTAGTGGCCCTGGCCTTAGTGTTATATTTAGGTTGGCATAGGCCGTAGACTTCCCATTCAGAGTTTGATATAGCTGTCAGATGATTAGTGCAATATTGCCTGATTTCAGTGTGCATGGACATCAAGGGAGACCACACATTTGTAGTATTGTCAAGTTTCACACGGACATTCCTGGCATGTAGATCGTCTTGATCTGCTACACAGATGACTTCTGTTTTGCATGTCCACTCAAGTCTCCTCTACTACTGCATCCGCTCAGGTCAATGCCCATCTCAAGCTAAGACATTGGAAAGCAATTGTCCGGAAAGTCGGTCCTGGGAGTCTATCACCACTGCAGGAAGAGGTCAGAGGACCGGAATGCTGAACCAGGAACATCGCAGAAGTCCAGCTTGGGAAGTCCTCCCAAAATCGTAGGGGCGTGCACTGGACCCTGACTCTCCTAATGGCCCATGTCCTACCAGTGGCCTACATGGTGCTTGATGGGCCGTTGAGGGCACAACAGCAGCTAGGAGGGGGTGAGTAATTTGCTGGCTAATCTGAGTCTTGCCTAACCATCTATTCGTAGTAACAGGCTCCTGCGACCACATAAACCTGGAGCTTGACTGATGCTAATCCATATAGAAGAGTACTTGCATGTGTTGGTAGGGTTGTCATTGGTAATATATCTGTGCTGTATTATCATATGCAGAAGTGTTTACTACAGGATCGATGGCTCTACATAGTATGACATCTGTGTGCATCACAATTGAATGTGTTAGCCAAGGTGTCAAGGACTTTTGTGACTTGTGATGTGCATACATGTCATAGCTCATCACAGTCAGGATTGTGTGGACATGGGTGGGTTTGTCACACATCATCATTTGTATTCTTTATTCTAAAACATATGATGCAAATTTTGATGCAATTTCATACATGGTCTGAGGACTGACAGTACTATCTCACAATTTGATGTCCATTGCTGGTGAGGTGTCAGTAGACGTGTAAGTGACATGCACATATGGAATTGTGGAGGAACTGTAACTGCCTGCTGACATGCAGTAGGCGGTGAACATCAGACTTGGAGTCTTATATGAGTGTGTACTGTCAGCATTGTATCAGAACATTTCTAAGTCCGAAAAATGTAGGTGCTGTAATGTCCCTTGTCTATTGCCTACAAGTGTAACATACACTGCATGGAAATGACAATCCCTGTGTCTCATCACTCTTACCTGTTGTAATAGCTATACAATATGTTATTGGGAAACGGTTGTGGTGAGTTCACCAAACTGCAGTGGGAATGTCCCTAGTCCTAGGTGGCATCAGTCCATTTGGGTGTATAGGATAATATCTCAACCAAAGTTGAGCCAAATTGTCTCCAGAATACTTTGGTGTGAGACACATAATGCATAGCTAAGCTTACCCTTTTATTCAGTATTTAGATGTGATGTGGCAGATAAAATATGAAGAAGTGTGAATGTTGTTGTGTAAATAGTGTGGACTGGGCACTTTCTTAGACACATTATCCTTTTTCCCACACATATTGCTGGGAGATACCTGTATTAGGCTCACATCAGTGCATAAGGAAGTGGGTTTCAGAAATGATTCGTGGCTGTAGCAGGACATTGTGTGGAGTGGGGAGGACTGCTGTAAGTATGGCCATGCTAATTGAGGTCATATGGTCACTGTAGTATGTGAAAGGGGCAAAGTATACAGGATGAAGTAATACGCTACAACATACAGGAAGATTTAGTAGTAACAAGATGATTTATGCAATTGTGGCAGAATGTGGTCAAGACATCATTGTGTGCAATTGTTCCAAAGTCATGTTGCATACATGCATGTGGGTTGTTTAGACATCCTAGTAGGTGGTATGAGTGGAGTGGTGTGGCTCACTGGTTAGAGGTGGCAGACCCAGAAGCATAGGACAGCCTGGGACCAGGGTTCAATTCCCGACGCGGCAGGGTTGTGGACCAGGGTCAGCGGGCTCGATAATTCTTGCCTCGGTGCCTACTCTAACCAGGGATCACACTCGGCAACTCAGGGCATTAGCTTGCCTCATCTCCACAACGGCCCCCCACATACGCCGGGGATGCCTTGTTTCACCTTGGAGATAAACCCAGTAGGGACCATCTCACAGGGAAAGCCAGGATGGGTTCCCCAGCGGTCTACAGCGCGGAGATACCCCATGTGGGGGATTCATGCGCTTTGCAAGACATCATAACATTACAAGATAATATCAATTTTGGTGTGCTGTGTGTACGAGGTGTTCCTCCTGCATGTCGATGCTTTTGAATTTAGCCAAGCTTATTTGTCCTTTCAGCAACTACCCAGGCAAGTGTAGGAGACAACCTTTAGCACTGGGTTTTTATGACATATTTCTAGTATTGTGGTGACACCCTAACAAAACACATAAGCCTTACTTTTAACAACTGCATCCCATGGTATTGCATTTTAGCATATATGGGGTGCAATGTGTTTTTAGTGTTCAGGGCTCGCAGAGGTGTCAACTGTTATAGAGTGTCTCAAAAGGTTTTTCCACCTACTGTCATAAATATATTAGTAAATTAATGCACAGGAATGAGTACAGTGTGTGTAATAAAGTACGCTTCTGTTTTAAAAGTAAAAACACTGACTGGACAATGATTTATTCTGTATTGTTGTGTGTGCCTAAGGTCTGTGGTACTAACACGCACACCTTCCTAGAGCAGTCTGCGGATTGTTTTGCCTCTTTACCCTGAGTTAGTCAAATGCTAGAATGAGGTACGAATAATGTAAAAAGATGTGGTTCACTGTTAAACCGGACACCACGCTGGGACCTAATCGGAGCATTTGTAATCCAATCTATACTAATAATATAAAGAGAGAGACCAAACCGTTGAGGCGGGTAAGCTCCAGAACCACAGCGCCAACCGGAACACGGCATGCAGCATTGGAAAGGTGAGGCAAAGCAGATGGACATAGGCTATACACCAGGGCACAATTTACTTAGTAAGGGACAAAGCACGTTGTGGGACAAAGTAGTCTGTTGGAAGTAGCACCAGCTCTGAGGTGGGCTTGTGCGTTGGGCATTGTGGTGGGCATGTGCATTCAGCATTGGAAAGCGTGAGACGCTGCCTGAGAATAACGTTCTATTGCAGCATTGTAAAAGCGTGAGAATAGCGTTCTATCACAGACATTGTGGTGGGCGTGTGCGTTCAGCATTGTAAAGCGTGAGACGTTGCCTATATTGTAAACATGAGAATAGCGTTCTATCACAGCATTGTAAAAGCATGAGAATAGCGTTCTATCACAGCACAGCATTGTAAAGCATGAGAATAGCATTCTATCACGTAGAAATGTGTGGCGTCTGAGTACGCCGTCGGATGACGTTGACACGGTGTGTGGCGTCTCAGTGCACCAGGTGTGTGGCGTCTCAGTGCACCACGCCGTGTTTCAGAAGTGTGTTAACGTACAAAGGCACCCAGGCACATTTTGCAGGCCAGGGCGGCTGTGGCGCGCCAAGGACAGAGAACCTCAGAGCACACACTCACCTCCTGCACCAAGGACTGAGGACTTAACAGCGGGCACACACGCTGAATGTTGGCGCCTTAATCAGCAGATGCAGAGGCACTTATCGCTGGGGCGCTTTCGGGCACTGGCTGGACAAACGGAGACACATGTTCTGCTGCAAGGTACCCCCAGCATTAGCGTGTCTGCAAGGATCGACAACTCAGGTAAAAAACATTTTCTAAATTAGCGAAAGAAAGCGTGTTAGTCTTGAGAACAACTACATCAATTAGGACCTACTGACCCTTACCTACTCGAACCATTGCAGACATCCATTTTTATACCCGGACAACGTCGGGATGGGCCGCTAGAATTTCCTGAAAACTACATCTTTTTTAATCTTTTGCACAAAGAAAAATATACTAGAAGACAACATGTATATGGAGCCCTGAAGAAGTCCCTGGTGGACGAAATGCGTTGGCTACTGCACGTTTGGCTACTGCATGTTTGCTATGATTTTAAGAAAAGGATGAACAATAAATAATTTTTTGAAGAAGATACTACTCTCACATTTGTTTATTGAGATGTCAATGCTTTATTGTGTCTTATCATTTACTATGTATTGAGGATATATGAAGTACATATAATGGAATCTGAAATTGAGTGCTGAACCACTGTTGCATGTGAATATTTGAAAAGTATCAGACTCTTCGAATATTAGATATACTCTTCCCACTCCAATATAATCAATACTAGGGAATGAGCTGGACTTCAGCAGGGTTACATTTATTATTCATTTTTTTAATATTTTATTGCATTTTGGCATAGTCAACAGATCCAAATATGGCATACAATAACAACACTCTGTACCGGAGGAAGGAAGTCAGTTACATTTCAACTGTTTTTGTTCATATCACCATCCAATACAACATGCATGGGTTGCCCACTCCCCCAACAAGTTTCCACTATCGGGGGGGGGGGTTAGAGGTGCCCAACCATGATAACACTAAGCACACGCCTGTGATAATTGGGGGGAAACCCGCTTCTGAGCAGTAAAGGTAACTGCAGCAAACACATTCACTTTTCAAAATGAATAGTACAATTAGAGAAAACACAAATGACAAACCCCATCTCTAAAATCATAAGTAATCAGTTTCCTTTCACCTCTGCATCGTGCTTCCCCATCATACCTCATTCGTTACCCAATCACGTGGCAGGATGTCATTTTGCCTGAAACACTAAAGGTGTCTCTCGAAGCCTGGCCCTTATTTTATTTATTTATTTATTTATTTGGAGTTTTATATAGCGCATAGTTACCCTCGGGCATCCCAGCACTTATCCAGACGCCAACAGTTTAACAAGAGGCCGGTTCAGCAGCATCAAGCAGGAAACAGATGAGTTTTGAGAAGTTTGCGAAACCGAAGAGTACAGTACCCACGTCCAGCAGACCCCTTGCCCTTTCTTGGTGGCAAAATGCTGAATAAGTAAGGTGTAGTCTCTATACCTCTCATCAGCATGTGGGGAGTGACGGTTCTCTTATGGAGTGCGGCCATCTGCGTCGGACTGTAATTTGTCCCCGTGGATTCACCCCGCTCCCTCTGTGTACTGCTAGCTCAGCCAGCGCCCCTTTGTGCATTTTGAACTGCTATCATTGCGGTTGGGGGGAGGCGGGGGCCTGCTGTAGTATCACAATATTTTTGCATCACAATATTTTTTCTTGACATTTCGATGTTCTGATATTTCAAACTCAATATTTTGTCCAAAAACCAGGCATACAGCACGCATTTTGCCACGCGGCATAGCACTTTTAAACATGTCTCGGGCCTGCCACTGCAACCTGTCGGCCAGTTTGAAACTGTCATTTTAACCTGCCAATAAACCTTTTGCCAGGCCTAATCTTTTCCATAGTAGTATATATGTCACCGCTAAGGTCAGCACTAAAGGCCCATAGGGCAGGGTGTCTTGTATTAAAAAAGTAGGATATCTGCCCTTCAGTTCTACATTTCCTGATGGTAAAAAAAACTCCCACATTTCTGTTGAAAGGCCTATCTCTATCATTGTAGAACGTTGGGGTACCTTATTACCTTTTAATAGGTGGCAATCTGTGATTTGGATGTCAATTTTAAACTCAGCAACATGGTGCAAGGGTGCCTACATTGGCGATTGGCAGTCACAAGTGCACAAGTGCAGAGGAAGAAAAGGAATGCACCATTTCTTAGCTGTTATGGCACATTCCTTCTCTCTCCATTTGACATAACACAGCCCAGCAAGCTGTCCTTCTGCGTTGCACCGAATATTAGTCAATATGCCCCTGAATGTTAACAGTGCTGCAGATTAGCTTACCTATTCAGGGACTGTTCAGCTACTCCTATCTTGCATGATAGCTTGAGTTTTTTATCATTCTTCGTTGCTTCGTTGCGTTCTACGTTGCTCTTGATTATTTATTGCTTGAATATTCTTAAGAAATCGCATTACATGTCGCGAGAGGAGATTCCGAGAGGTGTGTGTTGTAGTTTTCATAGTATGTTATCGCTACGCCATGACGCCCATTGCTCTTCAAGATGCGGCCACCGGTGACTTTTGCCTTTGGGCACCATTGATTGTGGGACTGCTGCTCAATGTGCCAGTATAGCAAACAGTGTAAGGCATGTTAGAGTTTATTAGCACAAGTTGGGACATAGCTAAGGAGATGTGTAGAGGGTGTGATGATCAATAATTGAGTGAGTTTGTGAGGGTTTTTAAATGCCCCAGGGAATGCAATGATCAGACAAGTGTTAAAAAAAGACGTTAGAAACAACAACTTAGGTTAGATTCAATACGGTCGATTTCATATGTGGTCTTTGTAGTGCTGTAAATACGAATGAAGTATGACATTATATTGCATTGGTATTATATATTAAGTTTTACTCCTGCATTTTTAGCAATTAATTCAGACTACACACGCTAGGGAGGAGAGTTAGTTAAATCCAAGCTGTGACTTGGATAATGATGTTGTAACACCAATATAGTTAAGCATCTATTTCATGGAAATGAACTGCAATCTGTACAACCCCAACAGTATTGGGGCACTTTGTTATTTAAACATGAGCATTTAAAATAATAGATGGAGGTGTAGGGGATACAGATGAGAGCCACAAAAAACGGATAGAAAACGGTGTTTTAGAGCATATCGCTCAGATATTTTATATTAATTTAATAACATAGAGATAATTAATGTAACCAATGAAACACGATATTAGCACATAATTGACCAAGGGTAGTGGTGTGCTTGTCCTCATTAATTGCCAATTGCTGTGTTGAAGAGTTATAGAAACAATGAAAATTAAATGATTAGAACGCATTCACTTTCCCACTAAAGTGATTTGTTCTATCTAAAATGAATCCATCATGTGAAGAATAGATATTTAATCTATTCACACTATTGAAGAACCCTGTCAAAATACAGACGGTGGATTACTTTATTGTTCTCTCACTCTGCCACATCCTCTTGGGGCAGGTGATTGGCATATAAACAGCGACATAAGACACAGACCTGGCAGGAACTGTACTAGCCATTCACTCAATAAATGCTGCTTTTTAATCTGGTGGCTAGCATATAATCTGCCTGTCCATTTTTCTGCATATTTATTTTTCCTAGGTGCATCTGACTTTAATTCACTCGTCCTACATGCGCCCAGTGACAGATGGAGGTAGTCATGCTAGTATTACAAAGTTTCAATCTCCCTTTAATTTTGGAGCAGGAACAGAAACTGTGAAAAAATATTACTGGAACTACATATGACTTGTTTATGTACTTTTAGAAGGTAACCTTCTACTTCCACCCATATGTCCTCCTTCGTTACAACTGTAGCACCCTACCCTGCCCAATTGCTCACCAATGACAACGTAGAGCCTAATATAACACATCTTTAGTCTTTTGTGTGTAACCGCATACTCAACAATCTGAACCTGCATTCACTTCTATACACTCTAATGCTTACATCACAGTTCTACAGAATGTATCAGGAGCCACAATAGAAAATCTAACTGAGATCTTCTTCATTGCAGGTCCAATAGATGTGGGAAAAACGCCTGGCAAAGGTCTTGCCTTGCTCTAGATATTCTGCCAGGTGGATATTATAAGCCAACCCCAGAAGGAAGGTTCTGTAACACTGAGGGACCACCAGCACATGGGCTGCCCCATGTCACCAAACTTTAGGCTCCCTGTAAAGGAGGCCATTCCCCAAATTGTTAAAGTTATCCCCAGAGGTATCACCTGCTGCCGGGCCTCAGTTTGCTGCCTTAAACTCTTAGAGTTAGGCACTGCTTCTGCATTTTGTAGAATCCCTCCCTCATTGGCTCCTACTCAACTCCCCATCCAGGAAGCTTAGGCAGGTCTCCCAGGGTGGCAATGTCCTACTCGGTAATCTCAGTTGTATCCTCCTCAGGTGCCTTGTCAACTTGGACCGTGAGATGAGCATGGGCTGATTTCCCACACAACTTGCCCCTACTCTTCTTGGCAGCTGCATGTGACATTCTTGTAAAATATAAATGTAAATGTAAATGTGGGTGTGCTTGTAAAGCGCACTGCGACTCCATGGAGTATCCTGGCGCTGAAGACCGCTGGGGAACCCGTTCTGGTTTTCCCTGTGAGATGGTCCCTTTCTGGGTATCTCCAAGGTGAAACCAGGCATCCCCTCCGTCTGTGGGGGGCCGTTGTAGAGATGAGGCAAGCTTAATGCCCAGAGTTGTCGAATGTGTTCCCTTGTTAGAGTAGGCACCGAGGCGAGAATTATCGAGTCCGTTTTTGACCCGGGTTTACGACCCTGCCGCTTCAGGAATTGAACCCTGGTCCCGGGCCGTTCTCTGATTACGGGTCTTAAATGCTCCAGTCTCCATTGACTCCCTTCCTAGGCAGCCAAGGATCTTGTGATCATACAGACCCACTCAGGCAATCCTAACATCTTCAAATATGACCTGCGGTCCACCTGTTTCCAGATAGTGTGCTTTAGATCATTGCCTAACAGTCCATCAACAGGCATGACAGGGATCACAGCTACTTTCAGAAAAGCTGACACCGCCCAAAATTAAAATGGAAACAATCAACAGTTGGTGACTCCTTTTTTTTTTTTTTTATTTATAAAGTTTTATTGTTTTATTGCAAGGAAATACAGCAAGGCGTTATACTAAACAACATACACAAAAAAACATGTAAAATAAAAAAGCAGATTGTCTTCAAGAAAAAGCAAGTTATATGACAAAATTTTGGCAGAAAACAGATTGGAATAGCGACTAAAAAATACATAGAGTTCAATCAAATCCACTCGGCAATTGGTGCCCATATTTTTTCCCCCATGATTCTTTTTTTTTACCCACTTGAGCTTATAGATAGCCGATTCCATATTAAACATAAGTAATAATTTTTCCTTCCACATAAAAAACGTAGGGGGATCCTGGCTAATCCATTCTTTGGTGATACAAGATCTAATTGCGGCCATACACAGAAAAAGAAAATAAGAGATTGGTCTAGGCCAAGTAGTAGTATGATCTATACCAAGCAGTACTAATTCATTAGTCACCTTTATATTACATTTCAAAATAATAGACAAAAAAATTTCAATTTGTTGAAACAGCGATGATAATTTAGGACAAGAAAAAAACATATGCAATTCATCAGCTGCGTACAATCCACATCGGCTACAATTCGTACCTGCCGAAGTACTCCATTTAACTACTTTTTTAGGAGTATAATAAAGGTTGTGAATACACATAAAGTGTTGGGATTTCATCATCCCGGTTATAAGACATTCTGCAGCCATTCTTATTGACAATAAAATATCAACTTCTACTATGCCTAGACTATTGGCCCATTTAGTCTGGCATTGACCTAGATCATCACCAAATTCCTGCATTAGGCTTAAATATATAGGACCTATTAGAGGTTTTCTTTGTAAAAGCTTTAATAAAGAATTTTTAATCGGTGGAATAGCGGGGTGGCCCTGTAGGAAACTACGAAGTTGTAGGTATTTAAAAAAATCATTTCTTCCCACGGAAAAGTTGGTCATTAGATCCTGAAACGAGATCATTTGCCCATTACAAAATAAATCACCCAAGTGCTTTATTCCTTTCTGCTGCCACCTGTGCATAGTTAAATCAAAGAAAACTTCTGGAAATAGCTCCGTTGATATAAGAGGAGTATAGAAATTTAATTTCGCTAGTTTAATATGTTTTCGAATTTTCTGCCAGACTCCAAAAGCAGATTCAAAGTCTTATATTTAGTTTTTTTGTAGTAACTGGGTTCTACTATTCTCAGAAAGCTACCCTTAACTTTCTCGCCCAGAAGCATTTGATAGATTGATGGGGTCTGGCATTCTGCAAGTTCAGTTCTTTCACCCAAAATGAGAGGACCAATATATTGTAAAACAGCAGAAAAGTAATAAAAAAAAAATACGGTACATTCCAGCCGCCACATTCCTTACTAAGAATCATTTTTTTAGCAGCTTTTCTATGGCGTTTATAGCCCCAAAGGAAGTGAAATGTGGTTCTTTCTAAAATTTTGAGAGAATGTAGTGGGAAATCCAGAGGAATTGTGCGAAATAAATATAAAGCCTTCGGTAGGACCAGCATTTTTAAGATGTTGGAACGGCCAAAGAGGGACAACCGCAGATGATCAAGACGCTGTAATAAAATGTTGATTTGAGTGATAATAGGGTTTAAGTTACGCTCTGGAATCTTTTCTATAGGTAGCGAGATTTTAATTCCTAAATAAGTAACTTCTAAAGTAGTGGGGATATTAGCTGGTGGGTTTTCTCCGGAGCACAAAACTTGGGTCTTTTCTAGATTAAGTTTGTAGCCCGAAAAGTATCCGAACTGTTTAGCAATCTGATCAATAATGGGTAAAGCTGTTTGGACGTCTGTAGTAGAAATCACAATGTCATCGGCGTAAGCAAGGACTCGGTAGTTAGTATTGGCTAAATGTATGGGTTTAATATCGATTTCCGGAAAAAAACGATTGATTAAGGGATCAATATAAAAAGCAAAAAGTAAAGGACAACAGGGACATCCTTGACGGGTACCTCTAGAAATTAATAAAGGTGAAGATAATTGTCCATTAATTCGAATATATGCTTTTGGGGTAATATACAAAGTTTTCAAGGCTTTAACAATCCCCTGACCTAATCCCTTCCTGAGCAAAATTTCCCAAAGATAATCCCAAGCAACCCGGTCAAAAGCTTTTTCAGCATCTAAAAATACGAGTCCAATATTAGACCGAGTTGCTTGGGACCAATCCAAAAAAGAAATCACACGTCGAATGTGATCGGCGGTGTCTCTAGCTGGGATAAACCCATGTTGGTATTTAGAGACTAAATGGGAAATAATATTGGAAAGTCTACCCGCTAGGATTTTAGAAAAGATTTTGCTATCAGAATTTATAAGTGAAATAGGGCGAAAAGATGAGGGCAATAAAGGAGGTTTACCTTTTTTAAGAAACACCGTGATAATAGAATCATGCCAAGATTGAGGGGAGTTACCTTGCTGTGCGTTTAAACATAAATCCAATAATTCTGTTTTTAATACATTCCTAAAATGTTTGTAAAATTCTAACGGAATGGCGTCAGGTCCGGCAGCTTTTCCTGAGGCTAGGGACATTAAAGAGAGTTCAATCTCCTCCCAAGTAAATGGCAGATCTAGTTTCTCCTTCTCTTCAATAGATAGAATAGTATTCAATACTGGATTGACAAATTGATTGATCTGGTCTAAGCACTCAGGACGAACTTCATCCGTATACAATTGGGAATAGAAATCTCTAAAAACTCTCAGAATATCTTCCACTTTGCTAACTGTTATCCCTAAATGGTTATCTATTTTATTGATAATAGCAAACTCTGCCTTCTGCCTTGCCCTCTTTGCCAAAATTTTGCCCGAATTTTCACCCACTTCATATAGCTCTGTCCTAAATGCAGAGATTTGTTGTGCAAGTTTCATAGCATATCGTTGGTAAATCGTATTTTTTAGAGCTACTAGTTTCTTTGTAATGTTTTCCGTAGATAACCCTTGCTTACATAGCTGCATAAGTTGAATCTCTAAAGCTCTAAGATTTCTAAGTTCAGAAGTTTCGGGTCTCTTTTTGTTTATTCAATGAATAACTAAGTGTTTCACCCCGAACATTTGAAAGTATCCCAAACTATTTCTAGTGATGTAGTACCTTTATTGTTGAGAAAAAAATTCTGGAATCCAAACGTTCATACGCTCAACATAACCTGGGTCGTACAATAGTTTACGATCGAAAGACCATGCGCGGGTAGTATTAACCATATTCAGGACAAGCTTGAGTATTAGAGGGTTGTGGTCTGAGATAACTTTTGGAAGAACCTCAAATTCAATTTGTGCTAAATCATCGTATAATCCCTTATAAACAAAAAAGTAATCTAATCTAAAAAATCTTTGATGCGGTGCAGAAAAAAAGGTGTGCCCAAATATGTTTCCTCGCTTCTCATGCCCTACATCAGTTAATCTATACTCTTCGATGATCCCTTTAAGTGCTGTAAATACCTTCTTCTTCCTCCCCTTGTATGAAATCCTACTATGAATATCAAAAGTTTCTTCCAGATGCAGATTAAAGTCTCCACAGAAAATAATGTTGGGTGACCATTGTGCCAGCTCTATACTTAAAAAATCCAGTGCACCGGAATCATCCAATATAGATCCATACAAGGAGCATATAGTAACTATCAAGCCTCCAACTTTAAGTTCTGCAATTAACCACCATCCAGTTGGATCCTCTTTAACTCTTTTAACTTCACCCATTCCACGTCTCTTGAGTATTGCAACCCCACGTGTAGTGGAACCCTGACGAGTGCATCCTACCACTTCCAGCCCAAGATCTTTTAGGGTCCCTTTATTGGGCCAAGCGATATGGGTCTCTTGAATGCAAACTACATCCACCCGCATAGTTGATAGCATCTGGGCCAATATACCTCTTTTTCTTTTATCATTCAAACCACATACATTAATGGAATATATTGATAATTTAGCCATTATAAAGTATTTTTGAGTAAACTAAGCTAAACATAAATATATGAGCAACACCTGCCAAAATTCGATATCTGCCAAGAATAAGCCTTAAACAAAAGTCAAATAGACATTCCAGCTGTATGACCTTGCACCCCAAAAAAAAAAATCTTCCCACCCTCCCACCCCATTGTTCCCCCCCACCCCTCCCTTCCCACACCGCCCCCCCACCAGAAACGTAAGGGCTAATGCCCTCATTGATGGAATGTGAGTATCAGCTGTGAGTTCCCCCCGGATCTGACCCTCCTGGTAAAAGTAGCCAAAGAAAATACAATACAAAAAAAAGAAGGAAGATCAAAAAGTATCTAAGCCCAATACTACTAAGAGGATCAGCCTATTCGAAGTAACTGAATTACAACCGATTGAACATAGCTTTGTTCCTATAGCATGAACATAGCTTTGTTCCTATAGCATTTTACTACATAGTCTCTAAGTATTGTTGAGCTTTTATCTCTGATACAAAAAATATGGTTCTTCCTTTATGCACAACTTTGAGTTTAGCAGGATTAAGTAGGAAGGTTTGACCCCCCTTAGCTTGCATTGGTGCCATCAGCTGTTTTAGTCTCCAACGTTGTTGGACAGTTGCAGCACAAAAATCTGGTCTCACAAAAAATTCGTGCCCCAAGCCTTTTCTTGGTTTCGAAGGTCTTGCCAAGTCATACAGAATCTCACGGAGAAGATAATTCTGCACACAGATGAGAATAGCTCTTGGATATTTGTTCCTGCCTTCCTGGTCTGTCTTTTGGTTAAATGGAAACCGATGGGCTCTTATAAACTCCTTATCCCAGTCCCATCCAGTGAGATCCTGAAAAGCATCCGCAAAAAAGTCTATTACAAAGCGTAGAGTGTCTTTCCCTTCAGATTTTTCTCCAATTCCCAGGACACGCAGATTATTAAGTCGAGCGCGATTCTCTAAATTAGTTAGCTTCCAGTCCACGTCTTGCCTGGTACTATCCAGATCTTTGATTGAATTCTTATGTAGCGTTAGTTCATATTCTACTGCTGAGATACGCGTTTCCGTCCCTTGCACTCTCAAGTTAGTATTCGTACTAGACTTGGCCAGACGTCGTACTACATTTTGAAGCTTTCGAACTGCTCCCTGAGTCCGAAGACCTTCCGCCTTGGTTTCTTCTCTGTGAGTTAATATCATACGATACATTGAGGCCTGTAGCTTGTATATAGATTTTAAGGTGATCTCCTCAGACTCTTCTAGTAACTCAGGAGTCTCAGAATTTTCATAATCAGCTTTATTATTATTAGCACCGGCCCCATCCCATTGAGGTTGATCCATAGCTGTTATATTCTCCTTAGATTTTCCCTCTATGACCTTGCGGACTGTGTTTGAAACTCCTTCATTGGTTAGAAAGTCAGGGCCTAGCATATCTTCCTCTGTAATTTGATTACACTCCTCCGCCCAATCTTTGACCTGAGAATGTTCCTCGCTAAGGAGTTCCTCCTCCATATCACATTCTGAAGCAACAGATAAATCAGACATTGAAAAGAATTGGCCCCCAGACTCTACCGATTCTGCATCATGTTGTTGTTGTAAGTCATTTGGTCTGGGTGAGACTCTAACTCCCTCTACCGCAAGGCAAAGCTCTGATACTGCATCATCGTTGTTACCTTCCCCCCTTACACCAACATCTTCATTGACATTAGAGTTAGCTGGAGCTAAGCCAGTATCAGTTTTAGATGGTTGGTTCAGATTGGATTTATCAGGGTTAGAGCGTTCAGTAGCCCTTGCAGGGGTCTCTTCAGTTGTAGAGCCTTTATTAAGGGTAGTCGTAGGTTTTTTCTTGAATAGCTCAGGTATTGTGGGCTCTTTTAAAACCCCATTAGTCTGCAAATTACTAAGTTCCAGATCTACTGCTGTGGTACTGTTTGCAGCATTTGCAGAATTTGAAGCATTTGTAGAATTGGCTAGATTAGAGGCGTTCTTTTTTGTAACTCTGCCTTTGGGAGCCATGTTGAGTATTTAATATAAGAGGAATCTTTTTCCCAGCGCACTCTAAAAAGTACGATCTTTTCTGGGTTTTTCTAAGCGCAGCTAGTTCCACAGTATAGCAAATTCAAGAAAAAAGTGTGTTCCTCACTCACCAAAGGTGTAGAAGTTTGAGCATGCAGCAGGAGGAAGAAAGTTGCTACAATTGCGAGCTGCTACAGTTGCTTGAGCAAGTACTGTCATTAAACGCCTTAATCGTGTCCATACAGCAACCAAAAGCACCGACCAAATCCTTCGAATCCTCCTCGAAATGGTATTGGCAACTAAATATCCACAAATATCCACAATGTAGCAATGTAGCAAAAGACGTCCCAAGTTGCTTTCTCCAAACACTCCGCAGCGGTTCCGCGGCTCAGTCCGCCCGGTCCCACAGCTGACTCCAACCTACGAGCGCCGCGGTTGAGAACGCCGCGGACGCTCGAAAGCACCCAGGTCCCCCACCAGCCGGCAGGGAAAAAGGTCAGCACAGTCCGGCAGCCTGGACCAGCGGCTCGCGTGACACACAGGAGGATCAGCCGATCCTTTCCTCTCTCCTCGGCGCCACGGAAAAGACCTCGTCACGCCTCTCAGCTCCACAGACAGTCGGCAGCAGCAAACGCCTCTCTCACGCCAGGCCAGGACAGATCTCCGGGGAAAACACGCGCAGCTCCTCTCACGGCTGCAGTAGCGGCCGCCATCTTGCTTCTCTCTTCTGGAAATACCAACAGTTGGTGACTCCTGTGGTTGTCTATGACTATGCCGAGGTAGAATGTATTTAGGGAGGACCTGCTCTGAGGACACCAGCTGACACCTCACAGTGGTCATGTACGCTCCTATCTTCTATTCACTCATGCTCGCTCCTGTCTACTATTCGCCCAGAGCCTCAACCTGTTGCCAATTGAGGGTGACCCGCTGCCTATACTTAGAAGTATTTGAAGGCATATGGGCTTTAAGCTCCATCTCCTTTTCCTCCAGGGACACTAAGGTAACCTCTATCGTCTCCTCCAAGCTGAATGGGGTCATCTCCTCCCCTAGTGCTAAATTCACTGACCCACCAGTGGGGAGTTGTGCCCGTTTGAGGCATTAGGTGTCTCTCTTGGAGCGTCCAAACTTGTAGAACTCAGTACACTGGGGGAAAAACCCCTTCTTACCAAACATCACTTTCCTTTTTGGCTCAGATTGGGACTGGTTACTGTTGTTCCCTGGAGAATTATTTTGGCGGGCTTTTGAGAACTCCTTTTTTTTTAGATTTTTTCCCTCCCTCTTTTTTATGGCGTGACGCATGACCGTTCTTCTGGGAGCCCACCTCCAGAATTTAACTGGAAACTCAGGTACTTGCCTGGAGGTCTACTAGCTAAGCAAGCTTCTTTGGGTCAGTCCGCTTGCTGTTCACTAGGTGCTATATATTTACAACAAGGGGTGGTGAGGGACAGAGTCTCTGAATTAAGCAGAAAGCTCTCACCCAGTCAAGAGATCAGGGCTAGATCCAACACCGTTTTTTAGCTCACTGCACCATCCCAGTTTCAGAACCTGGCTGTATGCAAATTAGTCTGTTCCTGTCCCAGTGCATGATGGGAACAGGGCAAACCAAACTACAAAAGCCAATTCTTATACTGGGAAGGAAACAAGCTCCCGGGGACCGGTTTCTGGCATTACAGCCGTCTTCGGCCCGGTTTGCTTGAATCCTGATGGTGCAATGAGCAAGGGTCTCACATCTGAGAATACCCTTCCACGCTTAGGGTGGACAAAAATATTTACAACAAGGGGTGGTGAGGGACAGAGTCTCTGAATTAAGCAGAAAGCTCTCACCCAGTCAAGAGATCAGGGCTAGATCCAACACCGTTTTTTAGCTCACTGCACCATCCCAGTTTCAGAACCTGGCTGTATGCAAACTAGTCTGTTCCTGTCCCAGTGCATGATGGGAACAGGGCAAACCAAACTACAAAAGCCAATTCTTATACTGGGAAGGAAACAAGCTCCCGGGGACCGGTTTCTGGCATTACAGCCGTCTTCGGCCCGGTTTGCTTGAATCCTGATGGTGCAATGAGCAAGGGTCTCACATCTGAGAATACCCTTCCACGCTTAGGGTGGACAAAAATATTTACAACAAGGGGTGGTGAGGGACAGAGTCTCTGAATTAAGCAGAAAGCTCTCACCCAGTCAAGAGATCAGGGCTAGATCCAACACCGTTTTTTAGCTCACTGCACCATCCCAGTTTCAGAACCTGGCTGTATGCAAATTAGTCTGTTCCTGTCCCAGTGCATGATGGGAACAGGGCAAACCAAACTACAAAAGCCAATTCTTATACTGGGAAGGAAACAAGCTCCCGGGGACCGGTTTCTGGCATTACAGCCGTCTTCGGCCCGGTTTGCTTGAATCCTGATGGTGCACTAGGTGCTGGCACACCTCTTTAAAACAACTAGTGAGCATGTGCTACCACAGGATCAAGTAATACAGCAAATTCTAATCATTAACTTTGCTGCCCCTGACCCAGCCATTTGGTACCTTGCTGGCATAGTCCATGAAGTACACCCACAACTTATTTGAGACCTTTTGCAGAACTCCTCAGGAGTCAGCCCAAATTTAGTTACAAGTCTGGCTTTCATGAGGGCATAGCGGGTTTGGTCCTCTACCTCAAGTGTGAGAAGTGTGCCCCTCTGCTATGGAAGCTTAGGTTTACACAAGCCACCCCCCAAGTGGTCCTCTGGGATTGTGTGTACCCTCAGGGTTACTTAAGCAGAAAACAAATTTACCTTTGCCATTTCCCACCACACGACTGGGCACCAGATCCTTTAGGGATGGGGAACTTCTTCTCTCCTTTAGACACTGTATGTGTGCTCCCAGCATGGCTTCTGGACTTTGTTTGTTTGGCTTTAATGTTTAACTCCCTGAGATTCCTCTCATGAGAACATCTTTTCTCCTCCAGGGTCAGCTTCTATTCCATTTTAAGCATGACCATTTGCAGCCTGAACTCTCTATGTGCCTTTCTGTTCACCAGCTCCTCTGCGAATGGACCATCCAAGTATACACTGCTTCCTGCAATGGCAGGGAGTTCCACTTCAGGATATGAGTCATCCCCCACCTCTTTAGGCTGCATCTTATGGCTGATATCCAGGCCCTGATCCTGCTCATCCATCTCATCCTCCTCATCCTGCTTCTCTGTTGCTATTAGCAACACATGAACCTCTCATCAGGCCCTCAGAGCATTTTGAAGCTCCAACTTCTTGGTACCATTCTTGGTGGGGAGTCCCCTTTTCTTACAAAACTGTTCGAGCTCAACCACAATGTAAGTTTCAAAGTAGGCCAGCTCGACTTCCATTACTGCTGGTATTGTCACAGACAATCTGATAGAGACCTTTAATCACAGATTTCTTACCTTAGAATTTTCCACAGGCATCAGACTGTATCCGGAAATGTTTGGTGAGCATTACACCTGTGAGCTAGTAAGTGGTGTCATTACGCTTTGCGTGGTGTGGTTGGTAGTGCCAAAAGTGACTTCCGCAGTACCTATATAGGTGCCACCCCAGTGCCCTCAGGTCATTTCTTTTTTCTCTGCTCGACAGGCAGTGCAGATGCAGAGAGAGCTACCCCCAGTCACTTTTTGACTGACATTTTTATGACCGATGTCGAAGATTTTTTGAGACTTTATCTCCTGGTGTGTAGGAAGTCCGTCATAAATTCAGGTTTACAACAATGCAGCGCCTGCCACTTGCAAATGTTGGTGACAGACCCAGACTTGCCCTGGTGCCTTGAGCACAATCACAACACCAAGACATGCAAGGATTGCTGCACCATGCATACCAAGGTGCTAAGGGAGCAATACCTCAAACTCCTCACCTTCTGAGATCAAACGACTCTGAGACACTCCAGATCTTGGTCGAGGAGAAGGTCTTGCAATTGTTCGCTAAGTTGAACCTGCCAATTGTCATCCCACTCAAAGTCATAGGGAAGTCGGATAAGTCCCACAAGAAAAAGAAGTCGTCAACTTTGCTGCACAAGTCTTTGAATGAGTCACTGGGGCTTCAGCACTAGTGGCCTAGCTCCATCATGGAGTCTGTGCCTGGGCCATCTCTGCACCTCTCTGAGTTTCAGGGAGCCGGAGTGATCCTCCTCTCAACTGAATGAATTTTATGGGGCCATGCACCTTATCTTTGGGTGGGCCGACTCCTCTAGATTGCCCTCACTGCCCCTCCTGGTCTTACCCCAGCTGGTTCACCCTCGGTGCCATTTGGGTTCCAGGGATCCACTGACAGATCCAGAGCAGCACCAGTCGAGTGACCCCGACTTTCCCAGAACCCGCTTCAGTGCTGATGTCCCCAGTTTTGGGGCAACCAGGGGAAGACCCCCATAATGGAGCCATCAAACTTATTTCTATGACAGGCCTGGATTGTGCAGTGAAAGTATGGGGATCTGCTAGATGCCAGTGACCTGGACACCTCCCCAGACATTGACCTGGAGCCTCCTTCTGTGGCCACGAGGAGGTAGCCTCCATCTGCTATGTGGTGTGGAAGGCGGCTGAAGTCCTGAACTCTACTTGTTTCAGACGGTATTTTCCCTCACAGAACCTTTACTCCCATTTAATGCAGCCCTTACAGATGTCTTTCTTGGGCCTGGTCCAAGCCCTGCAAGTCAAGTCAAGTCAAGTCAAATAATTTATATAGCGTGCTACATACCCAGAGGGTTTCAAGGCGCTTGAGGAAGGGTGGGGAGTTACTTGTCGAATATCCAGGTTTTAAGTTGCTTTCTGAATGCTAGGTGGTTCTGAGTGAGGCGAAGGTGAATAGGAAGTGAGTTCCAGGTTTTAGCTGCCAGGTAGGAGAAGGATCTTCCACCCATGGTGGTTTTGTTGATGCGAGGTACGGCAGCAAGGGCTTGGTTGGAGGAGCGTAACTGGCGGAGGGGGTGTAGAAGGAAAGTCGTGTGTTGAGGCAATCGGGTCCAAGATCGTAAAGTGCTTTGTGTGCGTGGGTTAGGAGGCGGAATGTAATTCTCTTATTGACGGGAAGCCAGTGGAGGTTTTTCAGGTGATCAGAAATGTGGTCTTTACGCAGGATGTCGAGTATGAGTCTGGCTGATGCGTTCTGGATACGTTGGAGTTTTTTCGGAACTTTTGCGGTGGTACCGGCGTATAGGGTGTTTCCGTAGTCCAGGCGGCTTGTAACCAGTGCGTGGGTGACCGTTTTTCTAGTTTCGGTGGGGATACAGCGAAATATTTTTTGGAGCATGCGAAGAATGTTGAAGCAAGATGATGAGACGGCGTTGACTTGTCTGGTCATCGAGAGTGAGGAGTCCAGGATGACGCCCAGGTTCTGTGCGTGGTCCGTCGGGATGGGTGCTTTTCCAAGTGCCTCTGGCCACCAAGAGTCATCCCAGGCGGAGGGGGAGGTACCTAAGATTAGGACTTCTGTTTTGTCTGAATTCAGTTTCAGACGGCTGTGCTTTATCCACTCGGCTACTTCTTTCATTCCTTCATGTAGGTTGGTTTTGGCGGTGTTGGGGTCTTTGGTGAGTGAGAGGATCAGTTGAGTATCATCAGCGTAGGAGATGATGTTGAGGTTGTGTTGGCGTGCGATGGCCGCGAGGGGGCTCATGTATACGTTGAAGAGGGTGGGGCTGAGTGAAGATCCTTGTGGCACGCCGCAAATGACTTCAGTGGCCTCTCATTTGAATGGCGGGAGACGGACTCTCTGAGTTCTTCCGGCAAGGAACGAGGTGATCCATTCTAGAGCTTTTCCTTGGATTCCAATGTTTCTGAGGCGGTGTATCAGGGTGCTATGGCAAACTGTGTCGAAGGCTGCGGAGAGGACGAGGAGGATGAGGGCGACTGTGTCTCCATTGTCCAGTGGAGTTCGAATGTCGTCTGTTGCTGCGATGAGTGCGGTCTCAGTGCTGTGTTTTGCTCGGAAGCCGGATTGTGAGGAGTCGAGGGATTTGTTGGTTTCGAGGAAGGCGGCGAGCTGGTTGTTGACAGCTTTCTCGATGACTTTGGCCGGGAATGGAAGGAGCGAGATGGGGCGGTAGTTTTTGAGTTCGGTGGGGTCAGCTGTGGGTTTCTTCAGAAGGGCGCTGAGTTCCGCGTGTTTCCAGCTTTCCGGGAAGGTGGCGGAGTTGAGGGAGCAGTTGATGACGTCTCGGAGGTGTGGTGCTATGATGGAGTCTGCTTTGTTGAAGATGTGGTGAGGGCATGGGTCTGTGGGGGATCCTGAGTGGATGGAGTTCATCAGGCGGATGGTGTCTTCAGTGGAGATTGGGTTCCAGTCAGTAAGGATGTTCAAGGGGGATGAAGATACTGCAGAAGGTTGGGTGGGTTGGTCTCCGGGTTGGTTGTCGAAGCTGTTGTGGATGTCAGCGATTTTGTTGTGGAAGAACGAAGCTAGGGAGTCACAAAGGGTTTGAGAGGGAGTGATGTCGTTGGAGTTGGCAGTAGGGTTGGTAAACTCTTTGACGATGTTGAATAATTCCTTGCTGTTGTGGGCGTTGTTGTCTAGCCGGTCTTTGAATGCGGCTTTCTTGGCAGTCCGGATCAGTTGGTGGTGTATGCCGGTGGCGTTTTTGAAGGCGTCCCTGGTGCTGGTGTTTGGGTCTTTTTTCCAGGCTTTCTCAAGGGAACGACAGAGTTTCTTAGATTTCTTAAGGTCATCGTTGAACCAGGAGGCTTTTTTGCTGGATAGTTTGATTTGACGTTTTTTCAAAGGTGCTAGGTTGTCGGCGCTGTTGGTTAGCCATTGAGTGAGGTTAATGGCTGCTTGGTTGGGGTTCGAAGAGTGGGCCGGGGGGTTTTGAAGAAGCGATAAGGAGATCTGGTCGAAGGTGATTTTGTTCCAGTTTCTTCGCAGAGTAGGTTGAGGATGGTTGTGATTTGTGGTCTTTTTGTAGACAAAGTGGACGCAGCTGTGGTCCGTCCAGTGGAGAACTGTGGTGTGACTGAAGGAGATATGTTTGCTGGAGGTGAAGATTGGGTCGAGTGTGTGACCTGCGTAGTGAGTGGGGGTATTAACAATTTGTTTGAGTCCGAGGTTGGCGAAATTGTCCAGGAGGGTGGTGGCGTTGCTGTTGTTGCTCTTTTCCAGGTGAAAATTGAGGTCTCCCAATAGAATGTAGTCCTCGGAGGGGAGGGCGTGTGGGGTGATAAAGTCAGTGATGTCTTCACTGAATTGTGTACGGGGTCCTGGTGGCCTGTAGAGGAGGGTGCCTCTGAGTGTGGTTTTGGGGTCGGTGTGGATCTGGAAGTGAAGGTGTTCGGCGCTAGCAAGGTTGACGCCACTGCCCAGCCCCAGGGGATCGCAGTTTCCTCATACAGCACCCCACCGCAGAGAGCTTGGTAATCCAAGCCTCCACATCCAAAATTACCTCAGTGCATTCCCTACCACCCAACGGATAGGGAATGCAAAAGGCTGAATACTTTCAGGAAGAGGATGTTTTCTCCAGCCAGCCTGACATTGCGGTTTGTGAACACTGCATGACTTTTAGCCCGTTACTCCCATATTATCTGGGACTCAGTTACGCAGGTGTTGTCCATGGTCTCGCAATGGACCCGAGCCATACTCCCTTAGGCAATTGCTGATGGGAGAGACACAGTCAAGCTCACCATAAGATGTGGGCTACATCAGGGTTTGGCAAAGAATTCAGTTCTGCCGGCGGAGTTGGCAGAGATTTACCCACTCTGCACTAGAGTGTGGAGTTCCAAAAGAGTCTGCAAAGTGGCGTGGAGCGTGGGCTTTCTTTTCGAGCTGCTCGCTAACGGTAAGTTGATGGGGGCTTGCTAGAAAAATAATGCGCTAGAACTCCTCCTGCGAGATTTCTCAGTGCGAGCAGTCGTGGCAGGTCATGACCGCTCATGTGTAGAAATCTGCCATACACGTTGAGGCAGCTGACATCAGTGTAGAATGTCTACTCGTGCTGCATGAAGCAGCAGTGCCCTTTGGTGTGACACGTTGTGTCGTTCACACTGATTTTACAGCACGGGAGTAACTCCTGGTGCTAAAAATCAGTGCGAGCAGCATGTCTTGACAGACAGTATTTGGGGCACTTCATGGAGTGCCACAGAGTAAAGCTCCGTGAACTCCACCCAGGCTTAGGCTTGATATGACTGACTCGCTGGGCAGATCGATTCCATTGTCAATGGCCCCAGTGAACAACACTTGGCTAAGAACCAATGGCTTTTTGAGGCATGTTCAAACTTTACCCATTGACATGCCCTTTGCTGACTCCCATTTGTTCAATGAGAAGGCGGACTCAGCGATGGAGCACTTTATGAACAGTAAGGCTATAGCCAGGTCCTTGAGCCTTTCTATGGCCCATCACCAACTGCAGTCCGCCTGCTGTCCTTTTCATGGACACAGAATGGGCTTCTAACCTGTCTCCGCAGTCCCAGCCACCTCAGCCAACAAGGTTTGTAATCCTTTTGTGGCTGAGCATGTGGTTACCACAGACCATATTGACATGCAGCCAGAGGTTGGGCCAGCTCACCAATCCCCCCACCCCCATCAGTCACAGCATTCAAACCACCATAGTTTGCCCTCCGAGCATCATAGTCATCCACTGGGGGCAAAATACACCATCACTTGTTGCACCACTTGAGTTCAATAACATCCGACCTTTGAATTTTGCTTGTCATCCAAAGGAACTATTCTTTCCTTTGTGACTACCCCCTTCCATGACACTCACTTACAACAAGCTGATGGAGGACCATCTCTCCTTGATCCTTCAGGAAGTGTTTTCCAAGGGGGCTATGAAAAGGGTGCCTGAATCAGTTGTAGGTCGAGGTTGCTATTCCTGCTACTTAGTGGTGCCCAAGAAGGATGGAAGGCTTCATCCCTTCCTAAACTGGAGCTTTCTCAACCTCTCTCTGAAAAAGGAGAAATTCCAGATGCTCAAGCTTGCTCTAGTCCTGTCCGCCCTAGATTCGGGAGACTGCATGGTAGCGATGGACTTGCATGGTGCCTATTTCCCCATTCCTGTCCTGCCTGCCCATAGACATTATCTGCAATTTACAGTGGACCAATAGCACTTTTAGTATGCTGTGCTCCCCTTCAGCTGTAGCAGGACCCCTTTTGTGTTCACAAAAGTGATGGCAATTGTAGCAGCTCAGCTGAGGAGGTCAGGGATTCCAGTCTTTCCCTACCTAGATGATAGGCTGATGTAGGCAGGTTCAACCTATTCAGTTATATCCCAACTCTACAATACAGCTAATCTTCTGCACTCTGGTTCACTATCAACTCGAACTCAGACTCTCCCTTTCATTGGAGCTGTTCTGGACACATTTCAGCTTCAAGCATATACTTCCGACCGTGAGTACAGGGTATTCAGACTATGATATTGATTTTTCTGCCTCTATCCGGCATTTTGCTGAGAATGATCTTGTGGTCGTTCAGTCTCATGCATCATGCTTTTAACTTATGCCCACTGGCCGTTGTACCCGAAGACCCACTGGACACAGCATCAGGGGAATCTTTCCAACATGGTCCAGATCCTGAGGGAATTAGAAAAGATCTACAGTGGTGGCTATCAAACCGCAATGGGGCCAGTGGTAGACCAATCTCTCTCCCCCAACTAGACCTGACTGAGGTGACAGATGTGTCGATCCTGGGCTGGGGCAGCCAACTAGGAGATGTGGATAGCAGAGGACTCTGGTCTCTGGTGGAATCAGGACTCCACATTCACCTGTTAGAGCTTCGGGGAATCTATTCGGCATTAAAAGATGTTCATCTTTAAGAAGGTGAAGGCTATCACAGGTGTTCACGGACAATACAACTGCCATGTGGTACTGCAACAAACAAGGCGGGTGGAGTTGTGGAACCTCTGTTTAGAGGCCTGTACCTCTGGACATGACTAGAAGACCACAGCATTTCCCCATTGATGAAACACCTGTTAGAATCTCGGATTCCAAGAGCCAACACACTCAGCCGATGTTGTCTAGCAGATCAAAAATGCAACAACAGAAGATGGATGGAATGCTAGAATTAATCTGAGCCACTGGCAATGACTCGGGCCACATCCTAATCCATTGTTTTTTGCCCACCATAAGACCTCACTTTGGACCCAGCCCTATGCAGATTAATCTTGACCCAAATGTTATGGGAACAGTCCAGTCCTATGTGCCAAGCCAGGTTCTCTTTCAACAGGAGTACAAGCAACCTAGGAACGGTTTCAGCCTTATAATTGGCTCTGCAGCCAAGTGTAATTTGGCACAGTGAGCATGGCACAGTGAGCATGGGACCCATGTTTAAGCATACCCGCCGCATTTAGGGTGTCATCTGCAACAACAAGGGGATGGATGGAATGCTTGAATTAATCTCAGCCACTGGTAATCAATCTGGCTGCATCCCAATCCATAATTTTTCACCCATCATGCCACGTCAGTTTGGACCCGGCCATATGCAAATCAGTCTTGACCTTGCTCCAATGGCAACAGTTAAGCCAGAACAGCCAAGCCAGGTCCTCCCTGAACTGGAATACAATCAACCTAGTTGTTCTGGCCTTATTATGGGCTCTTCAGCCAGGTATTGCTACTGCCCAAGTAATTACCAAGTGGCTGAGATTAAGTCAAGCATTCCACCCATCACTGTTTTGCATACTTACAAAGGGCCACGAATGGTGTCTCCACCCGGATGTGACACGAGGTCTCTTTCAAGTATGGGGAGAACATTGGTTAGATCTGTTTGCCTTTGCTGAGATCATGCAACATCAGCAGTTTATTGCACTGGAGTTTCCAAGGCTGCTCTCACCCGGAGACTCCTGTATGCCTTTCTGGCAATATCACTCCTGCCCAAAGTTCTCAAGAAGATCAGAAATTACTGGGCCCAAGTCGTTTTTGTTGCTCCAGATTGGATACTATCCAGAGCTGTCAAGCATGAGCATTGTTCCTTCAATCAGGCTGCCTCCTTTGTCAGGATCTTCTGTCGCAGCAACAACGTAGGGTCCTACACCCAACCCTGAAAGTGCTTCGCTTTCCCTCATGAAGATTGAGTTTTGATAGTTGACAGCTTTGTTTTGACCTTCCACTCGAAGTCTGCAATGTTATCCTGGACGCCAGACACCCGCCACCAAAACGATATATGGCTGCCGTTGGAGTAAGTTCATGGCATGCTGTGCAGATAAGCATGTTGACCCTGTATCCGCACTCTTTTCCTAGGACTCCTAGTGATTCTGTTCTTGTCCATGAGGGTTTAGCCGAGGGCACCTTAAAAGGTTACCTTTCTGCGATTTCTACCTTTGTGTGATTGCCAGATGTGCCACCCCTTTTCAAATCCTCTATTGTATATAGGTTCTTAACCCCTTCAACGCTCATGACGGAGCGGGTCCGTCATGAGCGTCGGCTGGGCTGTGCTCATGACGGAACCGTTCCTTCATGACCACGGCCGTTATTTAGAACCTTCAGTACAGCGCGAAAGTTCGCGCCGCGCTGAAGGTGTTAAAAGACCTCCAACACATGTTCCTACCCCGCTCTTTATTATGCCTAAGTGGGACCTAAATCTGGTTCTCACTTTTTTGATGTGCGATCCCTTTGAACCACTCTACAACAGACTTCTTACCATTAAAATGGACTTTGTAGTGGCAATAACATATGACAGGAGGGTCCGTGAGCTACAGGCACTCGCTACGCATCCTCCATATATCACTGTCTTTCCTTACACACTGTTCTGCGAACTAAGACACCTTTCTTACCGAAAGTAGTGACCCATTTTCATGTAGGCCAATCCATCAATCTGATTACCTTTTAAGCTCCACCTCACTCTTCAAAAGAAAAGGAGAGATTCCACAGAATGGACTCGAAAAGGGCAATGTTGTGTCATCTTAATCGCTCTAATGAGTTTCAGGTGGACAATCAACTCTTCGTTGGGTTTGTTGGAGCCTAGAAAGGGAAGGTGGTGCAGAAACGGGCCATTTCGCGATGGATAGTTCTCTGCCTCAAAATCTGCTTTGCACTGGCCAAAAAGCTACCCTCAGAGAGTTTGAACGCTCATTCTACTGGAGCCAATGCTGTGACCAGTATGTTAGCTCTCGAGGTTCCTGTCCTGAATATCTGTCAGGCAGCAACATGGGCTTCATTACACATGTTTCTGAAGCACTACAGCCTGGACAGTCGGGTCCGTTGAGATGGTCATGGTAGTCGTTTGGTCCGACAACACCTATGATTTCAAAAATTAAAATTTAAAAGAACATGTCCTACTTTTTAAATATCTTGCACCCTGCCCTATGGGCTGTTGAAGGACTACACTAGCGGTGACGTATATGTATTAAAAAAGAAGGTTTAGGCCTGGTAATGGGTTTATTCTGTCAGGTTGAAATGGATGTTTAAAACTGCACACACAGGCTGCATGGGTAGGCCTTAGACATGTTTTAATAGGCTACTTAAGTGGCTGACACAATCAGTGCTTCAGCAGGTACCACTTTACTAGGGACTTACAAGTACAAAAAATGTGGCATTTGGGTATAAGCCAATTTTACCATGTTTTGATGAGTGAGCACATGCACTTTAGCACAGGTTAGCAGTGGTAAAATTTCCAGAGTCCTAAGGCCAATAAAAACGAAATCAGAAAATATGGAGGTGTAAGGCAAAACGTTCGGGGGAACACTATTCTAAGGCTGATAAGTCTCACAAGTTTTTTGAACTTTACATATTTTTTTTGTTATATTCATGTTGGGTGACAGTGCATGCTGTGCGCACTTGGATTATGAGCCTGTACCTCAAGGCTGCTACACGTAGGCAAAGCTGAAACATACTGGCCACAGGTGATCCAGGTCTGTGATTGTTAGTACTTTTCGACTTCTAAAGGCGAGGTTTTGCTGCCTGCGCAAAACAGGTTGAGCACTCCCTTATCCCCCACCAAAGACTTGCACCATAATGGCAGTGAGTGCTATGCTGAAAAATGTAGCAACAAGGAAGGGTCTTCCTATGCAGCTAGACGGCTCAGATAAAGAGGAAGACCTACCACCCCCCAATCCCATCTCATGATGCCGCTTGAGCTGCAGATGAAATTGTGAAGCGCACATACATTAGCAACAACAGTTTTTATGGTAAGCGTATTGTGAGTAGTAAATGTAATCTACACCAGTCAAACTCAAAATGTAGACAGCAAATTTTTATTTCCATGTTTATTCACAAGATATCTCAAGACATACACAGGGAACAAAAGATCCTTTTTTGTTTTCTTTATTCGACGTAGAAATGCAAAAAAGTACTTTTTTCTGAGCGCCTTTTCAAAACTACTTTCAATGCCTTTTCCTTGGTTTGGTGGGAATGGGCCTCTCTATATTTGTTTGCAAAATGCACCTAGGGCATGGAAGATTAAATGTGATATGTGGGCAGCAGATGACATTACATGAGAAAAAGGAATGTCTGCCAGGAGCACCACTGTACTCTTGCCACCCATTGACCCATGGACCAAGGAAAAGTACATTTGCCATAAACATATTTTTATATAGCGATAATTCACCTCTAAAGTGTGCCTTGTAACCCCAGAGTAGTAAAAGGATAAGCAACCAATTATGCCAATAGGAATTTGGGTAAACATATGCATGAAAAATAATAGTTCAGAAAGCGATGATTAAATATCAGTTATTTTGTTAAAGAGCAACTCAATTGGTAAGCAAGCTGTGCAGGAGGCCTTGCAACTTAGTGGGGGTTTATTAGTGCTCTAAGTAAAATATAAGAAGGCCTACACAAAGTTTCCGAAATGCCGGAGTAATATTGTGTGATGTAGTGATAGTCATGTTTTACATCCAATTCCTGAAACTATACCATTATGCCACATGGTATAATTACACTGCACTTGTGGAAACAGTTCAGCATGGGAGCATGGAAATAACAGAAATGACCAGAATGCAAGCTGCTTTTTCTTAACAGAACTTGGGTTTTTATACAAAGTTTTGTTTTAAACAAATGCAGTACCCAGTATTGGATCCAAAATAGAAATTAAGGTGTCATTCAGGCTAAACTGTAGCACTAAATGCTAGTTTTACATTTCTTATAATTGTGCATTAAGGTTTGAATAATTTTAGAAAATTATACAAAAGCAAATCACGCAAATGTTTCCACCCATAAATATAACTCAAGAGACCGTTCATTGTGTAAGTTTTTTTTTAGGCTTTTCCCTAAACATGCTTAGGTGGAATTAAAATCTGTATTTCCTATTTCCTCTGAGGAAAAATCTAGATAAATGCCTCAGTTATTTCTTACTTAACATAATAGTGAAATCAGATTTTTCATAAACTAGGTGGAAAAGTAACTTTGTGAAAATGTACTTTAGGCGGCTGAGTTGGAACTGGCTGAAAACCAAGCATATCAATAGTCAAACTCCCAGAATTGGAATACACATCCTTGCCTGAGAGAGTTAATAAATGAATGAGGTCAATAACCGACCTTTGAGGCCAAGTAAAAAATCTGGTTAGTGACTGCTGACCACTCAGTATGAGTTAGCTATCTTGGAGTGGACAAAAACAGTTGGCAGAACAAAGGGCTGTTTTTATTTGGAGGACTTTTGATCTTTATTCTTATGATGTCATATAGCTAATTATTTTCTATATACTGTGTTAAGTTAGCATGAGCTTATTAAATGTTTAAACGCCATTTTTCCTTTTGCTTCACTTTGCACACGACACATAATTGTTGTTTTAGCTTTCAACCCAGAAGAGCTTCGTGATTTACCTGAGAAATAATATGTTATTGCTCTGATATCAGTTTTGCTTGGTACACTGTCTGCACAGTGAGTGCTGAAGGCTCCATGGATAACTCGACACAGTGTTGTTGTGAGGTCTGATCTTCGCACCTCCATAGACATAACACACATGCTGCTGCCAAAATATGGCTCTAGGCGGGTTTTATATTGTTGTGCTGAACACACACGTAACACACTTGATGGTGCTTCGCATGCAGGAAGCTGGTGGAAGATGATGTGATCCTCTGCCACTGAGATTTTGAGGTATGGGCCCGCCCTGCTAAAACCCAAATGAGACCTTCATAGATATAAAATACTATGCTAAATTAATTCCTATTCATTTCAGCATCATAGTATGCTGTCACCATTCGCCTTTTATGGACTAGTAACTATGCTGATAACTTTGTTGCTTATAATATGTTTGCTTGTATTATATAAGATACTGCCTTTGAGAACCCTGCATTAGTAAATAAATATTTCAAATATGCACGTGTCCTCATTTACTCCACGTTCTGGTTTGAAATGATTATATAGCGAAAGAGTGTTCATGTGTTCCACGATTCCTGAGGTAATCTAAGTTCATGTTCTGGTTTTCCTAAGCATTGGGAGTTTGTTATGACCAATGAGACACTGTAGCTAGCTCGGTAAGGGGATTTTGGGCACTGAGGTGAGTTTTGGGACATCCTAATTCACCGAGGTTCCAGGTCTCTATGCACAGTTCTGTAGTAGAACGGAATTCCCGCTACAATGACACAGTCAGACAAGTTAGCTCCAGTCACAGAAGGGAAGAGAACCTATTTTTGAACTTGCCAGTTTTTTAAAGAGACAAACAAAAACATGCCAAAACTTTATTAAGTGCCCGAAAGGCACGATGTGAGTACATATGTATTATTTAATTATTCCACTCTTAGATGGACAAATGAATACAGTCCCTTACTCCGCTGTGTCTTCCAAGAGATCCCTGTGACACTACTATGGATCACCTTTGAAGAAATCTAATAAATCCTGACAGATCGTCTGACACTTTTACCGCAACTGGTAATTTTCCACACTAGAAACACGATTAAATCATTAATATGATGTAGGAACGTGACCACAATATATTTCTTTTCAGGAGCCAATTTGCATGCCAGCCAGTTCAATGTTTCCTTCAAAGATTACTACACACATCTCTGATTGTGGGATTATATGCTACAGTCTACCGTCCTGAGCTCCTCAGCGGTCGCTCCCCACGCTACTCCGTGCTCTGGATCTGGTATCGTAGCGCTTTACTGCCAGACTGCTCTTTACCTCTGAAATTGCTCTTTACCTCTGAAATCAGTTGCGCTTTGCTAGCATTGCTCCTGCATTTATTTGTGCCTGATTGTAATTGTATCGTAGCGCTATACTGCTGAGCTGCGCATTAATTGATACTCGATTGTGCATAGCTGCCTTCACCTGCTTGATTAATCTGTGCCTGATTGTGCCGGTGACGCTTCCCTTTTCATAGCGATTGTTGGGGTCCCAGTCTTGTCCTGTTTGGCCTTTGGCTTGCTGCCATTTTGTTGTTTGTTGCGAATCTCGCGTTCGCGAATTTTGCGGATTTGCGAACTCGCAATCCGCAAAATCTGCGAATTCTCGCGAATTTGCGGATTTATTTTTTTTTGTGTTCGCACGGGTTTCTGCCAGGTCGCGAGGGTTTATGTACAATTTCGCAAACGCGAACTTACCTGTCGGGTCGCAAGTTTTGCGAACTTGTTGTTTCTACGTGTCCAGCCTGTTTGGGACACTCTTCTTCATCACTGCCACCCTCTGTCACCACATGCCACCCTCTGGCTCACCCATGCCACCCTCTGTTTCATCACAGCACCCTCTGGTTGTCCAGTGTACATTATTGTGGCAAAGCAAAGCACACCTTCCCTGCCTCAAGTGACCTGAATTAATTTGGGGCTGATTAATGTGTCACAGAATATTTTTTTAGCTGGCACCTGCTTCCTTAGTGCTTCCTGATTAGTGATCTTTTGCACTTGCTAAGTGCTTTCATTGTTGCAAAATTAGTAACAACACCTGCCCTGCCCCAACTGACAATAATGAATTAGGGGCTGATTAATGTGTCACTGGATTTGAACTTCCAGCCTGGCTCCTGCTTGTCTCCCTTAGCTGTAATTCAGGACCTTTGTGGCATATGTGTAACTATTCTGAGGGTCAGAGCAGGGTCACATAATAGTTGCAAGTAGGCAACTGAACTCTGGAGGGGCCCCTCAGGAAGCACTACAGGAAATGGCTACTAATGATGAGCTTGAACTTTTGAACCTGGTAAGTAGTTTCAGTTTTGCTAAGATCGTATTTCTGCAATTTAGCGCTTATTCGCGGGGCGCGAAGTTGAACTGGGAAGCCGCGAACTCACGCGAACAGTGCGAGCAAGCCATAAAATCCGCTGCTCGCGGATTTGCGGATTTTGCGGGAAATCCGCGAATCTCGCGGATTGCGAATTTACCGAAAATCCGCGAGCGGAACGGATTTTCCGCCCATACTTACTCCCAGCCCGGCCCTCCACCCCGCTCCCGCCTCCCAGCTGCCCCTCCCTCCCACAGAAAGGTTAGGCTCTACCCTCCAGAGCAAGCGCTGTGACCGTCCTGAGCTCCTCAGAAGCGGTCGCTCCCCACGCTGCTCCCTGCTCTGGATCTGGTATCGTAGCGCTATACTGCCAGACTGCTCTTTACCTCTGAAATTGCTCTTTACCTCTGAAATCAGTTGCGCTTTGCTCGCATTGCTCCTGCATTTATTTGTGCCTGTTTGTAATTGTATCGTAGCGCTATACTGCTGAGCTACGCATTAATTGATACTCGATTGTGCATAGCTGCCTTTACCTGCTTGATTAATCTGTGCCTGATTGTGCCGGTGATGCTTCCCTTTTCATGGCGATTGTTGGGGTCCCGTCCTGTTTGGCCTTTGGTTTGCTGCCATTTTGTTGTTTGTTGTTGTGCCTCCCAGCCCGGCCCTCCACCCCGCTCCCGCCTCCCAGCTGACCCTCCCTCGCTCCGCCCCCCCCCACTATCCACTTATGTTAGAACAGCTGATGTGCGGCGGACGCGCCCCATGCGCACCGAAGGTGCGCCAAAGGTAAGCCCGTCTACGCCCGTCTGCACCCGGACCACGCCCAGCTCCAAACCCCCTTGACCCCGCAAAATCCACTCCTCCCTCATAACATACGGCGCCGCAACCCTCTCATCACTTAACCCCGGCCGACTCCCAGACTGCTACCAAGCCGCCCCAGGACACACCCATGGAACCTTCACCTGCCACTCCTGCAAGTTTGACTGCATCAGGACCAGCACCAAATCCACAAACTCCAAACAGAGCTCCGACACTAACCACCTGAAGTGCATCCTGCTCAACACCCACTCGGTCCACAGACACGCCACTGAACTTTGGAACCTACTCGACACCACTTCGCCGGACGTCGCCTTTCTTACAGAAACCTGGATGAATGCCTCATCAGCACCCGACATCGCCATAGCCATCCCGGACGACTACAAGATCATCCGAAAGGACTGCATCAACCAAACAGGAGGAGGTATCGCCATCGTCCATAAGAACACCATCCGCATCACAACCAGTTCCGACGATAACCTCGCAGCCGCCGAACACCTTCACTTCCAGATCCACACCGACCCCAAGACCACACTCAGAGGCACCCTCATCTACAGGCCACCAGGACCCTGCACACAATACAATGAAGACATCACTGAATTCATCAGCCCACACGCCCTCCCCTCTGAGGACTACATTCTACTGGGAGACCTCAACTTCCACCTGGAAAAGAACAACGACAGCAACACCACCGCCCGTCTGGACAACCTCGCCAATCTCGGACTCAAACAACTTGTTGACACCCCCACCCATTATGCCGGACACACGCTCGACCCAATCTTCACCTCCAGCAAGCACATCTCCTTCAATCACACCACTGCTCTCCATTGGACGGACCACAGCTGCGTTCACTTCAACTACAAAAAGACTACGTCCCACAACCACCCACAACCAATTCCCCGCAGAAACAGGAACAAAATTACCACCGACCAGCTCTTCACATCGCTCCACCAAAATCCTCCTGCCAAATCATCGGACATAAACCAAGCAGCCACCAACCTCACACAATGGATCACCCACAGCGCGGACGAATTAGCACCCTTGAAAAACTATCAAATGAAGCAAGGTAGCAAAAAAGCCCCGTGGTTCAATGATGACCTTAAGAAATCCAAGAAGATCTGTCGCACCCTCGAAAAAGCCTGGCGTAAAAACCCAACCACTGACAACCTGGCCACCTTCAAGAACGCCACCCGCAAACACCACCTACTGATCCGATCCACCAAGAAATCAGCATTCAAGGATCGACTCGACAACAACGCCCACAACAGCAAGGAACTATTCAACATCGTCAAAGAGTTTACAAACCCCACCGCCGGCACCAACGACATCACTCCCTCCCATGACCTCTGCGACTCTCTAGCCTCGTTCTTCCACAACAAAATTGCAGACATACATAACAGCTTTGGAGACCAGTTCACCCCACCCACCTCCGAACTAAAATCCCCCTCCAACAACCTTTACGCCTGGAACCCAATCACCACTGAAGACACCATCCGCCTGATGAACACCATCCACTCAGGATCGCCAACCGACCCATGTCCCCACCACATTTTTAACAAAGCAAACTCCATTATCGCACCCCATCTCCAAGAAGTCATCAACTGCTCCCTCAACTCCGCTACCTTCCCGGAAAGCTGAAAACATGCCAAACTCAGCGCCCTCCTGAAGAAACCTACAGCAGACCCCACTGAACTTAAGAACTACCGCCCAATTTCGCTCCTCCCATTAACTGCCAAAGTCATTGAGAAAGCCGTCAACAGTCAGCTCGCCGCCTTCCTCAAATCCAACAAATCCCTCGACCCTTCACAGTCTGGCTTCTGAGCCAAACACAGCACCGAAACCGCCCTCATCGCAGCAACAGACGACATTCGATCTCTACTGGACAACGGAGAAACAGCTGCCCTCATCCTACTTGACCTCTCCGCAGCCTTCGACACAGTCTGTCATAGCACCCCTATACAACGCCTCAGCAACATCGGAATACAAGGAAAGGCACTGGACTGGATCATCTCATTCCTCGCCGGAAGAACCCAGAGAGTCCGCATTCGTCTTTTAGAACAGAGGCCACCGAAGTCATCTGCAGCGTACCACAAGGATCATCACTCAGTACCACCATCTTCAACGTATACATGCGTCCCCTCGCATCCATCGCGCGCCAACACAACCTCAACATCATCTCCTACGCAGACGACACCCAGCTGATCCTCTCCCTCACCTAAGACCCAAACACCGCCAAAACCAACCTACACGAAGGGATGAAAAAAGTAGCCGAGTGGATGAAGAACAGCCGTTTAAAACTGAACTCAGACAAAACGGAAGTCCTCATCTTAGGATCATCCCCCTCCTCATGGGACGACTCATGGTGGCCACCGGCCCTGGGAACCGCACCCATACCAACGGATCACGCACGTAACCTGGGCTTCATCCTGGACTCCTCCCTCTCGATGACCAAACAAGTCAACGCCGCATCATCATCATGCTTCAACATCCTACGTATGCTCAAAAAAATCTTCCGTTGGATCCCCACCGAAACAAGAAAGACGGTCACCAATGCACTGGTCGCAAGCCGATTGGACTACGGAAACGCCCTTTACGCCGGAACCACAGCCAAACTACAGAAAAAACTCCAACGCATCCAAAACGCCTCAGCAAGACTCATCCTAGACGTCCCCTGCCAAGCTCACATTTCCGGTCACCTGAAAGACCTCCACTGGCTCCCCGTCAACAAGAGAATAACGTTCTGTCTCCTCACCCACGCACACAAAGCCCTCTACGACCTAGGACCCGAATACCTCAACACACGCCTGTCCTTTTACACCCCCACCCGCCAACTTCGATCGTCCAATCAAGCCCTCGCCGCAATTCCACGCATCCAAAGATCCACCATGGGGGGAAGATCCTTCTCCTACTTAGCGGCCAAGACCTGGAATTCTCTCCCCCCCCCTCCTCCGCCTTACACAGAACCACCTCTCCTTCAGAAAACAACTAAAAACTTGGATATTCGATAAGTAAAGTACCCCCCCTCCCTCAAGCGCCTTGAGACCCTCTGGGTGAGTAGTGCGCTATACAAATTTTAAACTTGAACTTGAACTTGGTGTGTTACAAAACCACCATTCGTACTTTAGAAGTAGAATCAATAGACTCAGAATTTACAAAGTGATTAACGCATGATTCTTTCATTTCAAGGTGTCTCCTCTGATTTATCGTCCTGATGATGGCCGTTTTATAAATTACTGTGTATTTGGGTCGAAACTTTGGCAACTACTACTTTGAACTATTTTTAAATTGATCTAGGATTCCAATACTCCCACTGCGATTGCTGGCTTAACATCCATATGTCCTTAAAAGTCACATGTATATGCTTGCCTATTTGTGGAGCACCAGCCCACTATTAATTCACTTTGTCACCTGCATGGCACAACTGTACCAATAGGAGCACCGTGCTCTAAGATTGTTTCTCTAAATTCAAGAAATTTAGTTCTTATCTTTACATAATTCTTTTCTATTGTGACTTATCAAATTCATGTGTTGATCGCAACATAAGCCCTAATAGTGGAAGTTTTTTTGTTACCTATTTTTTGTAACAATTGACGTGAAATTCAAGGGCTGCACTTCCTCATAGAGGCCACCCGTGTATTTATTATTTATAAGTATGAGGGTAAAACTTTCTACTGAACAACTCATTTGGTGTATCAAATCTCAACACCTTCACAGTTGCTCTGAAATTGTGTTAATGGTGTGCTTTACTGTTTTCGCAATTTTTTTTCTAAAACTCTATAAATGTATATCTGTGGTTCCCATTAACCTGTTTAAATAATCCTCATGTCATTTCATTGTTCTCTACCTTTCTAAATTGGCATGCAGATTTTCTTGTCATTTTCCTTACTTTAAAAGTCTTGGTTTTGATTAAACCTAACATGCATTTTTCTGGGAATTGCATGTTGCTCGTGCCAACACAAGCAGGGGTTACGCAGAGTCTCTCTCTAACCTGTGTTTCGACCTAACTAGAATGTGTTTATTTAGTTGCTAGGAGTACCTGTGAGTGGCCATGGGATGTATGACGTTACAACGCATGCTTTTACAACGCAGTTTTTACAACGCATGCCTTTACAACACATACGCCTAGATGCATCAACCTTTTTAGGAAGTGCAAACGGTGCGAATCGCAAAATCCGGCCATTTGCACTTCCTAAATTGGTTTCTGGGATGCATCAAGCATTTTTGGAAAATCGCTATTTTTAGCGAATTCCAAAAATGCGATTGCTTTTAGGGAATCGCAAGTTTGCGATTCCTTAAAAGTAATGCATGATTATTTTTAAAAATGCGATTTCGCAATTAGGGATTGCAAATTACCACGAAATTGAACCTCGTGGTTATTTGCAAAAATGTGTCAAAATGCCCAAAGATGCTTTTTAAAACACTGTCATGTTACAGACACACATGTCCTTAGGACATGTGTGTGTGTAACATGCACTTTAAAATGCATTTCAGGGGTGCAGGGGGGGTTCCTTTGGACCCCCCCTGCACCCATGGAATGCATTAACAATTTGCGAGTTCCAAATTGCGAATTCGCAATTCCCATTGATTCCTATGGGCCTTTTGGCCCATAGGAATCAATGGGAATTGCGAAATCGCTATTTGAAACTCGCAATTTTATTGCGATTCGGTAAAAATTGCGATTTTTACCGAATCTCAATAAAATTGCAAATAAATGATGCATTGCCATTTGCGATTCCTTATTTGCGATTCCTTATTTTTCGCAAATAAGGAATCGCAAATGACAACGTTGATGCAGCTACCGGATAGTGCTTTGGGGCGCTGGATAGTGAATAGTTTAATTTACTATTCCAACTCCAGTCCCCGTGGATAGTAGGGAAGGTGTTGGATAGTACATTAAACCTATTCCCTATCCTAGAGCGCCCCCAGCGCAATGCGTTGTAATGGTTTGCGTTGTAAAAGTTGCGTCGTAATGGTAGTGCACTGTAAAAGTTTTGTTGTAAAGGTTGTTTACCGTGGCTATGTTTCGTGTGTCTTACTCCAAGGCTTGTCTGGAGTAGATTTACATTTATTTGGACTCTAGAACTACTGGAGTAGACGGGGTGTACCTTTCTTGAAATTGCGACCGACTTACCATTTGTAGGCATGTTTTTGTATTAGCAGAATTCAGTTTACATCGGTCCTTCAGTTCTTTGAAAAGTAGGCAAAATCACATTATTTTTTCCATCATGAAAACTGGTGAACATGTTTGACTTTATTCAAGGCAGAGTTTCGGAACATCCCATTATTGATTCCATGCTGTGAGAAATCGTGTAGTAGATCTTTGATTAGATTTCTGGCACTAACGAAGGACAAGGCTTGTCTACACATGGCAGTAGAGTGGTGCACTGACAATGTTGCATAACAGCATGAACATTCCAGCTACAGTAGCTTTTTTCCAAACTTCACCAACTTTGCCCTAGCAACATATTACAAAATAAATACACAGAGTTAGAAATCATCAAGCGTCCCACATTTGCACAGCCCTAGTGTGTCCAATCCTATAAGGGACACCATGCTTAGTGTTTCCTGAAAGCCTGCAACCATTTACTTGTTACATAGTACCTTTATTTTTCCAGAAATAGTGGAAAGTCTTTGAACTTAGATTGATGCATACAGCAAGGTAGACACCTGCATGTCTTAACTATATTTTTAATTGCCATCAACCACTTGACACCTGTAAATATGCCTAAAAATGTGTTATTTTGCGTTTTGTCTTTTTCCACAATTGTATGAAGTCTAGTGTAAATTATCTTTCCCTTCAACTTCCATATGCAACTCCAGCTGCCTGTGTCATGTAAACACAATGGGCCCGATTCACAGAATGAACTTAAGACTCAATCCTAAACTTACTACTATTTTGGCATTCACAGAATGCACTTAGTACTTATGGCATTCACAGAATTAACTTACTGCTTTTGGTATTCACAGAAGTTAGGATTTTGTCTTAAGTTTGTCTTAAGACAAACTTAAGACAGACTTAAGTTAGGATTTTGTCTTAAGTCTGTCTTAAGTCTGTCTTAAGTCTGTTTTAAGTTTGTATTAAGTCTGTCTTAAGTCTGTCTTAAGTCTGTCTTAAGTTTGTCTTAAGATAAACTTAAGACAAAATCCTACCTTCTTTGAATACCAAAGGTAGTAAGTGCATTCTGTGAATACCAAAATAGTAGTAAGTTTAGGATTGAGTCTTAAGTTCATTCTGTGAATCGGGCCCAATGTTACGTTTTATTGTACCTAAGGCAGCAGTGCCATCGGCCATAACCATTAAATTGAGATTCTTCCTAACCTCTGCAAATTAAACTAATTCCAAATGTAAACTCAGAGCACATTCTTTTCGCTTTAATGTAAACTATCCTTCGGTGCACTATTCTGAGTAAAATTCAACATGGCATCACTTTTCTGTCCTCGGACACTGGATGTCCCAGACAGGGGTGTGCGTAGGGAAATGAGCAGTTGCCTCTTCAACCACACCAAATTGGTTCTGGGATCAGCTGCCCCTCCCACTGAGACTTGTACCTAGCTGGCTGCCGAATGCTCAGAGAACAAAGAGTTTTCTTTTCCAGGTCTCTCTTAACGCTTAAGTATGAATGAGCAGGCCTCACATTGCTCCCTTTCAAATTGATGTAGTACCTGAGGTGTCGCATACCTCACACCATGGTCTTCCTGCCAAAAACCCTCTGCCATTGAATCTGTTCTGGGAACAGTTTTTACACCACAGTAAAGGAAAGCACTGGAAGGGCTGGCTGTTGGTAGGCAAACACTAATTTCAGGAAGAAAAGTTTACCTTTTTAAAAGTCATTCATTAAACATCCAACTTCATCATTGAATTAGATTTTTAATAAATATTAAAACAGTGGTTGAATAATTTTAGCAGTTTATCCCAAAGCAGAATCTGCCGAAATAGTATGGTATCTTAACCTAATATTTTCTCATAGGAGCAGATACAGCCGATTCAGTGAAAATAGCTTTTGAAACTAGTCATTGTATAAACACAAAATTCTTGTATGTACTACTTTTAATTACTAGGCTCTCTACCTTGTGAGCTACAAAGTCAACACAGGGATAACATATGTAATATTTAAAAGTAGGAATCTCTCCTGTCAAAAACAGTTACTTTGACAGGTTTGTCTGCGGGTTGAAAGCTGCAGCCGTCAATGTACACAGATAGGCCTGAGGCCATGATGCATTGGCCTGTCGTGAATGGAACAACATGTGCTGCTGTCTAAAGAGAACATTTAATGTTCTACGTCATTGGTGTACTTGAATGCACCACATACTATGGCCTTAGTGAAAAGGTAAATATGCCAATTGGGGATTAGCCAATTTAACCATCTTTTAGGAGTTAGAGAACATACACTGGGGACTGAACAACAGTGCTCTGACCTAGGGTGCAGAGTTCCAAATCCAGCAATAACACTCAACAAAAAATGGATATGAGCATGCAGAAAGAGGGCTTTTCTCACAGGAAAGATAAGAAGCACTTCAGGAGCATAGTTGTGCTATGTGTTCCGCCTGTGTGACAAAGTGTGTGTAAAGAGCAGCAGTCTAGCAGATTGGCAGTCCATGTAGCAGCATAGTGGTGCTTCCTTGCAGACTATCCACAGGTGCAGAAGTATACTGCCAGGTGGTGTCTGAGGTCCAGTATTTATACACAATTATTCATTTGAATTGGGGAGCAGCTTATAGAGACATGCCTTTGAAGTGCACATATGACCTGCCTTCCTGACCCTGGCACCAGACCAACTGCATTGGGTATGAATCACTTTGTATTGAATCAGGACACATCCTATTCAAGTGTATGGAGGGCAGTGCCCTGTTCTTGCCTCTCATTTTGCCAGTGATGGCCCATCCAGTCACACCTAAGCTCCCTATTGTGTATGGCTGTCTAGGAGGAATACACAACGACCATCTGTCCCCCAAACCCCGTCATGTGACCCAGAAACAGGCACCAAATGACTAAGGAAAGAAAATGACAACTTTCTAAAAGTGGAATTTTCAGAATTCCAAATTAAAATCCAACTTCACCATAAGTTCGCATTTTGAATTGTGATTCCAGAGACAACAAACATGAAGAGATTACCTGTTCCCATTTGGAAATTACCCTTATAAAATATAACAAGGTACTTTCAATATTATCCTAGGGACCAGGTAGGCCTTATAGTGGTGAAAAACGACTTTAAGAGTTTTTCACTATTAGGACATGTAAAAATTAAAAGTATATGTTCCACTTTTTTAATACATTGCACTCTGACCTGTGGACAGTTTAGGGCCTACCATAGGGGTATCTCATATGTATTAGAGAGGAAGGTTTAGGCCTGACAAAAGATTGATTTTGCCAGGTCAAAATGGCAGTTTACAGACCCTCCAGTATTTTGCAATTTCGCGATTCGCAATATAATCGCGAAACCAGCTAAATAGCGCGATGAACGCGATATATTTTTTTTTTTGCCACAAAAAAAGGTCTTAACAGACATCAAACAAAATGGTGACCTCTGATTGGCTGTACGGGCACACATCACTACGTCGTGCTGTACTAGCTAATTTAGAGGTGGTGAGTAACTGTACACCCTTGTGGATTCAAGAGGCCAGGACAGCTCATGGCTCCAGCAAGACTGCCACCTGTGAGTGGGGGCATTGATGAAGGGGGTGCCTGACACCACGTCTGAGAGTGGAATCACGTTCCATACAGTTCGGCTGTTGCAGGCGGGACTAAATACCAATCTTGCTGCTTTACAGCAATCACAGCAATCACAACCAACAATGTGCTTTCAGATTAGCACTCACATACGTTTTACAGCAAGGAGGCTGTTGTAATGTGCTTATTGCCAATGCAGTCTCTCCACTGTGGTTCTCTGCCTGTCTGCTCAGCCTGTGGTGAGGTCACTTGGAATGTTGGGGTTGGTTTGTATGTAGCAGAGAATCAGTTGGTGTGAAGGGCTGAGCAGAGAGGACCCTGCTCCTGGTGGGGCATTACCAGGCATTACCAGGCAATTCCAGGTATTACAATTTATCTTTGTAACTGAGAACCTGTAAGATCACCACAAGAATAAATCTACTGTTATCATCTACAAAACATGTCTGAGCCTCATACTTCGTTTTAACAGAGGCACTGTATTTAACACGCCCTATAGAAAAGATGAAAGGCGAGTCAGACACAAAGATCGATTGCAGCAGCCTGAACACATCTCTGTGGAAGATGAATCTCCAACTGGGGCAAAGTGTGACTCCCTTATAAATCCACTCATTCCGATTTCAGTGAGGTCCTTGTGCTCCAGAATTATGTAAGTATTTCTGCATTTAGGGGCGTCCATCACTTTCCTGACATACCATAATAGCTGTTTAAAAGAAAACGCACAGCCAGCATAGCTGAAACAAGTGCATCACACCAACAATCCGACCGGCATCCAAGGAAGCTTCTCTTCTGCACGCAATCATGTTTTCAAAGTTGGCACAAACACCTATCCAAAATGTGTAAAACAGAGTATAATCGGAACTGCTTCCTCTTTGTTCGAGGCAGCCTGCCCTTGCTCTCGCCTTCCGATGTGTATACTGGGGCTGAGCAGGTCGCAGGTTTGGCCAGTACAGGAGAAAAAGGTCTGTGTGTGGCCAGATTTTACAGTGAGCTGTTCCAACTCAATCTCTCATCATTCTGAGGGCGATATTACAACTGAGTTGAATGAATGAATGAATGAATAAAGTATTTATAGAGCGCACGGTGGCCAAACGGCTTCCTGGCGCTGAGCTCTACTGAACAGAACAAACAGGGCCGAGGAAGTTAAGCGGGGTAGGCCTGGGCAAACAAGAATGTTTTGAGCGCTTTACGGAAGTGTGAAAAGATGGGGATAGAACGCATGGAGAGAGGGAGGGAATTCCAGAAGCGGGGGGCAAGAACAGAGAATCTGGTTCCACCAGTGCGGGATTTGCGGAAACGGGGAACAATGAGGAGGGCCGAAGAAGATGAGCGGAGGGTACGGACAGGGGTGTGAGAGGAGATCAGGGAAGTGATGAACGCCGGGGCAGAGCGATCAACAGCCCGGAAGACTAGACAGCCTAGTTTAAACAAGGAACGTTGCAAAACGGGAAGCCAGTGAAGGGATTTGAGAACAGGGGTGATATGGTGAGTTTTGGGAAGGTGAAAGATGAGTCGGGCAGCCTGATTTTGGATTGCTTGAAGGCGACGGGTTTCGTAGGCAGGGATGCCCACGAACAAGCTGTTTCCATAATCAAGGCGGGAAGTGATGAGGGCCGAAATAATAATTTTAAGAGAATCAAGGGAAAAGAAACGGGAAATTTTACGAATAAGACGGAGGGAAAGAAAACAAGAGGACACAACAGAACTGACCTGGCCATGCATTGACAGGTCATGGCTGACCTTAATGCCCAGCGTTTTGACAGAGGGGACAGGGGTGGGAGGAGGACCAAAGATAGGGGGCCAAAAAGCAGAGGACCAAGGGCTGGACGAGCCGCCGGTCAAGACAAGCTCAGTCTTGTCTGGATTGAGCTTGAGGTGATTGGCGCTCATCCACCCCGAGATGAAAACCAGAGTAGAGCGAAAAAAAGATAGAGAATGAGAAGAAGAGGAAAGATCGAAGACAAGCTGGAGGTCATCTGCGTAGTTGTACACAGAGACCCCCAGATCGAGAAGAGAGACAATAAGAGGACGAATGTAGAGATTAAAAAGAAGAGGGGAAAGGGAGGAACCTTGGGGAACCCCACAGGACACCGGAAGGGGGGGGCAGAAAAACCAGGGAGGTGAACACCTTGTGAGCGTCCTGTGAGAAAGGACGTGATCCAGGAGAGAGCGGGCCCCCGAATGCCGCTGCGCTGACACGGTCAAGAAGGATAGTATGGTCGACCGTGTCAAACGCAGCGGACAAGTCGAGGAGGACCAAAGCCTGAGGAGAGTTAGTGTCAGCCTTGGCCCTCAATTCATCGAGAACCGCAAGCACCACTGACTCGGTCGAGTGGCCCGAGCGGAAGCCTGCCTGATGGGAAGCAAGGAGGTGGTTCTGCTCAATGTAGGAGGAAAGACAGGAGGTGACATAGCTTTCAAGAATTTTAGCAAGATAGGGGAGAAGAGAAATAGGTCGGAAATTGGAAGGGAGGGAAGAGTCAAGACCAGGTTTTTTAAGGATAGGAAGAACGATCGCAGATTTAAATGAAGAAGGGACCAAGCCAGTTGAAAGAGAGGCATTAAGAAGGGAGAGAGGAGTGGTAGGGCAAGAGGTAAAGAGGGTTCTCAGAACGCGAGCAGGGGCACAATCAGAGGGGGAACCGGACTTGACTTTGATAAGCAGAGCCAAGAAGGAATCCAAGGAGATAGGTGGGAAGGAAGGGAAGAAGGAATTGGACACAGGGGGGGCAGGGAGAGGAGAAGAGAAGGGGGTGATTGGAATGTTAGATTTGATTTTAACGATCTTCTCAATAAAGAAGTCGTTAAGAGAAGAACAGAGGGCCTGGGAGGGAATAAGCTTGGGGCAGGCACGATCAGAGGTTGCCAGGTTAGAGACCAAGGAAAAGATCTCTTTGGATTTGTTGCCAGATAATGCTACCTGCTCCGAGAAGTACTTCGTCTTGGACACAAGAATGGCTTTTTTGTAGTCGTTGAGGAGACGTTTGTATTTGACCTTAAGATCGGGACAGTAATTACGGCGCCAAAGACGCTCAGAGCGCCTAAGTTCCAATTTAAAAGCCCTAAGTTCAGAATTGAACCATCTATGGGCCTCGTGTGGGCGGATAGACTTGACTATTTTCAGAGGGGCAACTTGATCGCATCCAGAAGCTAGCCAATTGCTGACTGCAGTGGCCTGGAGATCAAGAGGGAGACCATTAAGATCAGGAGGGGAAGATGCAAGGGCAAGAGAGAGGGAAGGGAGGTCCACGCGGTTCCAGCTGCGGGCGGAAACGTTCTTGGGGCGGGAGGGCTTGTGAAGGGAACCGAGATTAATAGTGAAATTGATAAGAGAGTGATCGGACCAGGTACAGGGAAGGATGCTAGGGGGAGAAACAATATCTTGGGATGACCAGACTTGGTCCAGGGTATGGCCAAGAATATGGGTGGGAGCAGAAACATGGGACTGGAGATTAAGGCACAGGAGGGTGGCCGTGAAGTCCTTGGACGCCAGATCCTCCCTGGGATCACCGGGCCAATAATTGAAATCTCCCAGCAGGAGGACCGAGGAGTTGTTAACGACCAGAGTAGCAAGGAGTTCCTGCAGGGAGGCCACAAACAAAGGCATGTTCAGGGGGGGGCGATACACAAGGACCACTGTCAGAGGAGCGGGAAGGTTAGTGGAACGGGCAACCTAAAAATCCACTCCAGCTAAAGAAGGTTGAGAGAGAAGCTGGAATTGGAGACTGGCCCGAACAATCATGGCTACACCCCCTCCGGTCCTGCCGTCAGGGCGATCAGCCCGGAGGGCATAGTAGGAGTCGGGGAGGATGGCCAGGATATCAGGGAGTGAAGCCTCAGAGAACCAGGTTTCTGTTAAAAACAGAAAATCAGGGGAATCTGAGGTAAGGAGATTGAATAATTGCAGTTGGTGCTTGCCTGCAGAGCGAGTATTGAGAAGGCAGGCAGAGGCAATGTGAGATGGTGATGGTGTAGTGATAGGGTGCGTAGGATCCAGGGAGGACAGGGAAAGGGTAGGCCTCAAAGAAGTGGGCCGGCTAGGATGGGAAGTGTAAATACCTAAGGAAGTGAGATGCTGCGTGAGGGAGTGGTCTAGGGGCACATCAGCAGAGCAAGAGAGTAATTGCATTGATGTGTATACCTGTGAGGGGGCAGGGTCTGTGGCCCCTGGTCCCAGCCCGTCGCGGACGGGCGCAGACGGGCTTAACTTAGGCGCAACTTCGGCGCGCCTTCGTCGCACCCGCTGCGCTCGTCCGCTGCGCGGCCGGGATAGAAGTGCCATAAAGTAGGCCACCGGATGTTGTAGGGGCGTGGCAGGGGGGGAGTGACAGAGGAGCTGGCCCGCCAACCACCGAGCAGCCCAAGATGGTGTCCCCCGTCAGAGGGGGGAGGGAACGATCAGCGTAGGTGCTCCGACGGCGGGAGCCAAGGTGAAGAAGTGGCGGCAAGGGGTGCGCGAGGTCTGTAGCGCGGCCCCAAGGCAAGAAGAAGTAAGTTTTTTAAAAAGCAGTCTTGAGGTTAAAATACACAGAGTTGCGCCACACCAGGTAGCGTTGTTGCTCCCGGCAGAGCCTCGGGAGATCTGGACGTCCGTAAGAGCTGGGGCGGGACTCACCGAGTCCGAAGTAAATTGCCAGGGGGGGAGGGACAGAGGAGCTGGCCCGCCAACCACCGAGCAGCCCAAGAAGGTGTCCACGCCCGTCCCCGCCCCAGTGACCTGCCCATCAGAGGGGGGAGGGAACGATCAGCATAGGTGCTCCGACGGCGGGAGCCAAGGTGAAGAAGTGGCGGCAAGGGGTATGCGAGGTCTGTAGCGCGGCCCCAAGGCAAGAAGAAGTAAGTTTTTAAAAAAGCAGTCTTGAGGTTAAAATACACAGAGTTGCGCCACACCAGGTAGCGTTGTTGCTCCCGGCAGAGCCTCAGGAGATCTGGACGTCCGTAAGAGCTGGGGCGGGACTCACCGAGTCCGAAGTAAATTGCCAGGGGGGGAGGGACAGAGGAGCTGGCCCGCCAACCACCGAGCAGCCCAAGATGGTGTCCACGCCCGTCCCCGCCCCAGTGACCTGCCCGTCAGAGGGGGGAGGGAACGATCAGCGTAGGTGCTCCGACGGCGGGAGCCAAGGTGAAGAAGTGGCAGCAAGGGGTGCGCGAGGTCTGTAGCGCGGCCCCAAGGCAAGAAGAAGTAAGTTTTTTAAAAAGCAGTCTTGAGGTTAAAATACACAGAGTTGCGCCACACCAGGTAGCGTTGTTGCTCCCGGCAGAGCCTCGGGAGATCTGGACGTCCGTAAGAGCTGGGGCGGGACTCACCGAGTCCGAAGTAAATTGCCAGGGGGGGAGGGACAGAGGAGCTGGCCCGCCAACCACCGAGCAGCCCAAGATGGTGTCCACGCCCGTCCCCGCCCCAGTGACCTGCCCGTCAGAGGGGGGAGGGAACGATCAGCGTAGGTGCTCCGACGGCGGGAGCCAAGGTGAAGAAGTGGCGGCAAGGGGTGCACGAGGTCTGTAGCGCGGCCCCAAGGCAAGAAGAAGTACGTTTTTTAAAAAGCAGTCTTGAGGTTAAAATACACAGAGTTGCGCCACACCAGGTAGCGTTGTTGCTCCCGGCAGAGCCTCGGGAGATCTGGACGTCCGTAAGAGTTTCAATGACTTTATGGGCAGACCTCAAGTCATTTTAATTGAGAGCTGTAGGTCAACTAGAGATGAAGCTGTGGGACTGAAGGATGGATGGGTACACTTTTAGGAGAGATATTTTTGGGCAGAAGTGGGAGAATTGTGTTTCGTGATTTTAGAAAGGAGCAAGCAAGCCTTTAATCAAAATATCAACTTTCCAGTGAAAGTGGTTTATCGCTTTCCTGCATAGGACTTATCGACGTGGAAATCCATCTTTCTATTTTGGAATTTTAAGAGTTTGCGTTTCCCAGGGCAGTATTTGCATTTCAAATTGGTGCGAGTGCATAGCTTCTTCAATTGTGTACATACCAGCACAATAATTGTAATTTTGCCACAATTCAAAGTTGACTACGGTGGGTACGTTCTTTTGCTTGCTATTGTTCTATATATTCTGTTGATGTGTAGGTTTGTGTGTGATAAATTACAATTTGTAAATAGCTGTTTGAAGGGTAACATCTGCTCAAATTCTAATATTGATCCTGTTCAATAGGGTTATTAGACTTTTTCCAAAGGTGGCTGGCAATCTTTTTTGCACTTTCTATTGTATTTGTTTTTGGGCGTCCCATTTTTAAATGAGAATTGAGAATCATGCACATCCACCCTCAATCAACCATGCCCGACGCCCGGCTGCCTTCTGAGGAGCAATTACATGTGCTCTGCATGCACCAGTCGTCCATAGGCTGGCCCTTCATTCCCAAGTCCAGGATCCCTTCCATCTGCCCCACTTCCACCCTCAATCACCTATGTCCGCTGCCAGGCTTCTCTCCAAGGAGTGTGCAGATGTGCTCTACATGCAACAAGCGTCCACAGGACGCCTCTTTCCCTCTGGGGCTTGGAACCGCTAGCCCCAAGTCAGCACAGTACCACAGAAAACAGGATGACTAGCAACCCTGGGGTATTGTGCGTGGCTTAACCTATGATCCAGAATGTTACCACAAAGGAGAATAAGGCAAAAAACACTCTCAGACACATTAAACATGTCTATTTCAAATTGGAATACTCTGCTAAAACAGTTTCCACGATTTAAGGCTGAAAAGGAATGATTACGAGTAAAATAAAAGTGCTGCAATAATGCAGCAAAATGTCCATTTTTGTGCCACTAAATTTCCATTTTTGTGCCGCTAAATTTTCATATCTATGCCGCAATATCCTGGGGAGTCTGATTTTAATACTCATACACAGACTCAGTCATGCTTAAAGTGTTACCTGATAGTTCGCACAACCAGTGCTGCAGCCCTACTAGTAGCATTTATTTTACTTTACAGGCCCCTAGCAGATTTACTTACTATGGACTTGACAATAAATTAAATATGCCAATTAGGTACAATCCAAAGTTATCATGTTTTAGGGACAGAGCATTAGCACTTTAGCACTTGTTAGCAGTGATAAAGTGCACACAGTCCTAAGGCCAGCAAAAACATTTTTAGTGAGAAGCACTTTGGAGGTAGGTTTCTAAAGAATAGGTGAATAGCAAATTGGAAATAGCTGCCAGGGAGCTTTTTGCCACAGTAATATTGTAATAGCTTCTGCAACCAGATCATATGTCCCCCTATTTCTGAGCAGAGGTACAGAAAGAAGACATTTGGGATTTTGGAACACCATGCAAGAGTGTTGGTGGGCCTGGCACTTACAGTAATGATGGGAGCAGGTGTGTGAAACCCCTGAGCTATTTTTCTTGCTCAGTGCTTTGTTTCCCATTGCTGTAGGCACTATGTACTGCAGGATAAGTTATGGAAAATTAATTGAAGAGAACCATAGCCCAAGAATAATGCAGCAGGTGCAATAACAGGCTGCACTATATTACTGGTATGTTGTAGGAAGCTGGCTCTGTATATACTATACAAAAGTAAAGTATAGTGTGCACCGAGCACAGGAAGTCCACAGAGTTATAGCAGAGACTAAATTAGGTAAGAGCTAATAGCTCTCTTTGTGGTGGTGTGGGCGAGCAGATAGGCTTATCCATATGGTGTGTCAGGCATTTATTGTATTCCATAGAACTTATCTCACACCACACCGGCTGAATGTGGTATTTGGGCGTACCGATGCGGACTTTGACCACATGGTCTGGTCTTGCCCTAAGCTCCATGACTACTGGACGAAAGTGGTGGAGCTGATAAACAAAGTGATGTCACTGGCTATTGCGAGCGTGCCAGCTGCTTGCCTCCTGGGCATATTCCCGAGGCCCAAAGCCAAACGGCTGCGGTTTCGCTTCACTGACTTGGCGTTGCTCTTGGCCCGATGGTGCATAGCACTTGGGTGGAAAGCAAAACAGGCCTCATTAATGACCAAATGGGAGGATGATTTGACGTGTTGGGCCAGAACCAAGGAAAGGGCTCTGCTCAAAGAAGACAGAGTGACTAAACAACGCAAACCACTTGCAGAACCTTGGGTGGATGTAGTGAAAGCTTGGGATTAATGTCATGCCCCACTACAGTCTTCCGATATAGATCTGACTGATTCAGTCACCCAGAACTAGACATAGTTCTGTCTTGGCATGCGAGACACCCAAACCTATACGTGAGTATTTATGACTCTCCAGAGCGCAGGGGAAGGTTGATTTCCACTGTGTTAGCCTAACATGGTGGGTAGGTTGGTAGCACTTTACAGCCCAGGTCTCCCTCATTGCCTCACAGATGTCATTAGCCCAAGTAAAATAATTCATACAAAGTATACTAAGCATGACCCCTGGTAGTTAGTATTCATGTTGAGTTTATTAAAATAGGAAGAGACACAGCACATACACACTGGTGTTTCATTATTTACTTGCTTGATTACTTTGGAGTCAGTTAACCTCCACAATCAGACTGTATTTTTTTCCTCTTTTTTTTTGAATACCAGATGCAATTGGGAATTGAGGGATTCACGGTATAGCGCCCTCTGGAAGTCTGGACAGGTTATACTGCTACTCCCACATGGACAGCGTGTCCATACAAAGGGAACTGCTGGATCTTCCTTACTGTTTGATGTCTCAACTATCTTCCCCTTTGTACTGTGGTAGAGGCAATTGTATAACTAGAGACACATGACATGTTATCTATCTTCAATGCATATGATTTCCACTGTTTAACCCAGAGATATCTATTGTACAAGGTTTACCCCATGCATGACTGTATATTGATTGTGGATTGTTTCTTTTGCAAAATAACAAATGCCAATAAAATAGATATATATAAAAAAAAGTATTTATTGTATTCTCTCAGTCAAGACTGATGGCACACACTCAGAGACAGAATCTGGACCAATCGGGCAAGTCTTAAAAAGGTATACTTGTACTCTATTTCTAGAACCACACAGAACCTGGTACAAATAGGTCAAATATACTTTCAATTGTAAACCTTTACACAGAAATGTAATTGAGGATGGATTTGCAATTGTTACAGGTTTGTAAAATCAGTTTGATATGCACAGTGATTAATTTTAGGATACTTTTTGATTACTTTCAGATTACATTAAGTACTGGGGGTTTTATGCCTAGATACCACACCTAATGATCTCACCATATATGGTAAGTAAGACTTTTTAGGCTTTACAGTTTAGTTATCTTTTTTTCATAAACCGTCCGTTTGACACTTAGAACATTTTAGGCCCAAAATCTCACAACATGGTTTCTTACTGTAGAAAAAGTGTTAGCGGTTTCTCAGGTAAGTACACTACTTACGAGGGGGAGTTTTGAGGACTGCAGGGGCCAACGAACAGCACAGGAGCTGCACCATCAGTGACACTGGGGCGGCAGGCCAAGCAGGGTGACTAAAAGACAACGGGGACCGTGTGATTTTCAATTGAGACCTTCGGTTTGGTGTAGTTGCTATAGACTCTGATTGGGAGATGTCCTGAAGGCAACCAGCCACTGGAGAGGTAAGTTGGGATCTTGGGGGTGTCTGGACACTGTCGATTGGGCCACCCAAGGCAGTGAGGCGTCCGGTGCAGGAGTGTCTTCTGGCGTATGGTTTTCTTACCAGCTGTGGTCGGGGGTTCATTTAGTTTAAGGCTGCAGACATCATCTTGGATCTTGAGGGAGCTCAGAGATCACCAGATCCCAGGTCAGGATTGCCAGGGAGACCTCTTTGGGATGTTGGCCCACTCAGGTATGGGAATTGGGTGTAGAGTGGTGCCGAATCGCAGAGCCGCCTGAATCCGCATTCTGGTCATGGAGACTTTGTTGAGCATATCTGGTGCTCCCGGGAGGCTGAGTCTGTAAGGTGATGTCAGGGCAGATCATCCAGTCACTGGGGGGCTGTTTGACATGCCAATTTATTTGCTGTACGATTCAGAAAAGGGGGTGGTGATGAACAGAGTGTCTGAATTAAGCAGACCACTCTTACCCAGTCCAAAGATCAGGGCTTGATCCATCACCGTTATTTATCTCACTGCACCATCCCAGCTCAGAACCTGGCTATATGCAAATCAGTCTGTCCCTGGCCCAGTGCATCATGGGAACAGGGCAGACTAAACTACCAAGCCAATTCTTCACCAGAAAGGAGACAAGCTACCGGGAACCGGTTTCAGGCATTTCAGCCGTCTTCGGCCCGGCTTCCTTGATCCTGATGGTGCAGTGAGAAAGGGACTCATGTCTGAGTATACCCTGCCACACCTATAGTGGCCAAAAACAATTCAGAAAAGGGGGTGGTGATGAACAGAGTGTCTGAATTAAGCAGACCACTCTTACCCAGTCCAAAGATCAGGGCTTGATCCATCACCGTTATTTATCTCACTGCACCATCCCAGCTCAGAACCTGGTTATATGCAAATCAGTCTGTCCCTGGCCCAGTGCATCATGGGAACAGGGCAGACTAAACTACCAAGCCAATTCTTCACCAGAAAGGAGACAAACTACCGGGGACCGGTTTCTGGCATTTCAGCCGTCTTTGGCCCAGCTTGCTTGAATCCTGATGGTGCAGTGAGAAAGGGACTCATGTCTGAGTATGCCCTGCCACACCTATAGTGGCCAAAAACGATTCAGAAAAGGGGGTGGTGATGAACAGAGTGTCTGAATTAAGCAGACCACTCTTACCCAGTCCAAAGATCAGGGCTTGATCCATCACCGTTATTTATCTCACTGCACCATCCCAGCTCAGAACCTGGCTATATGCAAATCAGTCTGTCCCTGGCCCAGTGCATCATGGGAACAGGGCAGACTAAACTCCCAAGCCAATTCTTCACCAGAAAGGAGACAAGCTACCAAGGACCGGTTTCTGGCATTTCAGCCGTCTTCGGCCTGGCTTGCTTGAATCCTGATGGTGCAGTGAGAAAGGGACTCATGTCTGAGTATACCCTGCCACACCTATAGTGGCCAAAAACGATTCAGAAAAGGGGTTGGTGATGAACAGAGTGTCTGAATTAAGCAGACCACTCTTACCCAGTCCAAAGATCAGGGCTTGATCCATCGCCGTTATTTATCTCACTGCACCATCCCAGCTCAGAACCTGGCTATATGCAAATCAGTCTGTCCCTGGCCCAGTGCATCATGGGAACAGGGCAGACTAAACTACCAAGCCAATTCTTCACCAGAAAGGAGACAAGCTACCGGGGACCGGTTTCTGGCATTTCAGCCGTCTTCGGCCCGGCTTGCTTGAATCCTGATGGTGCAGTGATAAAGGGACTCATGTCTGAGTATACCCTGCCACACCTATAGTGGCCAAAAACGATTCAGAAAAGGGGGTGGTGATGAACAGAGTGTCTGAATTAAGCAGACCACTCTTACCCAGTCCAAAGATCAGGGCTTGATCCATCACTGTTATTTATCTCACTGCACCATCCCAGCTCAGAACCTGGCTATATGCAAATCAGTCTGTCCCTGGCCCAGTGCATCATGGGAACAGGGCAGACTAAACTACCAAGCCAATTCTTCACCAGAAAGGAGACAAGCTACCGGGGACCGGTTTCTGGCATTTCAGCCGTCTTCGGCCCGGCTTTCTTGAATCCTGATGGTGCAGTGAGAAAGGGACTCATGTCTGAGTATACCCTGCCACACCTATAGTGGCCAAAAACGATTCAGAAAAGGGGGTGGTGATGAACAGAGTGTCTGAATTAAGCAGACCACTCTTACCCAGTCCAAAGATCAGGGCTTGATCCATCACCGTTATTTATCTCACTGCACCATCCCAGCTCAGAACCTGGCTATATGCAAATCAGTCTGTCCCTGGCCCAGTGCATCATGGGAACAGGGCAGACTAAACTACCAAGCCAATTCTTCACCAGAAAGGAGACAAGCTACCGGGGATCTAGCCCTGATCTCTTGACTGGGTGAGAGTATTCTGCTTAATTCAGAAACTCTGTCCATCACCACCCCTTGTTGTTAAATATTTTGTCCACCCTAAGCGTGGAAGGGTATACTCAGATGTGAGTCCCTTACTCATTGCACCATCAGGATTCAAGCAAGCCGGGCCGACGACGGCTGAAATACCAGAAACCGGTCCCCGGAAACTTGTTTCCTTCCCAGTGTAAGAATTGGCTTGGTAGTTTGGTTTGCCCTGTTCCCATCATGCACTGGGACAGGAACAGACTAATTTGCATATAGCCAGGTTCTGAACTGGGATGGTGCAGTGAGCTAAAAAACGGTGTTGGATCTAGCCCTGATCTCTTGACTGGGTGAGAGTATTCTGCTTAATTCAGAAACTCTGTCCATCACAACCCCTTGATGTTAAATATTTTGTCCACCCTAAGCGTGGAAGGGTATACTCAGATGTGAGTCCCTTGCTCATTGCACCATTAGGATTCAAGCAAGCCGGGCCGACGACGGCTGAAATGCCAGAAACCGGTCCCCGGAAACTTGTTTCCTTCCCAGTGTAAGAATTGGCTTGGTAGTTTGGTTTGCCCTGTTCCCATCATGCACTGGGACAGGAACAGACTAATTTGCATATAGCCAGGTTCTGAACTGGGATGGTGCAGTGAGCTAAAAAACGGTGTTGGATCTAGCCCTGATCTCTTGACTGGGTGAGAGTATTCTGCATAATTCAGAAACTCTCTCCATCACCACCCCTTGTTGTTAAATAATTTATTTGCTGTAGGCAGGTAGGATTTGGGACAGGTCGGTAAGACTGGGGCCAAAGCAGTAGGTGTCCTCCTTTTCCTTGGTCAGCATGACTCTTCTGTCCTTCTTCTTTGTCCCTAAAATTTGAGGAGGCAAGTTTCACAGTTACCCCTAAATACTCGATTTAGGGTCCTTTAAGGGGTGTGCAAGTCGAGACCAGTAGGTCTCTTCCTTGGGGTGGGTACACCCACTATTATGCCAACCTCCAGTGGGAGGGGGCACAAGCCTATCCCTAATTAACTGAGTCCCCTCATCTCCAAGATGAAGGAGACTGAGATGTGTGCTTTACCTCGCCTCCCCCACCTGAGTGGTGGGGTTCACAAAGATGGGCACACCTCTCTTCCTAGCCTGGTTCTCCCATCAATTTTACCACCCAAAGTGGGGGGCAGAACTGTTGGGAGCCAGTTGCAGGGGGTCGTAAAAGGCAGGGACAGCTCCCAAAGGCAGCAGGTCTTTAAAGCTTCCCATTTGTGGACCCAGCACATCCTGGGAGAGGAGGCATGACACCTCTGGCTAGGTTAGGCTTTGGTTCTCGACCCATAGAGTGAAGCCTCTCCACCCAGGGGTCCAGAAACCTGTCAGATGGTGGCAAACGGTAGGCAGCCATTCAGGAACTACACAAAGGCTGGTGATTTTTCAGGGAGCATCTCTAAGTGCATTTTACATAAAGTCACACACTGGCAGCAGTGAGGGTTTAATGTGCTGAGAAATGTGCTACCAAACTTCCCAGTCTTTAGTAAAGCCATTATGGAGCTGTGGAGTTTATAATGGCCAACTCCCATACGATATACTCTTTATGGCTTTACTACACACAAAATGTCTAAGAATGGCCTTACACACTGTAGGAGTACTTGGCTCATGCCACTTCGCCCTCAACTGAGGGATAGGGCACCCTACTAGAGGAGTAACTTACCTAGGCCTCAGGCAGTGGGTTGCAGTGCCATGTTGACTCTTCACTTTTCTCTGCACCACAACATGCAGCCTGCAATGACATGTGTGGGTGTACAGGGCCTCTAAGGGTGGCACAAAAGGTCCTGCAGCCCTTGGAGGTCTTCCCTGGTAACCGTGCCCTTGGTACCCATGGCACCTTTTACAAGGGCATATCTGTGGCCAGAGATATGCCATATGTGGGTACAGAGGTACAGTCTTGGAAAAGAGTACAGGCCCTGGGAACCTGATTGGCAGGGACCCAGGGCACATCAAGTCAGGTTGCACAAGATGTCAGACAAAAAGTGGGAGGGGGTTTACCATGCAAAAAGGGGCACTTTCCTACATATGTGCTCTTCCCTCGCTCACCATCAGAGGATATTGTTCCTCAATGCACCTTCTTACTGGGATATGAAGTGGTGGTCAGTTTAGATTTATAATAGCAATATGACCGACCAATAGGCATCTCATATAGTTGATCATCTTGAAGACTGAGGAGAAATGAGTATTATATTGTTTGCACTAGAGCGCCAAAAGGGCAGCCTGCTGAATCTATTGCCACCCCACAGCTGTGAATGCCATCACGTGGAGATTATGAGAATTAAGAAAATCCTGCCTTCACTTCTCACCTCTGTGTGCTGACAGGGTGTGGGCAACCCGGTAACTCATTTTCTACATCTGCACACAGATTCTGCTTGCTGAAAGAATGGGGCCTTTCTATGCGGAAAATGCCAGAAATCAGGGAAATAAATGTATGTGGGAAATAATAATGAGGCGTTTTCAGCAAGCATGACTTACAGTCTAAGTTGCAAGTTGCATTTTGAGACTGCTAAATAGCGATTTTTAAGAAAACGCTATATGGTAAGCACAAAATGCACTGGATCACAACAAGCTGCAAATAGTGCTTCTCTAATTGCAATTCCTCATGAATCACAAACGCAATTAGGGAATCGCTATTTGCATCGGTGACTCCATTCATTCCTATGGGCCTCAAGGCCCATAGGTGGGAATGGTTTTGCATTGCCTAAATTGCAGTTACCTAATTGGTACTCGCAAATTAGCTAATGCAAAGGTAAGGGTGCCCTGGGGCCTAAGGCCGCCCTGAGGCGCCACTAACAATAAAAGTTGCACATGTAAGGCACCCACATTCCCCGGGGGCATGTGTGCGCCACATTGTCCTTTGAAAAATGCAGTTGTGTGCATTTTTCAAAGCATGCACATATTAGCATCAACTTAAAGTTGATGCTAATTAACGTCTCCTAAATTCACAGTTCGCATTTAGGAAAAGCTTCTTGCATATGCATTCGGGAATCACAAATTGCGAATCACTATTTGCATTCGCAATTTTGGTAATCGTAAGAAATTGCAATTACCTAAATTGCGAATCCAAAAACGTTTCCTGCATTCCAAAAGGCCATTTTGCAATCGCAAGCGGACAATTTTTGCCAATCGCACTATTTGCGATCGCAAAATACCTTGATGCATGTGCCCCAGGACTCAAAAGCACGAGGATGAATAATTCTCCAAAACTCCTATGCTGAATCTATCTTAGGGAAGGAAAGGATGGCAGTCCTTGCTGAGTGTGGGCATTGTCTTAGAGAGGCTTTGTATGGGCGGAGAATACAGTAATCAACAGCTCCTCAATGACAAACTACATACCCTAGCAGGCCATAAACTCCTACATAGCGGCTTTCTTGAATTTCCTGATATAATTTCCATATTCCACGGCGTCCTTGTTAGGGAATCATGATATTGTGTTGTTGCTGGATTCCTTAACGTGCTGGTAGATCAAAGATTTATTTTGCACAAAACTGTTGTAAAATATATTGTGTTGTGAAACCTAGCTTAACACTATTTAAACACTAACAGGAACTTTTCTAAAACTGTAGGATTATTGCTGTCACTAAAGGTTAAGGCTTTTTAAGTCAGAATTATGTTTTAGATGTTATGCATTTATCATTATTCTGTGAATATGTTTATAAAAGTTTTCAGATTTGGAATTATAGTATTTTAAAGTCTGAGAATTACTTTAGAGTTGAACATCAAGTTGGAACTATTATTCATCTTTCGCAGGTGATGCACAGAAACAAATCGAATGGTAATTACCTAATTCATAGAGAGAGTTCATGAACACATTATTGATACTCATTTGTTGTATGTTTGACTTCAGGAATTACATGTTCTTCATCAAAGTACAGGGAGTTGGTTATACAGAGATATTTCTAAAGTTTATCCAATCTCTGGTCAATTTAGCCGAGAGCTAATTTTTGACCACTTGCTAAAGATATCTCTTATTGCCTTTATACAACCCACTATACCTACCAGACGTCAGTACCCATCGGAAATGACGAGTCAAAGGGGTGGAGTGCAGGGTTTCTGCTTTCACCCTTATTCCATTCTCCCATATTTATCACCAGCCCTCGTATTCTTGTGTAATCGGTCACTGGTGGATGTGGGGAGAGATGAAAGAGAGCATTGCCCCCATGTATATTTGTAATTTTTTTTTTAAATAGGTCACCAGTGGCTATTTAGACACTTTACATTTGACAAATAAACTGAAAGCAGTAGGGACAAGGAGTTAGTACAATGCAGGAAGAAATGGAGCGACACAAGATAAGAAGTGTTAACAGTGGATGGCATCAATGCTTTCAGAAGGTGAATTAGGAAGGGCTCAATTGAGTTCGCTCATGGATAATATTTGTAGGGGTGAAGGGGATTAACTGAGGAAGGGTGAAACTAGAGGGTTTTCAGATGTTTCCTAACTGAAAACAAATGATAGGTTGTGGACAGACATTTATAGAGGAAGAGTTTCGGTCAGAAACAGCAGCTCCAAGGAAGGATCTGTTTTAGCAAAGGATACCCCAGTATGAGAATATTATGACCGCGTAAAGTACTTTGCCCTTTTGAGCTGGGTGCATGAACAGCCAGGTATGAGGGGATTTGGAATGTATGGCATTATTTAATTAGCAACCTTTTTTATAGGTAAAATGTATTTTATTTTCTAGATGAAGCTGCTAGACTGGCTGTAGATTGACGTATGTGCTTAATTGTAGCAAGCATGGTTGGACTGGCCTATAGTGCATCCTTGCAGTACCAGAAGGGCTGGTGTGGCCAGTATTTGAACTTTTTTAAAAGATAGTTCTTTGGTTCACCACTACATATTTGGCATTCGTAAGGTTTAGGTTTAACCATTATTCCATTGTGCCTTCCCTTCCCTAAACCCATTCTAGACAGGGCAAATAATGTCATTAGCATGGGCCCAGGCTTCCATGCCCTTTAAAACAATATGGCCCACAATCTTCACAACTGAATTTAAAAGAGAAATAGGGCTGTAGCAGGTGGGGTCTTGCCTATTTACCCTTTTAAAATACTGGGATTATAGTTGCAGATTTCTAAGATGAAGGCAAACTAACCTGCACAGCAGCATTTAAAACATTAGTTAAAATTGGTGCCTTAAGATGGGCTTCGTCCTTATAGAAGTTAACAAGTATCCCATCCAGACCTGGGGTTTTATTAGAAGGGCTGCTAATGACTGCCGCATAAACCTCCTCGAGGTCAAAGCCTAATCGCAAGTGGATACAAGATACAATCCTTCACCGTGACTGGGGGAAAATCTGTATCAAGAGCATACATCCTTTGAAAGTGAGCCATCCAGTGTACTGGGGCAATAGAGGTGCTTAAATCATCAGGAGCAGCCACATTGGCCGGCCTACCATTTACCAGTGGCCAAAAACTCTTAGAGTCCTTGGTAAAAAAAAGTAGACACCAGTTGTTCCAATAAGCTTCTTTAAGCTCAGCTTTCCACTTCCCTATTGCTAATTTACATGCCATTAGTGCTTCTTTTTTAGCATGGTGACTGGTAGGTTTAAGATTAACAGCGTCAAACAAAGGCTTATTGACCAATCCAATCCAATCCAATCCAATCCAATCAGAAATTTGTATAGCGCGCTGCTCACCCAGAGGGTCTCAAGGCGCTTAGGGAAGAGGAGTTCGCTACTGATCGAATAACCAGGTCTTGAGTTGCTTCCTGAAGGAGAGGTGGTTCTGGGTACGACGGAGGTGGGTGGGGAGGGAATTCCAGGTTTTGGCCGCCAGGTAGGAGAAGGATCTTCCCCCATGGTGGCTCTTCGGATGCGTAGAATCGCGGCTAGGGCTTGGTTGGAAGATCGCAGTTGGCGGGTGGGGGTGTAGAAGGTCAGGCGGTTGTTAAGGTATATAGGTCCTAGGTCGTGGAGGGCCTTGTGTGCGTGAGTGAGGAGACGGAACGTGATTCTCTTGCTGACGGGGAGCCAGTGCAGGTCTCTCAGGTGTCCGGTTATGTGGTTGTGTCGAGGTATGTCCAGGATGAGTCGTGCGCAGGCGTTCTGAATGTGTTAAAGTCTTTTCTGCAGTTTGGCTGTGGTTCCGGTGTAGAGGGTGTTTCCGTAGTCCAGTCGGCTGGTGACAATGGCTTGGGTGACCTTCTTCCTTGTTTCGATGGGGATCCATCTGAAGATCTTCCAGAGCATGAGTAGGATGTTAAAACAAGATGATGAGACGGCGTTGACTTGTTTGGTCATCGAGAGGGAGGAGTTTAGGATGAAGCCCAGGTTGCGTGCATGGTCCCTTGGTTTGGGTGCGCTGCCTAGGGCCGGGAGCCACCAGGAGTCATCCCAGGCAGAGGGGGATGATCCCAGGATGAGGACTTCCATCTTGTCTGAGTTCAGCTTTAGGCGGCTGTTCTTCATCCACTCGGCTGCTTCTTTCATCCCTTCGTGAAGGTTGGTTCTGGCGGTGGTTGGGTCTTTGGTGAGGGAGAGGATCAACTGGGTGTCGTCGGCGTAGGAGATGATGTTGAGGTTGTGTTGGCATGCGATGGACGCGAGGGGGCTCATGTAGACGTTGAAGAGGGTGGGGCTGAGCGATGATCCTTGTGGTATGCCGTATATGACTTCGGTGGCCTCTGATCTGAACGGGGGGAGGTGGACTCTCTGTGTTCTTCCGGCGAGGAACAAGATGACCCACTCCAATGCTTTATCTTGTATCCCGACGTTGTTGAGGCGTTGTACTAGGGTGCGGTGGCAGACCGTGTCGAACTCTGCGGAGAGGTCCAGGAGGATGAGGGCCGCTGTTTCCCCATTGTCGAGCAGGGATCGGATGTCGTCTGTGGCTGCGATGAGGGCGGTTTAGGCTGTGGTTGGCTCGGAAGCCGGACTGTGAGGGGTCGAGGGAACAGTTAGACTCGAGGAAGGCTGACTGTTGACGGTCTTCTCTATGACTTTTGCGGGGAATGGGAGGAGCGAGATGGGGCAATAGTTCTTAAGTTCGGTGGGGTCTGCTGAAGGTTTCTTCGGGAGGGTGCTGAGCTCGGCATGCTTCCATATTTCCGGGAAGGTAGCGGTGTTGAAGGAGCAGTTGATGATGTCCCGGAGTTGGGGTGCGATGACGGAGTCGGCCTTGTTGAAGATGTGGTGGGGGCATGGGTCGGTTGGCGATCCGGAGTGGATGCTGTTCATCGTGCGGATGGTGTCTTCGGTGCTGATCGGGGTCCAGGCGCGGAGGGTGGTGGTGGGAGGTTTCAGTTCTGTGGTTGGGGGAGTGGTCTGATCGCTGAAGCTGTTGTGTATGTCTGCGATCTTGCTGTGGAAGAACGAGGCAAGGGAGTCGCAGAGGTCTTCTGAGGGAGTGATGTCGTTGTTGCCGGCGCTGGGGTTGGTGAGCTCTTTGATGATGCTGAAGAGTTCCTTGCTGTTGTGGGCATTGTTGTCTAGTCGATCCTTGAATGCTGATTTCTTGGTTGTGCGGATCAGTTGGTGGTATTTGTGGGTGGCGTGCTTGAGAGCGGTCATGTTGTCTGTGGTTGGGTTTCTTCGCCAGGCTTTCTCGAGGGTTCGGCAGTTCTTCTTGGAGTTCTTGAGGTCGTTGTTGAACCAGGAGGCTTTTTTGCTTCCTGGCTTATTGGGGCGGTTTTGCAAGGGTGCTAGGTTGTCAGCGCAGTTGGTGATCCACTGTGCGAGGTTGTTGGCTGCTTGATTGGGGTTCGTTGATCTGGCAGGAGGGTTCTGGTTCAGTGATGTGGTGAGCTGGTCGGTGGTAATTTTGTGCCAGCATCTGCGGGGGACATGTTGTGGGTGGTGGTGGGTCGTGGTCTTTCTGAAGCTGATGTGGACGCAGCTGTGGTCTGTCCAGTGGAGTCCCGTGGAGTGGTTGAAGGAGATGTGCTTGCTGGAGGAGAAGATTGGGTCGAGGGTGTGTCCGGCGTAGTGGGTGGGGGTGTTCACCAGTTGTTTGAGTCCGAGATTGGCGAGGTTGTCCAGCAGGGTGGTGGTGTTGTTGTCGTTGTTATTCTCCAGGTGGAAGTTGAGGTCCCCTAGGAGAATATAATCATCGGAGGGGAGGGCGTGTGGGCTGACAAAGTCAGCGATGTCTTCGCTGAATTGTGTGCGGGGTCCAGGGGGTCTGTAAATGAGGGTGCCTCTGAGTGTGGTCTTGGGGTCGGTGTGTATCTGGAAGGGAAGGTGTTCGGCGGCTGTGAGGGTGTCGTCGGGGCTGGTCGTGATGCGGATGGTGTTCTTGTGGATGATGGCGATGCCTCCTCCTGTTTGGTTGATGCGGTCCCTTCCGATGATCTTGTATCCGTCTGGGATGGCTATGGCGATGTCGGGCGCTGATGAGGTGTTCATCCAGGTTTCCATGAGGAAGGCGACGTCCGGAGTTGTGGTGTCGAGTAGGTTCCATAGTTCAATGGCGTGTCTGTGGACCGAGTGGGTGTTGAGCAGGATGCACTTCAGGTGGTTGTTGTTGGAGCTCTGCTTGGCGTGTGTGAATGCGGTGTAGGTTCTGATGCAGCAGAACTTGCACGATTGGCAGGTGAAGGGTCCGTGGGTGCATCCTGGGGCGGCTCGGTTGCGTCGGGGAGTCGGCCGGTGTTCAGGGCAGTGAGGGTAGCATCGTCGTACGTTTGGCGGATGGGATGGTGTCTGTGGGGGCCAGGGCGTCTTGCACTGGGCGTGGTCCAGGCGCGAACGGGCGCAGACGGGCTTACCTTTGGCGTGCCTTCGGCGCGCATAGGGCGCGCCCGCTGCACGTGAACGCTGCGCGTACGCGACTCTGCCATAGGTGGAGACTGGAGGGGGCGGAGCGAGGGAGGAGCAGCTGGGAGGCGGGAGTGGGGTGGCGATTGGGGAGGGGATCGGTCCGGAGATGCTGGAGGGAACGGGGGTGGGGCCGCGGGGGAGCAGGGGCAGGGAGCAGAGAGCGGGGTGGAGAGATGGGCACAACAAAATAATGGCAGACGAGATCGGGGGCACAACCAAGGAGGTCACTGGCACAAAAACAGTCACTGGCACAAAAACAATGAATTTCAATTATTGCTGGCACAGATGAGATCTGGGGCACAACGGAGGAGGTCACTGGCACAAAACCAGTCACTGGCACAAAAACAATGAATTTCAATTATTGCTGGCACAGACGAGATCGGGGGCACAACGGAGGAGGTCACTGGCACAAAAACAGTCACTGGCACAAAAACAATGAATTTCAATTATTGCTGGCACAGACGAGATCGGGGGCACATCGGAGGAGGTCACAGTGGAGCAATTTAATTGATCAAAAGCTTCCAGAACTGTGGCTGGGGATGTATCAAAAGCCAATAGAGTCTCCATGATAATTTCTAGATTGGATCTAACTACAGTATTTATCAGAGTTGGAATTGGGAGATTACACCACTTCACTATGAGTCCCATATCTATCGCAGTTAGTCCATTAAGCCCCAGAGTGGGGCTTACGCCTAAGCCACCTTTGACAACTAACATAACTTCTACAGGGTTATGATCACTGAAGCAGGTTTCATGCACCACCCCTGGGCTAGCACAATCATCCAGCGACCTAGATATAAAAATGATGGGCAATTTAATAGGTGAGCAAGCCCCCCTGGACATTACATTGCTGAAGACCATCTGGCCAAGTGCATCATGTAGCTTGCAACCACTTTGATCATCAATAAATTCACAAAGCAAAAGATCTTCAACCTAAAAGGGGGTGATATCAGTTCGACCTAATCCCAACTTAGCACTAAAATCCAGCATACTGTAATGTAAAAAAAATTAAACATACGTGTGATCTTGCCTCAAGGATGGATATTGCTACAAAAGAACCTCAATTTGAAATACAAGGTTACTAATTAAATTATAAAAGTTCACTAAAAGAAGTGGAAATCATTGGAAGCAATCACCCATAAGATCTGTATCCCATTGTGTCTAAGAAGGGCTGGAAAACCTTTAGATGCTTGGAAATACGAACCAGGGTCATTAAACCATCTCACAATCTATGGTCTGAGGAAGGGGTCGCTGCCACATTAAAGTTTTCATAACAATGAGAGATGACCGGCTCCTGGACCCAGGTTTCCTGAAGCATAATAACATCAAACTGGATACCAAAATGCAGCTACTCTTGGTCCAACAACTTGTCCCTTATACCAGCAAAATGTCAACTAAGAACTCTATGGGATGGTCTTAACGCACAAGTGGATGTAGTCTCAATGGATAATTTTATAGGTGAACAATAAGCTAAACCGGGAGGCTTATGATTTTGTAAACAGGGAAAAGAATACTGTAGTCAGTCATTTTGGCCCAGGTCAGCTAAGGGGAGAAATCAGTTAGAGGTCAGAATCACAGGTTCTTTAAGAAGATAGGATCTCATGCCATCCCATGTTGGGAACTTAGGCTGCAAGCATCAATAGAAAAAACCAAGCTGGAACATCTTGATGCCCAAATCCCTGATAGACAATGAAGCGACTCTATAAATTTGATGTCCAGCAATTGATTACGACAAAATCCCCTTCTTGGGTTTTGGGCATAGGCCCAACCCATCCAACGCTCCTTACAAATATGATGTCTTTGGAATCATTAAGATTAAAATAATCATTATTAGTCAACCAGTTTCAGACTTGTTGCAGAGTAGATTCCGTAGTATTTGCACGAATATGTGGCACCCCTGTCAGAATCGCTACATAACTACAGCAGTCGGGAGGTAAATTTTATCAAGGGGTCCCAGCTCTCCATTGCACCCCCTCTACCTCCTCTCCATAAGATCAGTTTGAATGTTATAATGTCTCCAACCTCCTGTTGTGTTCCTAGAAGCATGCAATACTAAAGTCTGGCGAGGCTGCCGGGTGGACTTAGTAGTAGTGAGAACCGGGCCTTCAGGAACCAAACACTGGGGAGGAACCTCACTAACAGTTGGAACATTCATACCAGAGAGGTTAAGCCCTATAGAGTGAAGGGAATTAATAGCCTCCTTAACAGTACTGATCACTTTTGATAGTTCTGCAGCAACAGACTCCAGCACAATCAATGTTTATATGAGGGGCAATACTTTACTCTTTAATTTTACTTAACTCATTTGCCCAATCATATTAGTAACACCCAGAGCCTCTGAGTTGACAGAACTGTCTGGGTTCATTAATAGGCTGGCCCAGGGCACTTTAGTTGTCACTTCTTCTTGGGTAAAGGTGGGCACTCCTGGGCCACTGTTGAAACATTAGAGGAGCTATAATTCTCCACACATGGCTAAATTTGGGATACATGGCCCTTGACAAAGTACTAGCGCCTTCCCCCATGTTAAAAACTAGACTGCAGTGTCAACATTATCGGCGCCATCTTGCCCCCTTTTCGAGCCCATTCGTGCGCGTAAGCGGCAGCCATTTTAAATGCCATGGCCTCTCTGCCCATCGCCGACAGCCAGCGCGTCTCTCTCTCTCTCTCCTGACCTCGCAAGCATCCCCCGCGCGCTGACAGCCCCCGCTCTCACATGCCTTGGGCCATAAACCCCTCTTCAGCACAGCTCTGCCTCGGAACCCCATCCTGTTCCCAGCTCAACACCTCCCTCCATTCCTTTCATGATCCCGGGTCCTTTGATAAAACCCCCCTTTCCTCTGTGCCCGTTTGTCTTACTCATTCTCAGGCCACCACCTGGCCCTGCGGATGCCGTTTATTGCCCCCCCCCATACAGTAGGAAGCTTTTCCCATCAAAGGATCCACGAGTTGATCAAAGCCCCCACCCCATGAGATCCGATCAACCACACACATTCCGTGAATCGGCGGAATGTCCTGCTGCGCGACAATCATCACCTGTTGTGACCGGGGTGGGGACTTCAACTGTAAATGTGTGTGGGAACGGGCCTGAAGAGGGGATTCCGAGGATGTCCTTTCATACTTTAAAGCATTTGCAAGAATGTGCCACATGCAATAAATTGTAATAAAGATCGTAAACCTGTGTATAAGAGGCCAGGCCTCAGAGATGCGGCAAGAGCACCTCGAGAAGATACCCTGTTGTCTGATTTGATGTGTTCTGCTCCGTCGGAATAAAACTTCTGTTTCCTACCTTCCAGTCTCCAGCGCCTGCCTCTTTGTTTGGTAATTTGAGTGGTAATAGAGGCGGTTAACGCCGGGCAACTCTGAAAAAGTTCATCGGCCCTACCTTTTTCCACAATTGCCGTCCCAAACGTGGGGCCCATCAGCGACTCGTGGATCCGGTGGGAGAGGTCCTGACGACAGAGTGAACGACTGCAACGATCGGGAGAGCTCCTGTCCGATAGACCCTCGTCTGACAGCCGATCATCCGAACTTCACTGCTTCCGAACAGACCTCTCTCTCGAGTGATCTACGGTCCTGACTGGGAACCATCAGGAGTGCCGCGAAGATCACGAAGAATAGAGGACGATCGGGCGCTGGATTCGGAAGACAAGAAACTGTCCATGCGGTCCGGGTAAGGTCGTGTAAACACGACAAATTGCGAAATGATTGTTTGATTTGGATAATACTAGTATTACTCTTTTGTTGGTTCGTTTGGAGATTCACTGTCTGTAAACGGAGAAACAACAGGCTCTCTCTTTGCAAGCAGTGAAGGATAGGTAACACAGACTTTTGTCCCCGTTGTAATCCGTCGTGCCTGTCTTCCTCCCCCACTGATTGATTGTTTGGCCCGAACTGTTGTTCGCGAATTGTTTTCTGGAGATTCTCTGTCTGCAAACAGGTAAGAACAGGTTCTCTCTTTGCAGGTAGTGAAAGGGTAGGTAACGCAGACTTTTGTGCCCGTTGTAACCCATTGTGCCTACTTATTCTCCCCATTGATTGTTTGATTGACCGAACATTGACTGTTCGATATTGGTTCTTTTGAGGTATTCACCGCCTGCAAACAACGAAGAATAGAAATATTCTGTCTAGTCTTTGCACGCAGTGATAAAATAGGTAGTGCAGACTTTTGTCCCCGTTGTAATCCGTCATGCCTATCTTCTCCCCACTGATTGGTAGCCTGTTTAGCCCGGACCGCTTATTAGAGATGAACCATCCGGCTCCACTGGAAGGCACCCCTAATAAGGACATGTTCATGAAGCATGGATTGATCGCTATAGCTTATAGCAAGCTGTGGCATAAATATACGAAGAAGGATCAGAAAAGTCAGTGATCCTTCGACGAGGATAAAATAAGCGCACTAGAAATAGCCCTTGGGAAACACAAGACGACGCCCACTATGCTCGATAGTCTCGGCATGTGGCGCAAAGAAACCGAACAGCGTAAAAAGAGAAATGAAAGTAGGTTGGGAAAAGAGCTGCGAAAGGCAGCCCACCTAGCTGCCAAGAAATTAGAAGAAGAGATTAAGGAAAGAGAAGAAGCCAAACAGAAACTAGAGGTAGAGACATCAAGCCAGTGTCCGGTTAGAACGCCCTCTACGCTACTCTACGCTCTACCCTGAATTACCCTCAAAACAGCGAGCCAACGATGATCTCTTGTTAGGTCCTCCGATCATCTACATGCCCCCTCCATATGCCCCTTCCCAAACCTTAGCACAGCACCCGCTATCCCCAAGCACAGACGAGAGTGGTACCAGAGCTTCGGTCCCTATGGCCTCCGCGCCGGCCGAACCCCTTGTACTAGATACAGCACAAGCTACAGTTTTAGATGACCCAGAGACCCAAAAGGCTGATTCCGCAAGAACGAACAGATTAAGTAAGGATGAGCGAGCAGGGATTGACAAGATAGTGAGGACACTGGTAGAAAGAGAGGAAAGTGAAGAGCACATCACGGATATGTTCAACTCATATGCAGGGAGCCACAGACGACATTTTGCCGAACGCGTATGAGGACCGATATCGAGACAAAGGTCCCGAGAGCCTAACGACTCTGTATAGGAAGGTCGATATCGGGGATGAGGGCGAGTGAACAGGAATCGGAAGCTAAACCCACGACACCCGAAGCAACTGAACCACGAACTGAGCGAGCTAGCACCATGATGCCAATAAGAGAGGCTGCCCCCTACTGGGTTCCTCCACGAGGTCTAGGAACACACGATGACGTCAACCACCAAGATGCGAGAGGGAGGGTAGTGTACAACTGGGTCTACCAGCCATGGGATCGGCAAGATATTCTGACGTTCCGTAAATCTCTGCCCGATTTACATAAAAACCCCACTGCCTTCTACGCTGAATTAGGTACAGCCCTAGGTTCAACGATTATGACCCTGGCTGACATCGACTTGTTTTTCGGGTTATGTCTACCAGCTGATGTGTGGAAGCAAATCCGGAAAGTCGACCACCTTGAGCTGTTCGGACATACCTGGTCACAACTCGATGACATAGATAGGCAACGAGAACCTGGACAGAAGCCTTTGAAATCCATTTTAGACCTCCCAGACAAAATTGTACAGAAATTGAAAACCCTGATCCCAGAAAAGAAAGTGGACTGGTCGATAGTAACGGCTTGTCGTCAGAAACCCCAGGAAGACGTATCGGACTACTTCTCCCGGTTTGAAACGGTGTTCTCCGATTACAGCGGCCAGGACATGACCACTGCAACCGGACACCATCTGTTTGTCCAGAATTATGTTAAGGGTTTGTCGCCGGAGGTCTCTCAGAAACTGCAGGCCAGTGAGAGTAGTTGGGCGGCCTCCAAACCTGCGGCTATCCTTCAGATGGCCCAATATTACGAGCACCAGAAAAATGAAAACGATAGAGCAACAGAGAAAAAGAAGAAAGACTTAAAAGAGAGGGTGATGATCGCGCAGTTGCAAGGGGTGACTATAGGACGAGAGCAATACAAAGGAAACTACCAGACAAATGTCCCTAGGAACGCACCTCCTAAAGACCGCACCTCAACACCCCACATTGGACGTACAGACATTAGCGAGGACCAGTGTGCCTTCTGCAAAGGATTCGGCCATTGGAAATCCCAGTGCCCGGTTCTGTTGGAGATGAACAGAAATAGAGACCCCAAGGACGTAGCGGGTTGACCGAGAAATAGAGGACAGCAACGGGGGCCCGCAAATGACACGACTAACGATAAATCAAACAGACCAAATACATTTGACCGACGCAGACAGAACCAGACTGCGACGATGCCCGCGACTTCGCATAGGACTGCCAAGGGCAAGAGAGGGATCCAGTCGAGCTCTATGTTGACCAGCAAGGTCCTTATGTCACCGCTAAGGTCCTGGGTACAAAGTCTCCATTTCTGGTAGACACTGGCGCGACACGTAGTGCGTTATCTAAACGACTGATTCCAAGGGCACCCTTGTCTGGCTCACTTGTGACATCGATAGGTTTCGATGGAACGCCCTCCACTAACCCTTTGTCCACTCCGATCCCCTTTGACTTAGAGAACAATACAACTGACACGACGTTTCTTCTTTCCACCAATACCCCTGACGCCATTATGGGACTCGACTTGCTGAAGCATTTCCGAGCGACTATTAGCTGTTCCCAAGACGGAGTTCAAGTTTTCCTGTACAACAACCCCATTCTGCTTAGACATTGCCCTTCCCGACGCATGTTTTCCATCACTGACACTGACTCGTCCCTACTTGACACTCTGCCTCCGTATCTGTGGGCCAAGACAGATTCAGACGTAGGACGCATGATGATTGACCCAGTGCACATCACTGTTCGACCGGACGCAATACTCCCAAAACTTCCACAATATCGGATATCGGCCGAGGGCGAGAAGGCATTGGTAAAGATTATTCAGTCACTGATAGACGCAGGAGTGGTAGAGGAAGTGGTTAGCAACGTTTGCAACAGCCCTATCCTGCCCATCTTCAAGAAACAAGGAGAGGGAGATGAGAAAGCATACCGCTTCATCATCGACCTTCGAGAGATCAACAAAGTAGTTGTACCCCAGTACCCCGTGGTCTCAGACATCACCACTATCCTGACTTTGATTCCTTCTACTGCCGCCACCTTCACTGTCATTGACCTCAAAAACGCATTTTTCTCTATCCCCATCCACCCAGACAGCCGATATCTCTTCGGCTTCACCCTAAAAGCCCGCTCATATAGATTCTGTCGAGCACCCCAAGGCTACACAGAAAGCCCCAGCATCTACAGTCAGGCCCTCAAGAGACAACTGGATGAGGTCCAGTTACCCGATGGGGTGGTGTTGATACAATACGTCGATGACATCCTTTTGGCGGCCGACACCACTCCACTAGCGGTCACCGCCACCATTCAACTCCTACACTTCCTTGCGGAAAATGGCCACAAGGTCTCCAAGAAGAAGTTGCAATTCTGCCAACCACAGGTCACTTACTTAGGCCACCTTCTGTCCAAAGACGGAAGGAAACTTACTCCCCACCGGATCCAAACCATTCTTGAAACCCCTGTCCCTAAGACTCAGAAACAGGTCCGCTCCCTACTAGGCCTCACCTCCTTCTGTCGGCAGTGGTTGCCAAACTTCAGTCTCATTGTGAAACCGCTGCTTTCTCTACTAGCTAAAGATGTCCCCTTCCCCCTCCCTTGGACCCCTGCATGCCAATCCTCCTTCATAGAGCTACGAGATGCCCTTTGTTCAGCCCCTGTCCTAGGTACCCCCGATTACACAAAGCCCTTCTCCCTCTACACTCACGAAAGGGAGGGGTGTGCTTTATCTGTCTTGACCCAGTCCATTGGCCCAAAGCAACGACCATGCGCTTACTTCTCTGCCACTCTTGACCCCGTAGCCAGAGCCTTGCCTGCCTGCCTTCGAGATGTAGCTGCCGCTGCTATCTCTATCCGACAGAGTGAGGGGATGGTGCTTTCGAATTCCCTTACGGTACTAGTACCCCATGCAGTTGACACCCTCCTGAACCAAACCAAGACGCAACACCTGACGAGTGCACGACTGACTGGATACGGACTGACTCTGCTCGCACCCCACATCACCCTGAAAAGATGCACCACACTGAACCCGGCAACTTTGTTGCCCCTACCGGAGAACGATCCAAATGTGCACCCTGTACATGACTGTGTGACCCTCACGGACGAACAGACTAGAAGTAGGGTTGACCTCAGAGACACAGCTTTTCCTGACCCTGACGGAGAGCTGTGGGTGGACGGCTCTTGCATCAAACTCCCCGATGGCACCACTTCAGCTGCCTATGCAGTCACCATGGCCCGTATTGTAGTAGAGACAGCCCGCATCACACAACGATCTGCACAGGCAGCGGAACTGATTGCTCTGACACGAGCATGCATCCTAGCAGCAGGAACCACAGCGAACATTTACACCGACAGCCAGTATGCCTTCGGGGTGGTTCACCATTTTGGGCTCCTTTGGAAGGAAAGGGGATTCTTGACCTCGCACGGCACCCCCATCTTACATGGAGATCTAGTCTCCGCCCTGATCGAAGCTGTCCTTCTCCCCAAAAGACTTGCGGTTATCAAATGCCAGGCACACAAGAAGGTGACAGACATTATTGGACAGGGAAATGCACTAGCCGATATCACTGCTCGAACTACAGCTGAAAATAGGCCGACAACACGCATGTACGTAACCAGGTCCCAAGCAGAGAGATGGACCAACGCTAGGGACACTATTAGGGATATTCAAATGGCTAGCACACAACACGAATTGACCGAATGGGCACGGGTGGGACTGAAAGACGATGAAGGCTGCTGGCGGACAAAAGACACGAACAAATGGTTGCTACCTGACTCATACCTGATTCCCATATTGACTATGGCACACTCCCCTGCACACATAGGATCAGCCCCCATGATCGAACTTGTCTCCAGAGTTTGGCACAACGACAAAATCACAGACTCCGCCAAACGTCTGGTTCAACAATGTTTGATATGCTTGCAGCATAACCCCGGGAAAGGAACTGTGGTACCCCGGGGAGGGTTTGGGGTTCCCAATCACCCGTTTGAAGTCCTGCAGATGGACTACATCCAACTAGACAGATGCCAAGGCCTGAAATACGTACTTGTTGTGGTGTGCGCATTCAGCAAATGGGTGGAAGCATACCCAACCCGTGATAACACTGCTATGACCACTGCAAAAGTACTGTTAAAAGAATTTTTCCCTCGCTACTGCCTTTGTCGAATTTTCTGGAGCGACAATGGCTCCCACTTCGTAGCCGAAGTTATCCAGCTCATCTTAAAAGGGCTGGGTGTAAAACAGAAGTTCCACGCAGTCTTCCACCCCCAATCTGCTGGACTTGTTGAGCGACACAATGCCACGCTAAAACTAAAGCTAGCCAGGATAGTGGCTACCACAGGACTGAACTGGCCAGACGCTCTCCCACTGGCATTGCTATCGATGCGTTCCACCCCCACCAAACACCACTTGACACCTTACGAGGTCATTTTCGGCCGACCCATGAGTGTCTGGTCTGCACCAAAACCGACTTCCATTCATGACGTCCCGGACGTCCTAATGTCTGATTACTTGTATAAATTGACTGAAACCCTGTCTGTCATTCACCAACAGGTGCTGCATGCCATCCCTGACGCTTCCAGGGGTCCCGGGCACAACCTGCAACCCTGGGACTTCATCCTCATAAAGAACTTCCAGCGCGCCAAGAGTCTGGAACCCCGGTGGACCGGCCCCTGGCAAGTCCTACTCACCACCCGAACAGCTCTTCGAGTGGAAGGAAAGCGGACCTGGGTGCATGCGCACCATTGCAAGAGGATTCCCCCGACTCTGACGACGACCGAAGACGTGACCACCCAGGAAGAGCTCCTGAACAAAGACCGACCATCGCTGAATTGCTACCCAGACACAGAGACACTTGAACTTGCAAAGATTCCTGATCCCACCGTGCCATCCAAAGAAGGGTATAACCTGCGATGAAAGGAGAGAGTTTTGGCTAAGCAGACCATTGACTAAGTCATAATTCTCAGATCGGTGGCCTAACACTACAAAGGCTGTCAGGAGAGAAAGCCAGACGAGGTTTTTGGTTCTGCCCGCTACCGAGCTCCCTTGAAGATGATGGAAGCGCCCGATAAGAAGATGATGGAAGCGCCCGATAAGAAGGTGATGGAAGCAACCGGACATCCGAAAATTCGCTACAGGAATCCAAAGACAGACAGAATCCACAGTTCAAAGACAATTGCACTTTTTATCACGATCCTCTTCTTCCTTCTCCTCATGACCACACTCTGGATTGTGGAAGAAAACGCACCCGCTCATGAGACATTCCTGACCACAGCACAGCCTACCACCATGAAGGAGCATTATTTGATCTCTCTCTCTCCCCAACTCAGAGAAAGGCAAAAGGAGTTTTGGAACAACTCCTTTGTGCAGCTGCTGCACCAACACAATCTTGCCACCAATGCCACCAACTGCTGGATCTGTGGGCTGCTACCCCATGCCACTGGACATTCGATACCCTTCATCCCTTCACCCTTCTCAATTCACGGCTCCCGCCTTGCTTGGTTGATCCTCCTGCCAGAGAGCCATAGAGACAATGCCACCTCCAGCAAAACCATGACGCATTTCTTTCACGAGGTCTGGCGAAACAAAACGAAGACACATTTCTGCCCGCAGGCCTCCAACAACTCCATCCACATGGACATCTCTGCTAAAGAACGAATCGAAATGCAGGTGTTCAACAATCCGACCAGACCCACCTTCTCCTACCTTCGGAAGCGAACAGCCGCCACCCTGACTGTGGCCCTATCTGTCATCAACGTCACAGGCCTTATGTGCATAGAAGGGCTTGGGACACAGCTGGTGGGCCGCAGTGCTTGCCGCTTCACCAGAACTTTAGACTCTACCGATCCACCTTCCTTTGTATCCTCTCCAAACATGTACTTCGTTTGCGGCACAAAAGCCTACACCTGGCTCCCCAAAGGCTGGGGGGGAACTTGTTTCATCTCCTTCATCCTTCCTCCGACCTATGTGGCTCCAGCGAATCATCATAGACAAAAACGAGCCAAGGACATTGAACAAGCCGACTCTACAGGAGCACAGTTCCTCGACGCAATGAAGGGACTCGTTCCACTCTGGGGCCCGATGGCAAACAGCCGTGCCATCCGACATTTGACTCAGGCAGTCGAGACAACAATGAACAGACCCCCCAGGATATAGCGGCATGGATTAGCAAATTTAGCGGCACAAAAATGGAAATTTAGCGGCACAAATATGGAAATTTAGCGGCAATTTTGCGGCATTTTATGTGGCCATTTTTCCTACAACAAACACAGATATCTTAGTTTCTTTAGTTACTTAACAACATGAAGCTATGTATATTTGGTTTCTTTACAATGTAGACACTTTGGGGCAGATTTACAAGCCCCTTGCGCTGCTTTTACGCCGCCGTTGCGTCACTTTTGTGACGCAGCGGCGGCGCAAAAGATGCACCATGGTTCAGGGTATTTACTACGTGACGCATCTCCCAGATGCGTCACGTTGCAAAGCCTTGCGCCAGAAGAGGCGTACCATTGCAGGTCAGTTTGTGTCTTGCAATAGCCTTAGAGCTTGGTGCCACTGTACCTGCTGCACTAATGATGGCTATACCCATTGCCCCTTTTATTAGTAAGCACGTTAAATAGTACAGTGTATTTTGAACACGACCTGATATCCCACCGGATGCCCGTTCGACAGACCTAAACACTAGAGAAAGAGCAGTCAAAACCGCCAAGTGGTCACTTGTTAAACAGTAGCGAAATGCATGTTGGTACTTGTAGTTTTGTTGCAAAATTTCAGCCTGCAAATCGTCTCAGATTTAAAAGCGGGGACTGATTGAAGTTGACACCCATGACATGGGGCCACTTGACGCCCGTGTTAAATTTCTCGCCTCTAGGATTTTTCCCATGGCTCACTCCCAGGGGGAAATGGTCTGCAATAGGTGAGCTCAACCCTCTGACTTCATCCCTTGTCCAGCGCGCCTCTGCAGATACCCCGTCCCGTGTGCGCCTCAGCTCTCTCGGCTGAGTGGTTCTGTCTGTTTATCTTGAGGGACAGACATCTCTGCACGGCGCTCCGTCTCCAAGCCAGCGAATAGGGTGACCAACTGGCATTGGTGCAAATTCAGGACGGTGAGTGTAAAAATTCAGGACAAAGGGTCAAAATTCAGGACACAAATTCAGGACAGGAGCTCAAAATTCAGGACAAAACTTCAGGACAATAGGTACGTTTTACAGACACATCAGAGGTCGAGCAATAGTATATAAGTAAGCCCAGCCATTTCCAAACATATTCAACCGTTTGCAAACCTATCCATCATGTATCCTTCCATCTATCATTTCACTCATCCATCCCTTCATCCATCCCCTCATCCATCCTTTCACTCATCTCCATTACCCATCCACCCTTTCACCCTATCCATCTGTACACTTATCCATCCACTCTTCATCCCATCCATCCATTCACTCATCCATTCAGCCATTTACCCTTTCACCAATCCAGCCATCCTTTCACTTACTAATCCTTCCACCCATCCACTATTTTAGTCATCCATCCATTCTCCCTTTCTCTCTCCATCGACCCTTTCACTTAGCCATCCTTCCTTCCATCCATCCTTTCACCCACCCATCATCCATCCATCCATCCATCTGTCCTTCCCCTCATCATCCATCCTTCCCCTCATCACCCATCCATCCTTCTCCTCATCCATCCATCCTTCCCCTCCATCCATTCATCCATCCATCCTTCTCCTCATCCATCCATCCTTCCCCTCCATCCATCCATCCATCCATCCTTCCCCTCATCCGTCCATCCTTTCCCTCCATCCATCCATCCATCCTTCACCTCATCCATCATCCTTCCCCTCATCCATCTTTCCCCTCATCCATCATCCAGCTACCCTTCCATTTCTTTATTTTCTTAAATTATAGACTGCATGTTTGAAGAACCGAGGTTTGCTTACAATTCAGTGACAGTAATTACGCTCTGTGAAGAGAACCACGTGCTGCCTCGGTGTAATCAGGGGTGTAATCTGGGCGAGTCTCGGATGTTTGGGGCCCTGGGTAGAAATGGAATGTGTGAGCCCCCCTCTAAATAGCAGAGACATGACACATTGCCTCGTACAGGAATTCACAGACGCAGGGCGCTTGCCGCCCCAGAGGTCGAGAGACAACCCTCCAACCTCACCTCTCCCCAGCCCCTCTTCCACCTGCTGGCGCGTGCTGCCCTCCTGGGACCCTGTGACCTCTGCGGCTGGTCCCTCTCGGGCTCTCCGTGGCTGGATAGCTGAACCTGTCTGCTCCTTGACAAGCACGTGCGAGGTGGGATCAATGGGGCGCAGGCTAGCCACTGAAAGGTGCTTTTATCTGATAATTAGCATCAACTTGGAGACAAATTGATTGTTGGCTCGGGGTAACAAGAGGGAAATGGCAGTCACGGATTCCACCATCAGGCAGGGCTGTTTGCATGTGAATAGATGTCGCTGCTCCTGAACCTGCAGTCCCTCCCTCTCAGTCACCTTCGAAGCACCTCTTAACAGGTCATCAAGGGCTGGAGGTGTGAGGGTTGCAATCCCGCTGTGCCTCTCCAATGCTGCTGATAAAGCAGACCCCCCAGGATATAGCGAAAAATGCAGCGATTTCTACAAAAATGCCGATTTCGCTGGCATTTTTTAAAAAATCGCTGCATTTTTTTTTAAAGTGCCGATTTCGCGGCAAATCGCGAAATCGCGAAATCGCGATATCCTGGAGGGTCTGAATGAACATCACAGCTGGTATCCTTGCAAACAACACAGCCGAGCTTCAAGCGGTCCGCCTGGTGGCTCTCCAGAACCGCCTTGTTCTAGATGTGGTTCTAGCGGATCGTGGTGGAGCATGCCACATTATTGGGTCCAGCTGCTGTACATATATACCGGACAATTCACCCTCAGTGTACAAGGCCATCGAACATCTCCACAGACTCTCCTCAGAAGTTCACCAGGAGCAGGAAGAATGGTCGCTTGGTGGATGGTTTTGGAATACTGTTAAGAACTGGGGCTGGAGACTGTTTACCATTATCCTGATTCCTGTGGTTGTGATATGTGGGTTCTGCTTAGGAATTCAATGCCTGCCGCCTCTGTGTTCATTATGTGCGAATTGTATCTGCCCTAAGACTGTGGACTTTGGAAAGGAATGTATGGGAGCACTATATGATGTCGAGGTTAGGAATTTAATGCGGATAGACCTTGAGTAGACAAGCTGGCTAGATATGTTGAAAAGGGAGGACTGTTAAAACCTAGACTGCAGTGTCAACATTATCGGCGCCATCTTGCTCCCTTTTCGAGCCCATTCGTGCGCGTAAGCGGCAGCCATTTTAAATGCCATGGCCTCTCTTCCCATCGCCGACAGCCAGCGCGTCTCTCTCTCTCTCCTGACCTCGCAAGCATCCCCCGCGCGCTGACAGCCCCCGCTCTCACATGCCTTGGGCCATAAACCCCTCTTCAGCACAGCTCTGCCTCGGAACCCCATCCTGTTCCCAGCTCAACACCTCCCTCCATTCCTTTCAGGACCCCGGGTCCTTTGATAAAACCCCCCTTTCCTCTGTGCCCGTTTGTCTTACTCGTTCTCAGGCCGCCACCTGGCCCTGCGGATGCCGTTTATTGCCCCCCCCATACAGTAGTAAGCTTCTCCCATCAAAGGATTCACGAGTTGATCAAAGCCCCCACCCCATGAGATCCTATCAACCACACACATTCCGTGAGTCGGCGGAATGTCCAGCTGCGCGACAATCATCACCTGTTGTGACCGGGGTGGGGACTTCAACTGTAAATGTGTGTGGGAACGGGCCTGAAGCGGGGATTCCGAGGATGTCCTTTCATACTTTAAAGCATTTGCAAGAATGTGCCACATGCAATAAACTGTAATAAAGATCATAAACCTGTGTATAAGAGGCCAGGCCTCAGAGATGCGGCAAGAGCACCTCGAGAAGATACCCTGTTGTCTGATTTGATGTGTTCTGCTCCGTCGGAATTAAACTTCTGTTTCCTGCCTTCCAGTCTCCAGCGCCTGCCTCTTTGTTTGGTAATTTGAGTGGTAATAGAGGCGGTTAACGCCGGGCAACTCTGAAAAAGGTCATCAGCCCTACCTTTTTCCACACCCACATCTAGTCATAATCTACGTTCAGCCAATTCAAACTCAGTGGAGATAACTCCTACTGCTTGGGCCAAAAAGGAACCCAACGTCGTCCTTCTTGTAAATCTGATAGCTGCATCTTTAAGATCAGGTGGCTTGTGCTTCCCCATTATGTCTATTAAAACATCACAAGCCCAGCAGTCTAACAATCGAGTTAAGTCAAATCGCCAAGTGTCCAGAAAACATGGTGCAGAGATGAGGATTAATGGCATAAAGTTAATAAGGACTTACCCAATGTGTATGCTCTACCAGCTTCTAGATGAAGGAGGGGGGGGCAGCCCAGCCTACTCCAGGGGATGATGGGCAAGAGAGGCCAGACCTTGGCCTGGTCTTCGCCTAGGCGTTAGCTGTGTGCGTACTACGCCATGGGAGCCCGCGATGCACTTTAAAGCGTGACAGGGGGTGTAGCTGCCTACTCCTGGGTCAACGAGTCACCCCTCTGGTACTAGCCTATAGAACAAACATGCTTTTTACAGCTGTCTGTGTTGTTTCATAGTTTCCCCAGTAATATATTGCTCCTAGTTTTCTCTGCAATATATTGTTCTTGTCCAGTCTGTATAATTTCCTCTTCCCACCTAACTTTATTCTCCTTTATGTCCTTACCTGTATGTGGAATCTGTGGAATGTTGGAAGGTGGGAGTGGGTCTCTGAGGAGAGAGTCAGAGAATAGATGAGTCCTGGACCATCGAAAATTATCTGATAATAAACGTTTTTCTTCCCGTTGCCATTTTTAAAAACATTTTAACAAGAGTGATGACACTGCTGGGCAGATGACATTTGTGGTCATCACCCCCCTGGTACCAGTCTTCCAGTGTGAGTTACATTTTCTGAATTGGACATACATTTTGACTGTTAACTCCTTTAATTAACTCACTCCTAGCTATTCATATATTATTGGTGAGCGGGTTTCATTGCTTCCAGTTGCACCAGACATCTTTTTGGCCTCTCTGTGTAGCACACTTACGTTTCTGTTGGAAGTCAACTTCCTTCGTTTGTTCACTTTGTGGATCTCAACTACCCTGTAACCCCTGGAGGGCGGGTCTTCTGCTTTCCCCTGCAGGACTGATGTTGTGTGCTCAGACCGGATTCCAGAAGCGGGAGGCACCTTGTTTTTCCTACGAACCATTCGAGTCTTACTCTCTCCCCAGAAAACACACATTCTTGGTATATTCTAGAGCGTGTGCTGCTTCAGTGCCCTCGACGTCTCCTCAACATGTCAGAAAGGTGAGCTGTAGCCTGATTCCGGTCCGCTCAGATCTGGGAACTTTCAGGTACATCATGGAGGAGGATTAGCCTAAGGTACTTCTTTCTAAAATTGTGTCAGGATGACCCACCAAATGTAATCATTTTCTAAAGAATATTGCTGGATGTTGGGAAGTCAGGAGTGAGCTAAGATTAAGGGCCAGAAGGATTATCATAGGGAATAAAGTGACTTTGCTTTTGTGTCTAGCTCATGATGGGCACTTAGGCTGGTGTTTAATAGACTGTAACAACTGGTTAAACTAATGGTGGCCTGGTCTTGGCTCCCAGGTCAAAAGTAGAAATAAATTGTGCTACATTTGTGCAGCAAACAATAAAACTAAGATGCTCAGGGATGATTTCTTTACACCAGTACATGTTCTCAAAGATACCTTGGGCACAAGTAGCGCTGGATGTCATTGGACCTGTGGCTAAAAGTAGTATCCAAAAGCATTTTCTTTACTTTTTAGATGACCATTTTGCGTGGAACAGCGCTCAGTGTGTGTGTCATTACTACTGTTGTTCCTGCAAGAGCTATTCTATAGCCATCCTTATTACTTATGGTTGGAAAGGAAATCTTAGGGTAGGCCGAGCAAGGGTGAGAGGCCTCCTGGCGAGGTTCCTCTCCTAGAATCGTACAGACGAGCAATCACCCCCCTACAGATGGACACTGCACAAAGATAGGTTCTTAACGTATACGTAGCGTATATAGGTATACGAAGACGCACTAGAAGTAGGACACCTACCGGACTCAATAAGGGAAGCGCCAATACTGTCATTGCTGAAACCGGGGAAAGCGCCTCATACAGACCGTTTTTGCTGCTTAACTGTGATGCGAAGATTCTGGCCAAATTGGTCGCTACTCGCCTGAGTTTGCTTATGGAAAACTTGATCTTGCCCGATCAATCCGGGTTCGTGCCCAGCAGGGCCACTTCCCAAAATTTGAGAACGCTATTTGCAGTTTTAAACAACGTCTCGCCCGATATCCCAATGGCAGCTATTTTTTTCGACGACACCAAAGCGTTCAACTCCATAGAATGGGACTATATTTTTGGAGTGATGCTGCGTATGGGGTTTCCCCAGCTTTTCTTGTCATGGATTGAGTTGCTATTCTGTGGGCCAGTGGCGAAGGTCCCGATAAACTGTCATGCGTCTCAGACTTTTAGCATTACTAGGGGGACGCAGCAGGGGTGCCCCATTTCCCCGCTGCTCTTCGCTCGCGGCGGCTCTACGACAGCGTCATAATGACAGGGCACTCCGATGCAATCTGCGCCAAATACTGGTTTCACTATACGGATATGACATCACCCTATACGTGCGCGACCTACAGTTAAAACCTAAATCCGATTTTAAGAGAATTCATAGTATTTGGGCGGTTCTCGGGAGTCCAGATAAACTGGGGGAAGTCATGTGTTTTCCCACTTACGGAAGCCACGACGCCCTTTTCGCTGGACTTCCCGCTAGAGTGGTCTGGAGAGGAACTGAAATACTTGGGCATCAGAGTCACCAGAGATAAAGAGGAGCTAATGCGAATGAACTATGCAATGGCTATGACTAAAATAGGGGACTGTGTAACGCGCTGGGTAGCGCTGCCCCTTTCCATGGCGGCCCGCGCGTCTTTGATAAAAATGGTGATACTTCTCCAGCTGCTATACCTTTTTTTGATTATCCCATTTTACCCGGGCACGCACTTCTTTAGGACGCTTAGAACGGAGATGATAAGACTGGTATGGGGAGGCAAACAGCCCAGAGTGCAATGGGAGGTGATGACAAGACCCGATTCGCAAGGAGGTTTTGGCATATCGAATTTTGAGCTCTATTTTTGTAGTGTGCAAGCCCACCATGCCTGGTTTTGGGTGAAGCAGCCGAAATACATGCGCCAAATAGCGGCGGAGCATTGGCTTTCGCACCCCACGCCGCTAGAGGGAGCGCTATATGTTGCGATAACAGACAGAGACAGAACACCTAACGCACTCACATGCATGATAGCGGCGTGGCGGAGCATAGGGTGCATGCTGGATGTCCCGATGCTATTCTCTCCGTTGCTGCCCCTCATCTACCACCCTGCTATGCCGTTGTTGCAGGAGGGTTTTTTAAAAGTTTCCAACACCGGATGCCTGTTCATACTTGGGGGAATCTATATCACGAAGGCCAATTTTGCTCTATTGATCATATGCTCCAAACGGAACAGAGGACACCACTGGATGTCTTTGTATATATTAGATTGAGACAAGGGATACGAGCTCTTACTCCGAAGTTCCCAGCGGAACCGCAATCCATTGCCCCACTACAACATATCTTAGAAAGAGATACAGCTAAAAGGCTGATGTCAATGATATATGCGCTAGTGCACTCACATATAGTTACCTCACCCCCGCGAGCACACTTAAAATGGGAAGAAGAACTAGGCCAAGAACTAATAGAGGAGCAGTGGGGGGAATGCTGTGTGCAGACCGAGCGCGTGTCGGCCAGCAGCAGGCTACGGTTAATACATTATAAATTCTTACACAGAATGTATTATACCCCAACTAAGATGTATAGATTCAGGTTGAGAAGTGATGATAGATGTGACAGGTGCCGAATGACTGGAGAAGACTTTTTACCCTTAGCATGGTGGTGCCCTGCGGTAAACCGAGTACTGGGAACGGGTATTTAGTGCATTGCGCAAAATGATAGATTCACCTATAGAAGCCACACCACAGATGGCGCTACTAGGATGTGTCAAAACACTAAGGGCAGAGCATCGTAAATTCACTGCGCTGGCGCTCCTCATGACCAAAAGGTGAGTGGCTTGCAGATGGGACAGGGGATGTGCTTCCAAGTTTAAGGAGTGGCTCTCTGACTTAATAGTGTGCCAGGAGTGGCTATCAGACTATGTGGAATTATTGCCCATGGCCTCTAGACCCAGGGATGTCTGGGCCCCACTGAAGTGCTATTTGGTAGCTCATCCACGGGGAGAGGAGTAAGGGGAGACAGAGGTCTACCGGAGAGAAAAGGGGGGGGGAGATGATCCTAACACAGGTGGGGGAGAACGCAGGGAGAGTATACTAAGATGTTGATAAGCTGGGTGGGAAGGCAGATGGAACACAGCGATACTCTAGAAGGTATAAGATTGAATCTTCACGTATGTTCTAGTTATCAAGAAATATGCTAGGAAGTGATAATGAGCGGATGAAGCGATGGGATTTCTGCATGCCTTAAGATACGCACAGCCCTGTCAATAGTAATGTACTTACAAAATCACCTGCTTGTACCAAACTGAAAAATGTGTCATATCATTGTGTACCCATTCTGAGCTGTATGTATGCATAAGATGCTACTGAAATGTATTTGTGTTTTTCTTTCTCTGTTGTTTTGAAAAACAATAAAAACAGAAGTTTAAAAAAACATGTTATTGACATAGCCTGTTCTATGTTTGTTTAAAAAATAAAATTACGATGTCTCAGACTAGAAATTGGTGACATTATAGTCATCAGTGAAAATCTAATACAGCGGTGAACAGCATAAATGTCACAAAATGTTTTATAGAACGGTTGCTAATTTCTGCCTTATTCAAACCAGCTCATGCAGTCCCAAATTTCTTACACTGGCTCTAATTGATTCTCCAAACCCTGATGTGTGCCCACAAAGGTGTACAATACCATTAATAAATATTTTGTCTGGAGAACATTGGTTTTATTGTTGTACAGGAAAATACTTTTATTTGATTTCTTTAAAATCATAAAAGGGTGGAGCAAACCACCTTGGTACATGACATATCAAACAATTGTTTTGGGTTAAAATTGCAATAAGCATATTTGTGTAATTAGTAAAATATTGTTAGGACTATTTCTGTATAAAGTCTTGCCTTAGGGAAGCAAACCTCTAGGAATTAAAACTGTACACAAGCCTACATGTTTCCCCGGGGTATGATAAAGTGCCAGTACTGAGGAGGTATGGACTGCAGAGTTTAAAATAGATGAACGAGCAATTCTGTATAGTGAAGTTCAGTACATCAGTCGTTCTTGTCTAATTCCTTTGCTGGTAGGTTCCAAAATGTTATTACCTTGCAAGACAATTGGACAGACGAACCTCCAAGACATTTTATAACAGCTTCTCTGCAGGTCCTTATTTGTTCTCTCCTCAGTGTTGCCCAAAGGAGAGTTTTCCAAGTGTTTAGTAGCACAGGACAGATGCATAATAGATAGAGTGGTGACTCATCTCCGTGACCACAAAGGCGTCATTCCTTGGTCAAACAAGTCCCTTTCCAATTTGGAGTGAGGTCTTTCAAGGGGAAAGATCCCAGTCTCAATAGGGGTTCGCTGAAAGAATATTGATTGTAAAAATATTGATGGTAAAAATATCAAAAAACAAATATAGTTAGTAAAAATATCGACTCCCTATACTTAAATAGGTAAGTGCAAAAATATTGAATCAAAATATCAAAGTTATAACTATAGATGTAAAAATATCGATTTAAAAATATAACTAAAATAAAATCACATATATCAATATATAAAGTATTAATATTATCTTTAAAAAAGTGAATTACTTTTAATATACATTTTAAATATAAAAATGATACTAAATTTAAAAAAAATATAAACATGCAAACATAATTTATTCATATAAATATATTTGCTTATAATAATGTATTAACTATTATCTTTTTTAATTTTTAAACTTTTGAATTATATAAAAATTAAATATTTACGTATATAAAAAATTTAAAATAAAAAAATCTATAATTAATTAAAACATGAAACTAGTTCTAGGACACCCCCGCGCCGCACGGCCACCAGCTGCTGCGTGTCCCCCCTTCTGCCTGACTGCCTCGCTGCCGCTGCGTGACCACGCCCCCTGCCTTCCAGCGGCGTGGTCCGCGATCGCCTGTCCTGCCCCTGTTGCTTTGCTGTGTAAATTGTTGTAATTGTTTATTTTTTGTCTTCTGTACTGCCTGTTTGATAGTTTTTCCATTTCCTTCCTGTTTTGCCGTTTTGTGCTGCCCTTCGCCCTCCCTCCCCGCTTCCCGCCACCGCCGCTAACCCCGCCCCTTTTTGCCTTCTGTACCCTCCCTGCTCCCGCCTCCCAGCTGCTCCGCCCCCGTGCACTTCGCCATATATGGCGACCGTGCGAACGCGCAGCGGTCACGCGCAGCGGTCACGCGCAGCGGTCACGCGCAGCGGGTGCGCCGATTGTGCGCCGAAGGCGCGCCAAATGTAAGCCCGTCTACGCCCGTCCGCGCCTGGACCGCGCCCAGTGCCAGGACCCCTGGCCCTCGAGGACCCCTGACGTACACCGCCGCCAACCTCAGCGCACTCAACGCCGGTCGACTCCCAGGATGCTACCAAGCCACACCACGACGCACCCACGGACCCTTCAGCTGCCACGCCTGCAAGTTCACCTGCATCCGGACCTGCCTCGCACCAGCACCCGCCAAGTCGAACACCAGCAGCACCCACCTCAAGTGCATCCTGCTCAACACCCGCTCCGTCCACAGACACGCCATCGAACTCTGGAACCTCCTCGACACCACAGCCCCTGATGTTGCCTTCCTCACGGAGACCTGGATGAACGCCTCTTCAGCACCCGACATCGCCATCACCATCCCAGAGGGCTACAAGATCACCCGGAGGGATCGCACCGCCAACCAGATGGGAGGAGGCATCGCCATCATTCACAGGAACACCATCCGTATCACGACCAGCACCGACAACACCCTTACCACCGCCGAACACCTGCATTTCCAGATCCACACCGACCCGAAGACCACCCTCAGAGGCACCCTGATCTACCGACCTCCGGGACCACGCACCCAATTCAGCGAGGACATCGCCGACTTCGTCAGCCCGCATGCCCTCCCCTCCGCTGACTACATCCTCCTGGGGGACCTCAACTTCCACCTGGAGAACAACAACGACCCCAACACCAGCACCCTGCTCGACAACCTCGCCAATCTTGGGCTCAAGCAGCTGGTGTCCATCCCCACCCACCTCGCCGGACACACACTCGACGCCTTCTTCTCATCCAGCAAAGACATCGCCTTCAGCCACGCCACCGGACTCCACTGGACGGACCACAGCTGTGTCCACTTCACCTTGAAAAGAACGACGACCCACCACCACCAGCAACAGGCTGCCCGCAGAAGCTGGAACAAGATCACAGCCGACCAGCTCGCCACCTCCTTGAGCCAGCACCCTCCTGCTAGCTCAGCGAACCCCAGCCAGGCCGCCGACAACCTCACGAAGTGGATCAGCAACTGCGCGGACGAGCTCGCCCTGCTGAGGACCCCGCCCAGCAGACCCGGCAGCAAGAAAGCCCCATGGTTCACCGACGAACTCAAAAGCTCCAAGAAGAACTGCTGAGCCCTCGAGAAAGTCTGGAGAAGGGAACCAACACCGGACAACATGACCACCTTCAAGCTTGCCACCCGGAAGCACCACCAGCTGATCCGTGCCGCCAAGAAAACTGCATTCAAGGACCGGCTGGACAACAACGCACACAACTGCAAGGAACTCTTCAACATCGTGAAAGAGCTATCCAACCCCAGCGCAGGAAACAACGACATCACCCCATCGCAAGACCTCTGCAACTCCCTCGCCTCATACTTCCACAACAAGATCGCGGACATACACAACAGCTTCAACAACCAACCAACGCACACCACGACCGAACCACCACCCCCCACCACCACCCTCCGCGCCTGGAGTCCAATCAGCACCGAAGACACCGTCCGCACGATGAACTCCGTCCACTCCGGATCTCCGACCGACCGCTGCCCTCACCACGTCTTCAACAAGGCCGACGTTGTCATCGCACCCCACCTGCGAGACATCATCAACACCTCCTTCGAAACCGCCACCTTCCCTGAGAGCTGGAAGCACGCCGAACTCAGCGCTCTACTCAAGAAACCCACAGCGGACCCCACCGAACTCAAGAATTACCGCCCCATCTCGCTCCTCCCGTTTCCAGCCAAAGTCATCGAGAAGACCGTCAACAAGCAGCTGGCCGCCTTCCTTGAGACGAATGGATCCCTCGACCCCTCACAGTCTGGCTTCCGAGCCAACCACAGCACCGAGACCGCCCTCATCGCCACCACCGATGACATCCGAGCCCTGATGGACAACGGAGAAACAGCGGCCCTCATCCTCCTAGACCTCTCCGCGGCATTCGACACTGTCTGCCACCGCACCCTAGTACAGCGCCTCAGCAACGTCGGAATCCAGGAGAAGGCTCTGGAATGGATCATCTCCTTCCTCGACGGAAGAACACAGAGAGTCCGCCTACCACCGTACAAGTCAGAGGCCACCGAAGTCATCTGCGGCGTCCCTCAAGGATCCTCGCTGAGCCCCACCCTCTTCAACGTCTACATGAGCCCCCTCGCGGTAATCGCACGCCAACACAACCTCAACATAATCTCCTACGCCGACGACACCCAGCTGATCCTCTCCCTGACCAACGACCCCGCCGCCGCCAGAGCCAATCTGCACGAAGGGATGAAAGAGGTAGCCGAGTGGATGACGACCAGCCGCTTGAAACTGAACTCAGACAAGACGGAGGTCCTCATCCTGGGCTCTTCGCCCTCCACCTGGGACGACTCCTGGTGGCCTCCCGCCCTGGGCACCGCACCCAAACCAACAGACCACGCACGCAACCTGGGCTTCATCCTGGACTCCTCCCTCTCAATGACCAGGCAAGTCAACGCCGTCTCCTCGGCGTGCTTCAACATCCTACGCATGCTACGGAAGATCTTCTGGTGGATCCCCACCGAGACCAGGAAGACCGTCACCCAGGCCCTCGTCACCAGTCGACTGGACTACGGCAACGCCCTCTACGCCGGTACCACCGCCAAGATCCAGAAGAGACTCCAGCAGATCCAGAACGCCTCAGCCAGACTCATCCTCGACATCCCACGAACCAGCCACATCTCCGGACATCTGAGAGACCTGCATTGGCTCCCCGTCAACAAAAGAATCACCTTCCGCCTCCTCACCCACGCACACAAAGCCCTACATGACCAAGGCCCGAGCTACCTCAACAACCGAATCAACTTCTACGCTCCCAAACGCCACCTCCAATCAGCCAACCACGCCCTCGCCGCCGTCCCCCGCATCTGAAGAGCGACAACAGGAGCAAGGTCCTTCTCCTACCTGGCCGCCAAGACCTGGAACTCCCTCCCGACCGACCTGCGCCTGACCCAAGACCACCTCTCCTTCAGGAAGAAGCTGAAGACCTGGCTGTTCGAGCAGTAACAGCACCCCCCTACCTCCAGCGCCTTGAGACCCTACGGGTAAGTAGTGCGCTCTATAAATGTCTTTGATTGATTGATTGATTGATTAAAACTAAATAAAACATACATTTGGCAATACAATAAATACAACAGTAGGGAAAAAATACATTTACTATTTCAACTCTAAAGAGTGCAACAGTAGGGAAAGTGTTGGATAGCGGAGGGGTAAATATTACTATTCCTACTCGAAAGAGTGCGACAGTAGGGAAAGTGTTGGATAGCGGAGGCGTAAAATGTACTATTCCCTCTCCAGTGAGTGCAACAGTCGGGAACGTGCTGGATAGCAAAGGGGTAAAAAATTTACTTTTCCCACTCCAGTGAGTGCAACAGTAGGGAAAGTGATGGATAGCTAAGGGTTAAAAAATACTATTCCCACTCCAGTGAGTGGAACAGTAGGGAAAGTGCAGGATAGCGAAAACCTAAACATTATTATTCCCACTCCAGTGAGTGCAATAGTAAAGAAAGTGCTGGATAGCGGAAGGGTAAACATTACTATTCCCTCTCCAGTGAGGGCAACACTAGGAAAAGTATTGGATAGTGGAGAGGTAAAAATTACTATTCCCACTCCAATGAGTGCAACAGTAGGCTACATTTTGGATAGCGGAGGAGTAAAAATTACTATTCCCACTCCAGTGAGTGCAACAGTAGGGAAAGTGCTGGCTAGCGCAGGGGTAAATTGTACTATTCCCACTCCAATGAGTGCAACAATAGGGAAAGCGCTGGATAGCGAAAGGGTAAAAATTACTATTCCCACTCCATGAGTGCAATAGTAGAGAAAGTGCTGGATAGCGGAAGCGTAAAAATGACTATTCCCTCTCCAGTGAGGGCAACAGTAGGAAAAGTATTGGATAGTGGAGAGGTAAAAATTACTATTCCCACTCCAATGAGTGCAACAGTAGGGTACATTTTGGGTAGTGGAGGAGTAAAAATTACTATTGAGTGCAACAGTAGGGAAAGTGCTGGCTAGCGCAGGGGTAAACTGTACTATTCCCACTTCAATGAGTGCAACAATAGGGAAAGTGCTGGATAGCGAAAGGGTAAAAATTACTATTCCCACTCCAGTGAGTGCATCAGTATGGAAAGTGCTGGATAGAGGTGGGGTAAAGATTACTATCCCCACTGCAGTGAATGCAACAGTAGGGAAACTATTTGGATAGCAGAGAAACAAAAATTACTATTTACATTTAAACAATTTTAAAAACAGTTAATAATCTTTAAAAAAATAAACAATATTTTAAAAATATACAATTAGATATATTAAACATATAAAAACAACACACATTATAATGTCACTTAAATATAACAAAAAGGTACATATTTTGTGTTTTAATTAATAAATACATTTATAATCATTATTTATTAAAAAGGAGCGAATATTCACAAACAAATTATTTAAAACATAAATGTATTTATTTTATTTCATACCCTAAAACACCAAACTAATAAAAAAATACATCAAGATTTGTATTTATTAATAATTCCATAATGAACATAATTATTAATGAATTTAAAATATATCATTAATACAAAAAGATAATAAACATTCATTGAGTACACATTGTTTGACACTATAATATCCACAATACAGTCCTAAAATTAATTACACAATTACCATAAATAATTACTAATCAATTAATGTAAATGTATTAACAAATAATTTATAATTATTCAATTAAAAAAATATGTCCCACCCATCACACCATTTACACATATAAACACCAAAACACACACCTAAAATTAATTACACAATTACCATAACTAATTACTAAATATTAAATTTCAATTAAATAACAAATAGATAATAATTCATCAGTGAAAAATAAATTACTTCCCACCCTTCACGCCATTTACACCTATAAACACCACAACACACACCTAAAATAAATTACACAATTACCATAATTAATTACAAATTAATACATTTAAATTTAATTCACAACTAATTATTAAACAATTAATAATAAATTAATGTATTCATTTAACACTATAACATCACAATTAAACAAATATTAATAATTAAAAATTATTCAATACATTTATATAACTAAATTACTTCCCACCCTATGGGATATAAACCCACAACCCGCTACAGAACTAAATACGCAAATTTCAAATAAAAAATTAATAACTACTTTGAATAATCAATAAATGTTATATGATTTAATTACTTCCCACCCTATTCCCCTATAAACCCACAACGCAAAATTCAATACAATTATTTTTATAGCTACTAAAATTTTAACACATATAATACAAATACAAACAATTCATGTACAAAAAAAAAAACATCACACACATATAAAATATATACTAAAATACATAACATTAATAAAAAAATCGATATTTTTAACAACTATAGTTTTACACATGATATTAAACACTTTAATATTTTTTACATCAATATTACCTACCTAAAATCAATATTCTTGACCACGATATTTTGTCTGCCGATATTTCTGGCCCACAATATTTTTACCTTGATATTTGTGCAATTCGATATTTTTACATTAATATTCTTACTCTGCATCGTCAATAGGGTCAGATTCAGCATATATTCTTCTGAGAAGCGTTAACAGCGATTGTTGCTTAATGGCTTTGTTAGCTATATTTTTAAACTCAGAGTAGGTTGTTATTGTGAGCCTAGCCAAATCTAGCTTTAGTGAGAAGAGGGATTGTTTTAGAACTGGGAATACTGACTTACTCAGCATGGATTGTTTTTCAACCTCCCGCCAACAGTGGTGGGCTATAGTGTTTTCCTCTGCTGCCCTCATTCTCCAATAATATTTGACCAGGGCTCCTTGTCTTGCTGGTATCTGTTTTATTATCCGTATTCCAATCTTATTTGGGCTCGGGAAATGTGACATGGAAGTGAGAACAATTTCTTGAAGAGACTAGATTGCGCTGTATTTAAGAATGTCCAGTCCTTTGTGTTTGTAATTTCTGATCCATAAGAAATGGATGGCAGGAATTTTGCTGCAATGACCTTTAGTAGATGGTTTGTTGAACAACTGCTGAGTTTTTTCCGTAAGTTTTTCAATGTGAATAGCAGTTGTTTAGCTTTTGCTTGCCCTAGGTCCAGATGTTACTTGTAGTTGAGCTGGTGATCCAGATGTACCCCCAAATTGTTGTTTAACATCCAGGTGCATTTAGGGCATACTATATGGAAAAGCACACACCTTCAATGTTTACATTTTGATAAATAATTGAGCTGAGGTGGTATATTCTGCTAGTTGGATAATCAACTGCTGCAATCCTCGAGGTGTTTGAGAGAGATCGACAATGTTGTCTGAATATTGGAGACTTAGGGGTCCATTAGGATGGCGGGCGGAAACAGTCCGCCCGCCACCCTAACGGAGATCGGGACCGCCCGCCTAAAGGGCGGGGGTCCCGACATTGGCATTAGGATGCGCCCGCCACTGTGGCGGGCGCATTCCTCAAAGTAACATTGTGGCGGGCGGTGCTCACTGCACCGCCCGCCACAATGTTAAAAACAAATGCACGAATTTGCATACTCGAAGCGGCAGGCACCGCGTGGTGCCTGCCGCTGCGATTATGCAAATGCAGGGGGGTACCACAGGTACCCCGCCGTGTGCCACCCCCCTTTGCCCGTCACTCTAGGGGCCCACAGGGGCCCCCCAGAGTGAACACCGTATGCCTTTCCGTGGCGGCATTGCCGCCATGGAAAGGCATTGAGAAATGCCTATTCTAATATGGCTGGCGGTGTCTGATAGACCCCGCCCCCATGTTATCCCTTTTCCGCCCCGGCCGCTATTTGACCGGGGCGGAAAACAGGTGGGCGGTATTTCCGACCGCTGCGGTCCCCTCCGCCATCGTAATATGGCGGGGGGGAATGCAGGGAAGGATGTCGGGCGGATTGCCTCCACCAGGGTGGCGGTGGCCACCGCTACCCTGGCGAATGCAATCCGCCCGACATCCTAATGGGCCCCTTACTATTGGGATATTACTACATTTTGGAGGGTCACCTTGTGAGGAACGAAGGTTGTTCTCTAACTCAGCTGTGTAGATGTTAAATAAATAGGGAGCCAAAAAGGACCGCTCTTTTAAGCTGCTGATGTTTAAAAATGTTGTTAGTTAGACTTCGCCGTCCCCTTTTGCTATTTGGACCGATGTTTGTGAGTAAAGATTAATGATTGCCACTGATAATTTACTAGGAGCTCCCCAAGATTTCATTTTTGCCCATAACTTAGATCTGGGCACTTTATTGTAGGCTGCTTTGAGGTCTACAAAGCACGCATAGAGGATGTCTGATTTGGCGATTACTTGTTTGGCCAAGAGTGTGACTGAGGATATGTTTGTTAAAGTGCCCGTCCCTGTCCAAATTCTTTTTTGTATTCTCAGAATTAGGTTTATTCTGCTGAACCAATCCTCAAAGTCTGCCAACAAGTTTGAGACATAGATTTTTGCCTCAACATCAATGAGCGCTATCAGTCTGTAATTGGTTGGGTCAGAACGTGCCCCTGATTTGTATATGGGTTGTAAGATGCTTCCTCACCAGGAATCAGGAATGGTATGAGACTCTAAGATGTGTGTAAACAGGGAAGTTAGGTGGCCAGACCGAAAGGATGGATCTTTTCTGTACAATGCATTTGACAGACCATTTTTGCCGGGGCCCTGTCCGGTCTCAGGTGTTTTATGGTATTTAGTACCTACTTTTATGTAATCTGTATGTGGTGCTCCGTTGGTTCAGACCTTGTTTTTTCCTCAGCTTCCGGATGGAATTTGTCCTCTATTTGCCTTTTTGGGTGGTAGAGTGGATTTGTAGATAGTGATATGCAGATTTTAGTATCTGTTTTCTGGGTGGTTCTGGGTATTTGAGCCTTAGGACTTGTTTTCTGACTGACGTCCATCCCAAGTGCTATTGAAGGTTTGGAAGTGTTTGACTCACCTGGGTGTGAGGTTATATTGTATGTGGCTTCAATGTGAGCTCTACATGTATATTCCATTATATCTGAATTGAAATGTCGGTTTTTGCCATTTAATAAGAAGTTGATGTTTGTCCTAAAAAAGTTTGGAGTTTCTTTGCTTGCTGGCGTAAAGTAATTTCATCCAAAATTGTTAATTGTATGCTTGCTTTACCACCTTGATTTCTTTTTTTATGTCTCTTTTCATTTTTGCTATTAATGTAAGGGTCTGTTGTATCAGGTCTGAGCCCTAGGCTCGCAGTGATCTTAGATATTTGTTGAGGTGTTTTTTTTTTACCTCAAGTTGTGTGTGTACCAGGCTACCCCGACAGATCTGGGGGCTTTATGGCTGTTAGCACGGTTGGAATTTTTTTAATTTAAATTATCAACAAATGCCTCTTAGGCCTCTATACGATGTAGCTTTGCTTCCGGTGATGCAAATAACGAGAAACTTGTCCCCATGATGGTATCTATGTTGCTTTTGTTCCATGTAAGTCATTTTAAATTGTAGGATTGAGTTGATAATGAAAGAGCCTTGGCTTGCCTAGACCTTTTTAGAATGGTGTTTAATGTAAAGGTTTGAGGATGGTGATCAAAAAGATCGAGGTCCGCCAAGGTGAAATCAATAGTTGTGCCTGTTTTGTTCGTCACTCTAGTGAATGCTGCAGGACAGTCCAGATGGCCTAATTCGTTTAGTGTGTACAGTGAGAGTTCGTCTAGAAAAGCCACAAATCTCTTGCCCAGGGTGGAACGTCTACTTGTGTTGCCCTGTCTTTCCTGTATAAGGCCTGATAAGCTTTTTTCCTTACCTTGCAGTAAGTTTATGTTAAAATCCTTGGTCAGTATTATATTGGCCTATGGATGAGTGAGATTTAGATTTTCAAGTGTGGTGATCAGTTGTTGCCTTCTTTGTCCCTTTTGCTTGTCGGTTGGATGGATGTAGATGTTCAGAATTAACAAGCTAGTCGACTGCAAAGCTTCGAGTTTGGTGCATTGCGTCCAGGGGGAATCATGGTCGATGACTACGTGTTTCTAGCGAATATCCGTCGCTATGACTAATTGTTTGGCCACCGCCTATCATTATACTGAACTCGTCAGGGCCTTTTGCACGTTCTGGGATGCCCACTGTTCAGTTGGGTTGTTGTAACGGGCTTGGGTAGCGGAGGTGCTCTGCCTTTTTTTTAGCTCAATACCTCATTTAGAAAAGGACTCCCTTTACCCCCAGATCTGTTCTATGAAAGAATGATCTTTCCAGGTTACTATTGTGATTTGTAGGCCAGTACGGTTGGGATTGGATTTAAACTCGATACTTTCCAGATCACTAGAGTTCCTGTGATTAAGGGCTCAGAGGACTTCGAGTAGTCTTAATATTACGCTTCTTCTCAGTATATCGTGTAATTTTGAACTAGGTCTATCTTTTGTGGCCTGCACTTGAAAGATCAGTGTATTGTTTTCTTGCTCGGTTTCTTGTGCCTATGTTAATGCCTCAATAGGCTCTGAGCAGTGTAGGCTGAGTTTGGGTGGTGTCATGCACTGCTATGTTGACTGCTTTTTAGTTTCATGACTAATTTGACCTCCATGCCTCCCAGGGGGGGTGGGCTCTTGTCTTGACTTCTTTGTTGTTGCGTCTCTCTTCCAAGACATCTAGCTTGTTGCTGACAGCCTCCAGTGGGCTGAATTTTCTAGCGTTTGTCGCTTTACCCAGAGGGGTTAATATGATGTTAGTTTTTTGAGTGACCTGGGTGGTTAATTTGTTTAGTTCCTTCCCTTCCAAAGGATTGAATATGCTGTATATTTTCATTGTTAGTAATTTTGCGCTTTTCTGTTGTTTGGGCTTGCTTGAGGCGGCAGCCTCTTTCATAGGTGGAATGGAGTGGCCCATAATACAGACGGCATTCCCGATACTTTGTTCAATATTATCCTTCTCAAATTTTTGGGCATTCGCAGTGAGCGTTATAATTTGTGATGACGGTGCGTTTAACCCCTGTTTGTTTGATTTACTTTTTCTTGCTTTCCTCAGGCGTTTTATTCCCTCTTCATGAGGGAAGTTATCAAGTTGGTCTGTTTGGGGCTTAAGTCTGCTGTCAGTTGCGGATAGTAGTGGTTAGGTGATGCGTCTGGTGCTCCTGCTTGAGAACGGTTGCTTGGTTGCTCAGGCTCCCTCAAGGCATCAAGAATGGTGAGCTTGCACACACAGGAGCCTTGTTTTCTCCTTGTCTCTTGGAATGTAGCTCCTAGGGGTCTCTGGGCTTGCCTGACCTCCCCTAAGTGCCTCGTGTTCAAGGACTTTTGTCAGTTTGGACTTTGTTTGGGGATCCTTAACTGCCCCCAGCCGTTCTGACATTAAGGTTGGTACAACTGCTAATTTGTCAATTATTTGTGGGCAATGACACGTGTGGTATGTAATGTCACGATCTTGCTGGACCTTCACAATCCTGGTGTTGAGAGCATACAACTTTTGTTCTAACCACTGAACGTGTATGGCTAAGATGTTTAAGAGCTCGACATGGGTGTCTAGCTTGTTAACATGATATGTCATTGCATTTCCGATAGTTTCCATATTGTTTATTAGGTGGGTCCACACTGCGGATGCTGGAGAGCCGATCAATGCTTTAATCTTATTGGTCCGATTGGTTCTTGAACTTTCTTGATTGTTCATTTTTATGTAAAGCATTCGATGCAATCGCTGAGGCTGGTCTGGGCTAATTAGCTTCATATAGCGAGTGCCCACTGAGTTTGTATTGAGGTGAATCCGGGTCCGTTTGCTGTACCTTTTTATGTGGCTCAGGTGATAGGGCAAAAGTGTTGCGGTCTTGGGCGCAGGCTATGGCAGACCCTGGTTGTTCCGGTGAATGTGGGGCTGACAGTGAGGGATGGGATGGTGCGAATGGGCTTAGGATATTTTCTAGCAGATGCGTTGGGTCATCCTTTGTTTTTTTGGGTTGTCATTTGAAGTTGCTGTTGGACTGGAAGGGACATTTGCCTAATTAGTGGAGCCCAGTTCGGGTCCGGCTGGGTGTGGACTAGTGCCTCAAAAAGCTGTTGGTGGTGCCTTTCATATATAGCAGGTGGGTTTAGGGCCTTAGGCATTTATGAATCTTGATTAGTGGATTGCGCGTTTGGGTCTTCTCTAAATGGGGAGAGGAGATCATTTATTTCCGTATACTGAATTTCTTTGTTTTTATTATTGCAGCTATTGTGTAAGAGGTCCTCAATGCCTTCATATGGGGGTCTGTGTTGTTGTTACTTTGCTTGGCCTCCTTGTGGTCCGTGTAGCTCATGGACAAAGTCTGTGATCAGTGCCCGCTTGTTGGCTTTGGCACCTGTGTAGTGCACAGTGAGTGCAGACGGCTCTACTTGTTTGGCTCCTTTTTTTACTTTATCTGAATTGATCTCTGTTGCAGGGTCCTGCATGCTTGCGCTGTCCATTGCGGTTATGGTGGTTGTAGGCATGGATGGCTCTCCATTTTTTGTTGTGTCTGTCTGTAGGTGCCAGGAATCCCTTCTGCTCTTCCGAAAGGGCCTTAAAACTCTACTCTTTACTGAAGCCTACTCCTAGGCCTCTATTTCTTGTGTCTTCTCATTTGTACCTGGCTTTATTCCATCATTTGCGCCTTGATGCCTTCGGGCAAAGTAGCGCTTTTACAACTCTCCATTCAATTCAATTCAATTCAATTGCTGGCTCTGACCCTGGTGTTTTGTTTGTGTAGTCCATGCCCTGTGGTCCCCTTTTTTCCCTCTTGGGCCTGCCTTCTGTTTTTTTACTTCAACTCTGGCTTTCCCTGAACTCGTGCTGTGTGTGTTTGGTACAACCCGGGTGTGGCTTGAATTGTGGATGCTGGCTTGAGCCTTACTGGGACCCACCTGGAATCTGCCTGAAACCTGCCTGGGAGTCCAGCCGGGTGCTGCCGCAGAGGCACCCTTTGCAAAAGCTGGCCCGAGCTGAAGTTAAAGCCCAGGTGGACGGCAACGATGATATGCCATGGGATTTTGGGCTTCTTCTTCGCTTTTTTCTTTCCTTGATCATTGCTCCTTTATCTTTCTTTAAGCCTTTCTCCTTTCTGCGATATGTCTTTTTCCTTTTTTACTTATATGCTTTTTGCTGGATTTTCCTGGTTCCTCTTGGGCCGATGGCTCTTGGACTCCGGTACACTGTGGGCCTCCCCCCTTTGTAGTAAGCAAGCCTCAGCTAGGCCTACTAGTGTAAAGTGTTCGCCCTTCTCTGCATAGAGTCCTCAGACCATAGGAAGAAGTTGGCAATGAAACTGGAAAATACAAAAGCAAAGTATATTAAACCTTTAAAGGTGGTACCACAGTCCACACAATACCCTTCAGTATTGTATAGAGTAGCACACTGAACTAAAGCACATGCCCCCTTTTATACACAATGAGGGGGCTCAAAAGAAGGTGGTACAGAATACAAGAGCAGTTTTATGACCATACAGGGACATATTGGAAAGCATAATCGATAAGTGGGCAGAGTTAACAGTCTTCAGAAACTAGTAAACACATTCCTATCTGGAACTAATTAGTAACAGCAGCAGACCCTGCTTGGGATGTCTGGGCATGCTGGAAGTGGGGGATGCTAAATATAACCTGTTGCTGGGCAGACTTCAGGTGCAGTTAACAAGGAGGTAGGACAAAGCACATGATGAGCACATGGCAATGTATGGCATACAAAATGGCCGCTACGAATACAAAATGGAGTCGGTTCATTTGCTACGATAATGGTCAAATAAAGCATGTCTTCTGCTAATGCTTAACCTAATCGCCGTTGATTTACAACACCATTGCCTGTACACTGCTGGACCTCTTGTGCTGTTGGCAGGGAAGGGGGTAGCTGAGGGTTAGCTGGTATTGGTAAGGATGATAGAGGTGCAGAATATCTTGATGCGCCATTTTTTTATTTGTTTTTTTCTTTTGTTTGAGTGGTGTGCCACTTTTTTGTGAGCTAGTTAAGGCACGGGAGAGGGATGGGAGCTGAAGGTAGGACTGGGGGGCAAGTGGGCTCACAAGGCGGTTTTGCAGGCTGGACAGAAACTAGCTGGGCCGCCTCCATAAAACCACCAGGGACTAGCACTGTCTGCGGCCGCCCACTAATGGCAGCCGCGCTTGCCTCTTACCACAGAGCACCTTCGTCCTGGAGCCGGTCCTGTGATCCTCAGTTGCCAGCGACTCGTGGAAACACGGAGATGATTCAGGGAATTCAGGAATCAGGAAACAGAGTGGTTAGTTGTTGTGTCCTGTGAGACACGTTCTAGTGTTTCGACAGGCACAAAGTTAGTAGCCATTTCCCTATGGGAGTGGGCACACTTGCACCCCACATACATCCCTCACAGGCGTCATGAGTGACGTGAGCCTGTCAATAAAAGGGCCCGGGTGCACGTGCTCGTGGCCTGTTCCAGTACCGTACTCCGGATCACCGACCGACCCCTGCCCTCACCACATCTTCAACAAGGCCGACGCTGTCATCGCACCCCACCTGCGAGACATCATCAACACATCCTTCGACACCACCATCTTCCCCGAGAGCTGGAAACACGCCGAACTCAGCGCTCTACTCAAGAAACCAACAGCGGACCCCACCGACCTCAAGAATTGCCGCCCCATCTCGCTCCTCCCGTTTCCAGCCAAAGTCATCGAGAAGACCGTCAACAAGCAGATGGCCGCTTTCCTCGAGACGAACGGATCCCTCGACCCCTCACAGTCCGGCTTCCGAGCCAACCACAGCACCGAGACCGCCCTCATCGCCGCCACCGATGACATCCGAGCCCTGATGGACAACGGAGAAACAGCGGCCCTCATCCTCCTAGACCTCTCCGCGGCATTCGACACGGTCTGCCACCGCACCCTAGTACAGCGCCTCAGCAACGTCGGAATCCAGGACAAGGCGCTGGAATGGATCATCTCCTTCCTCGACGGGAGAACACAGAGAGTCCGCCTACCACCGTACAAGTCAGAGGCCACCGAAGTCATCTGCGGCGTCCCCCAAGGATCATCTCTGAGCCCCACCCTCTTCAACGTCTACATGAGCCCCCTCGCGGCCATCGTACGCAAACACAACCTCAGCATAATCTCCTACGCCGACGACACCCAGCTGATCCTCTCCCTGACCAACGACCCCGCCGCCGCCAGAGCCAACCTGCACGAAGGGATGAAAGAGGTAGCCGAGTGGATGACGACCAGCCGCCTGAAACTGAACTCGGACAAGACGGAGGTCCTCATCCTGGGCTCCTCTCCCTCCGCCTGGGACGACTCCTGGTGGCCTCCCGCCCTGGGCACCGCACCCAAACCGACAGACCATGCACGCAACCTGGGCTTCATCCTGGACTCCTCCCTCTCCATGACCAGGCAAGTCAACAACGTCTCCTCGGCGTGCTTCAACATCCTACGCATGCTACGGAAGATCTTCTGGTGGATCCCCACCGAGACCAGGAACACCGTCACCCAGGCCCTCGTCACCAGCCGACTGGACTACGGCAACGCCCTCTACGCCGGTACCACCGCCAAGCTCCAGAAGAGACTCCAGCGGATCCAGAACGCCTCAGCCAGACTCATCCTCGACATCCCACGAACCAGCCACATCTCCGGACATCTGAGAGACCTTCACTGGCTCCCCGTCAACAAAAGAATCACCTTCCGCCTCCTCACCCACGCACACAAAGCCCTACACGACCAAGGCCCGAGCTACCTCAACAGCCGAGTCAACTTCTACGCTCCCAAACGCCACCTCCGATCAGCCAACCACGCCCTCGCCGCCGTCCCCCGCATCCGAAGAGCGACTACAGGAGGAAGGTCCTTCTCCTACCTGGCCGCCAAGACCTGGAACTCCCTCCCGACCGACCTGCGCCTGACCCAAGACCACCTCTCCTTCAGGAAGAAGCTGAAGACCTGGCTGTTCGAGCAGTAGCGGCTCCCCCCCCCCCCCCAGCGCCTTGAGACCCTACGGGTATGTAGCGCGCTTTATAAGTGTCACTGATTGATTGATTGATTGAGCGTGTTCACTTCGTCCAGCATGTGGGCCTAGGGCCCACAACACAACATTGGCGATGAGAGTGGGATCCTGACCCCTTGTGTTCTTGCTTACAACCACTCTGTCCATGAGAGGGGGAGCGTAGCCTCAGTCTACGGCACCATCGCAGTTACTGCCAACCCAGGATGATTTTAAGGCACCCGTAGTAGACGTACATCAGGGTCTACGTGCACTACCCTGCAGTGCCTGCCTACATTTCTTGGAGCCCCCGCCGAGGTAATCGGCAAGGTGTGAGGTACCCGCACCTCCAGAGCCAGTGAGGGCCATGAGTACCAGTGAAGCTGTCGGTGAACCCCAAAGTCAGCCGCTACCGACATAACTGGAAAAACGTCAGTGAAAGTTGTGCTGGTGGCCCGCAGATAAGGATGGCGCCCTGCCCACAAGTAAGAAGAGTCTGGCCACATTCACAATAAGCCCCAGCATGAACTAACATCCATGTAGTGTCCCGGACGGTGGGAGGAAAGCATAGATACTGCACCATGATTGCCTACACTCAACCTGGGGCTGCAAAAATGGCTCACCTGGGTCACAGAAAGTAGACGATGCCCCCGCGACTATGCCTGAAGCTGCCATTGGCATAAAGAGTGCTGAGAGGCCCACAGCACTGCCAAGGCAACGCCGGCAGCTACGCGGCCCGTGGAGTGAAAACAAAGCTGCATCATCGCAGCAGTGGCAGGCCCGCAAGCAATGTACTCTGTCGTGGCATAAAGAGCCCAGCACATGCATCTACAGGCCAGCATAGCCTGCAAGCTGCCTGTCCGCTGCCGTGAGCATCAGTGAGGAAGAGTTGATTGGGCAGGAGTCCCACATTTATGCCAAGGTGCCTCACCTACATGCAGAAGCACCTGGTAGCTGCCCCAACTGCCGCCGGCTGTCTAGAGGAGGAAGGGAGATGAGCGTATTCTCAATGAGGTGCGGTGATGCTGAACTGTACACGGAAGAGACCGCATCTCTGTCACAGTGTAGGCAGCATATCTCCAAGGGACTGTTTGCAAGACTGCCGTCATACATCGATCAGCTGGACTTGCAGCAGAAAGAGAAGCCACTCAAAGCAGCCAGGGTGATTGATAGCTGTGACCCATCCGCAGAATATGTGAGTGATCACAGTGCCTCCTAGTGGTCGTTTTACCTGTACAGCGTCAAGCCGGTAGTCTTTTTATAAGGCGACCCCTGCAAAGTTATAGCAATCACACCTGCCGAGCACAGATGTTCCGCGATGACCCTCACACAGAACAGTAAAGCACACTGATGACCGCTATGCAAGTGCTGCACTCCACTAACTCACTATGGGCTGTTTATTGCTTGAAAGGGGCGAGACTGCTAACTCCAACAGATAGAGAGACCCATGAACCCAAGCCTGCTCCAGCTAAGAACGGTGCCACAAATCAAATAGAGTGGGAAAACAGATAACTGTCCGCTTCACAACGGCCCTGCACCAGCGCTGCACAGACACCCAGGACCGGCATCTGCAGCAAGGGTCAAGGCCCGCAGTTGGAGGAAAAATTGCTGTGGCCATGTAGAGAATAGTGACACAGCACCATCTAGTGGTCTTTTCCCCATATGGCACTTATTCAAGGAAAAACAAGCAAGAAATAACCGTCCCAGCATCCCCTCACACCAGCAAAAGACCATACAGTAGGAGAGCAGCCCCAGCACGCAAGAGGTGACTGCAACGCAAGTTAACGGTGAAGTATCGCAATGCGCCAAGGCCCCAGCTTCAATCAAGCAAGCTGTGGCGATCTGCATCTACACACGGGAAAGGGTAGGCCAATAGCCTGCTCCCCGCGGGACCTCACAAACTCAAAAGTAGGAAAACTGTTAGGCCCAACCAAGCAACCCAATGCTGCACCCGCCCAGACAAGCATCAAAGTGACAAAGGCAGCAAGAAACAAGACAGTAATCCCCTAAAGGTGCAAGGAGAATATGCCCTGCACATACAGCCCATGAGGCCATCTGACACCACATCAAGCGAAGACACAACAACACAAACCCTTGAATGGCCACTACCACGAGATAAGGGATCAAGCAGGTCAAGCTCCAGAAAAGGGCCCTACGAAGAAGGTCCAGGACCGCCAAATCCGAGGTACAGCAGAGCATGCACCCAAAAGTTCGACCACATGAGCAGGCACCCCAGATGGTGAAACCTCTCCAAAGGAAAGAAGCACTGCTGGAATTAGCAGGGAGATCCCATACATCTCCACAGCAGCAACGGAGCCCTGAAGGGTCCAAGTGCAGCACAGTGTCCTCCCTCACACTGCCTCAAGCAGGTGTCGTCAGTGACCCAAGTCTGACGAGAGGAGAGTCGTACACAACGAGCGGCCAGCCACCACCGCAGCTCACCACTGCCCTCCATTCCCTGGAGGGGGGACGCCCAGAGTAGGTGCATCAAGAAGCCATGGCTCATCACTGCCCATGGAAGCCATTGCCTAGAGAGGGTGCACCCGGAGTTGGAGCGTTGAAAACCTGCCTAATGGTTGGCTGCTCGCCATGCAGCCGAGAAGAGCGACTGAAGTTTTGCCCGAACGGTCCGGAGACCATTGACGTTAAAAGGCCCTGTTGGCCTTGTTAGAACATGGTGCATGTCACTGCACCCAGAAAAGAAGCAAAAGAAGAGTGGAGATTTGTGTCACACAGAAGAGCGGGACAAGTACAGGTGCGTCCAAGACAATGGGAGGAGAAGCACGAGGATTCGTAACACCACAAGACAAGAACACCTCCATAGACACCAGACAGCCACCAAGGTGGACCGATGGCCCTGGCGACAGCACCAAGGGAGAACCACACGTAAGCCGCAGCAAGCGCAAACCGCGTTGCTCCCATCGCTTTACAGTGAGACCGTCCAGCCCCAAGTGTCGGCAGTTGGAGTTGAACGGCATCCCTGACTGCAGATGCCAGAGGTGCAAGAGAAGATTCCGAAGAGGCGGTCACGTGGCTACGACATCCATTCCAAAACTTCCTCACCTAGTTAATCATCACCACCTGTCGTCCAGGCCCCATGGCAGCTACGTCATCAGTGAATTGGGGTTGGAGGAGCACTCTACTTTTAAACTCTAGTAATCTCTCTTTTTTGATCTATTCAATTTAAACCAAGCGTGCAGCTGAGGTAGCACATCTGTCCTGTTCCGTGCCTGACTACAACAATCTTATCTTAAGTGTGTGCAACAATTAACCTCTGCGCACTGTTGCTAATTCCGGAAAGCCGCTACTCTTATTATAAATACAACAACACTTATAAAGTTTCAACTGTAAGTATATTTATAACTTGTTTCCACAGCAAATAAACTTTTTTGTTTTACAATGATAAACACAAAGTATGTTATTACATTTCAACACACAATATATGCAATATAAACATAAGTAGATGTCGAATCTTTCATTTCTGGTGACTTTTTCTTTGTTATGCCCAAAGCATTTCGAGCTCAATGGAGCTCTTCGTCGGGGGCCTATGAAACTGAATATGATTTGCAATTAGTAAATTTATTCAACTCATCATATCAACACAACTCATAAAGTTGTTACAGAGCAAAAATTATCTGGTAACATTCCCTTATAAACTACCCTTCACCAACACCACAGTGTATGTGGAAAGAATCCAAAAAAACAAACTCACTGAAGTCGCAATAAACCAGAAATCTCCTCTCCTGAAAGAAAACGAAACACTGAAACTACCTCCACCTATTCTTGCTTAGTAAAGTCCATTGCTCGACAACCAAATCACAAGAACGCTAACACAATGTCTTACCTTGAACACTCAAAACACTGTGCTCGAACAAAAATCTCCAACACACCCAGTCGTCCCTCTCCTCCTGTAAATATATACAAAACATCAGCTCTACTCCGGGATCCAATCCCTGAAACACTTATTAGCTCAACCACCAGTATTCCAGAAGCTCACCTTGCTAACAACTCCTGAGTATGCAAACCGTTTCCCTCTCTCATTCAAACGCTCTCGCTATGGGAACCGCTGACAGCATAGATCGACCACACCCAATTATTTAAAGTGGTGACTAATCTTCGACAATGAAAACGGACTAAAAAACTAACGCCTGTCAACTAAACCACCGGTGCCATATTTAAAGATCAAAAATGACCCTAGTTTACCGAAAAAAACAAAGATAAAAACACAACGCGTGTTTAAAATAAAATAAGAAAAATAGAGTGAACATGAACATGTTACCATTCAGTGAACTAATGAATCAGCAGTATACAGATGAATATAATTAGATGCAGACATCAATCTCGTACAGCATTTAAGGCATAAGAGGAATCATAGAAAACATGATAAATCAATTTTCTCATTAAGACCTTTGGGTTCTTGTGTGACAAGATATTTTATCCAGTGGATTTCTCTTTGGAGGAGGGATCTGGATAGATCAACCCCCTCGTATGTTCTTACTACCTCTAGAATCGAAAACCTGATCTGGGCAATGCTATGATTGTTTTCATTCCAGTGTTTGGCCAAATTGCTTTTGACATTTTTGTTTCTTATTGTACTCTTATGTTCAGAAATCCTTGTTTTGAGTTTCCTTTCTGTTTTTCCTGTGTAAATTTTCCCGCAGGGACACTTTATGTAATAGATTAGATTCTTAGAGTTGCAATCTCCGTTATATTGTAAAGTCAATTCTTTACCCGTTTGTGGATGATGTAGCACATTTCCTTCTATCACATTTGAGCAATGGACGCAATTTTGACATTTCCTCATGCCTCTGTGTGTTTCTTCTGTGTCTCTTATGGGAGTCATCAGCAGTTCTTTTAAATTTTTTGATCTCTTGTAGGCAAAAATCGGCTTGTTTGTAAAAATCCAATGAAAGTCTACTTCATTCTTCAGAAGATCCCAATATTTGTGTATGATGGTTTTTAATTTCTGTGATACAGTAGAGAATTTGGATACAAACACATGTCTGTCCTGCGGTTTCTGTGTTAATGGGATTTTTACAAACAAGCCGATTTTTGCCTACAAGAGATCAAAAAATTTAAAAGAACTGCTGATGACTCCCATAAGAGACACAGAAGAAACACACAGAGGCATGAGGAAATGTCAAAATTGCGTCCATTGCTCAAATGTGATAGAAGGAAATGTGCTACATCATCCACAAACGGGTAAAGAATTGACTTTACAATATAACGGAGATTGCAACTCTAAGAATCTAATCTATTACATAAAGTGTCCCTGCGGGAAAATGTACACAGGAAAAACAGAAAGGAAACTCAAAACAAGGATTTCTGAACATAAGAGTACAATAAGAAACAAAAATGTCAAAAGCAATTTGGCCAAACACTGGAATGAAAACAATCATAGCATTGCCCAGATCAGGTTTTCGATTCTAGAGGTAGTAAGAACATACGAGGGGGTTGATCTATCCAGATCGCTCCTCCAAAGAGAAATCCACTGGATAAAATATCTTGTCACACAAGAACCCAAAGGTCTTAATGAGAAAATTGATTTATCATGTTTTCTATGATTCCTCTTACGCCTTAAATGCTGTACGAGATTGATGTCTGCATCTAATTATATTCATCTGTATACTGCTGATTCATTAGTTCACTGAATGGTAACATGTTCATGTTCACTCTATTTTTCTTATTTTATTTTAAACACGCATTGTGTTTTTATCTTTGGTTTTTTTCGGTAAACTATGGTCATTTTTGATCTTTAAATATGGCACCCGTGGTTTAGTTGACAGGCGTTAGTTTTTTAGTCCGTTTTCATTGTCGAAGATTAGTCACCACTTTAAATAATTGGGTGTGGTCGATCCATGCTGTCAGCGGTTCCCATAGCGAGAGCGTTTGAACGAGAGAGGGAAACGGTTCGCATACTCAGGAGTTGTTAGCAAGGTGAGCTTCTGGAATACTGGTGGTGAGCTAATAAGTGTTTCAGGGATTGGATCCCGGAGTAGAGCTGATGTTTTGTATATATTTACAGGAGGAGAGGGACGACTGGGTGTGTTGGAGATTTTTGTTCGAGCACAGTGTTTTGAGTGTTCAAGGTAAGACATCGTGTTAGCGTTCTTGTGATTTGGTTGTCGAGCAATGGACTTTACTAAGCAAGAATAGGTGGAGGTAGTTTCAGTGTTTCGTTTTCTTTCAGGAGAAGAGATTTCTGGTTTATTGCGACTTCAGTGAGTTTGGTTTTTTCGATTCTTTTCACATACACTGTGGTGTTGGTGAAGGGTAGTTTATAAGGGAATGTTACCAGATAATTTTTGCTCTGTAACAACTTTATGAGTTGTGTTGATATGATGAGTTGAATACATTTACTAATTGCAATTCATATTCAGTTTCACAGGCCCCCGACGAAGAGCTCCATTGAGCTCGAAATGCATTGGGCATAACAAAGAAAAAGTCACCAGAAATGAAAGATTCAACATCTACTTATGTTTATATTGCATATATTGTGTGTTGAAATGTAATAACATACTTTGTGTTTATCATTGTAAAACAAAAGAGTTTATTTGCTGTGGAAACAAGTTATAAATATACTTACAGTTGAAACTTTATAAGTGTTGTTGTATTTATAATAAGAGTAGTGGCTTTCCGCAATTAGCAACAGTGCGCAGAGGTTAAGTGTTGCACACACTTAAGATAAGATAGCTATGTTATCAGTGCCATGTACATGACACCGCACTCAGCAAGAAACGTGAAAGTGTGACTGGAGGGTCTACACCAAGAATCAGACAACCAGCTGAGGTCAGAAGAGGAAGCCGTGAATGGTAGGGCCGGACGATGACGAGAACCCAAGCTACAACATGAGTGAGTCTGACAGAGCGACAGAGGGGGACAACTCGAAACGGAACTGGCAACCGCACAGCGGGAGTCCGAGGCTAAACCGCACAGCCTGCACAAACTGAGTCTCATTCCTCACGTTTCTGAGTGTGTTCATCTCTCCTCTGTCATCAAAGTCCCAACAGCCCAAGAAGTCCAAGTACATGAATGCAAGTGCCTCTCAAGAGAACATGGAGGTACCTGGCCACTCCCTGCCTCAGGTGATTTACTCCAGTCTAAACACCTGTAACCATCAAGGTAAGTCATTCCCCTCCATCGTCCGGATTCACCACACGGCTGTCAATGCTACCATGCCAGCCCTCACCAAGTGCGTCTACCGACACCATCTTGAATACAAATGGAGTGGAGTCCTACACTGTTGCCAACTTGCCAACAATAAACTCCAAGGCTACCTGCTAACCCGGTCTGCACCTGAACTGCGGCAGCGAGAGAGCATGTCCTAACCAAGACCCATACAACCTTGAGGCTTGTGCGATAGATTACTGGCTCCTCTGTGGTTTGCAGCTGTCCCCAGCCGGCAGACATGCAGCCCCATAATAGCCTACCAGGGGTCCCATGGCAAGCGCGATGAAGGGCCTCCCCCGGCAGAAGACATTGCCCTACCGGCAGGTTACCGGATATGGCAAGACAGCCTAAGAGAGACTTCAGGCGATCCAGAAATAATCCAGTAAACGTTCACCATTGACTCCCACCATGATCTTTACGCACCCAGATAATGAACTATTGTTACACATCACATACCATCATCCTGGTCAGTGGATCGTAATTACGTAGGACTAAAGGACATGCTTACACCGGCATGTTCATAGTGTGCAGATGACATCTTCAAGCAAGAGTTTGCGTCCTGAATTGCTCAGGTTAAATGATGAATACCTGCTGAGAGTGTCCTGCCACAGCCAAATTCACTGGTCCTGGTCTGCTGGATGCCTGACCCGAGAAGCTGATGGACTCTGTGGTGTATTCTTCATTGTTGTTTCTTCCTACAGGTTGGACTAGTGAGCCTTTGTCTTTATTAAAATTTGGGAGGAATGTTGTATCCTGCGAGACACGTTCTAGTGTCTCGACAGGCACAGAGTTAGTAGCCACTCCCCTATTGGAGTGGGCACACTAGCACCCCCACATGCATCCCTCACAGGCGTCACAAGTGATGTTAGCCTCTCAATAAAAGGGCCCGGGTGCACGTGCTCGTGGCCTGTTCCAGTACCGTACTACAGTGTGAGCGTGGTCACTAATTTCGTTACCCGCGCTGCATCACATTTGGCGATGCAGCGCGGGTAACGAAATTCGTTTTATTTATTTTTTTCGGTACTTACCTGACATTGTCCATTTCCTGCATTTTACAACCCCCCACCCTGCCCCTCCTCTGCCTGACGTCACCGCCCGGCGTAACGCCCTGCACGAGCAGTGGCTGGCCTTCATGTGACCCTCCTTATTTTTATTTTTAAACCACTTGCATAGAATATTGAAACATTTGTCTAAGGGGCAGATTAACAAACCCCATGCACCACTCTAGCGTCACTTTTCTCAAGTTAAAAGTGGCGCAAAGGGCTTGTAAAGTATTTAACGATTGTTTGCGTTAAAACCGGCTGCCAAGTTTTTTTTCTCGATTAACTGAGTTGGAAGAAATGCATAACATTTTCAATTCAATAGTTTGCTTCGTAATAATCCATGCTTTCAAACTTCTTCATCACTATTATCTATCTTTTAATTCATTTTTCTACCTTAGCATCTGTGCAAATTCTAAAACTCCAAATAGTTAAGAGTGTTTGTTTCTTTGGAACTTGGAAGATATGTATGTGCGTAAGTGAAACTGAAAGGTCGAATGTGTGACTCATAACTATCGACAGATGGAACAAGCATAACATGGGCAGACAGCGACTAGAAAACAAGCAGGTTGTGTGAAAGTATTTTTAGAGACGAATTTCTACCCAGCTGTGTCAAATATGAATGGAAGGAGTTTTACAAAGTTGCCTATAATATTCTCCACATTGTTTGCTAATTGGTTTACGTGTATTTGAAAATGCAAAACTTTCTTTTGATGATAGAAATACAGTTATAAGGGTGCCTCTTTGTAGTCTTTCCAAAATTAGATTCAAATCAGTTGAATCCCAGTTCTGTAATACAGTTCTCTTCGGCAGAGAAGTGCCCAGGGTAATTGATTTTGCAATAGGCACTACTTATACTTTATAAATTCTCCTTTCGGAGTTATGCCATTATATTGCCACTTGGGGGAGACCTCCCCAAAAACATGAAAGTGAACGGGACTTGTAAAAATATGTGACCGTTTCCGGCACGTGATCCTCAAAGTGTAACACAACTTCACAAAACATACCTCGACATTTGATCAGATATCATGTACATTTGTGCAAAGAAACCTTTTAAAATACGCCACGAATTACTTGGGCCAGTAAGCTTTTCTATTTATATTACCTAGCTTTTAATTATGACAATAATTTTGACATTTTCCTACACCTGCAAAAATACAACCAATCTTGAACGCCAATAGTGCCAGCAATATGCTGCAATACAAGGCATAGGAACGGAACAGAAATATAGCAGATGCAAAACAATTATAAGTTATATGTTATAAACACCAAAATAAATATCGCCAAAGTGGCTAGTGCAATAATTGTCTAATCTTGTCTCATAGCGTTATTGCATGATTTTATAAAAAATGACTCCACTGGCCCATCTCACCATTTATGTACATATCTAGTATGTTGCCTATGTTTACTAATGTTAAGAGCACTAATGCATTTTGTAAGTTACACTTAAGATGGCGCCTCTATGTATGAGCAGGGCCTCGCAGATGGCCGAAACATGTCATGGAAAAATAACCTATAATAAACTTCACTGCTTAATAAATTTGGGCTTCAGTGTGTTGGCTACCCTTATTGGAGAGGGAAGGAAAGGGGATAGGATGTAGCTTTACAGGCTAGAACAGCCAACCTCGAAGATGAGGAACCTGGTTCAAGTCTCGGCAGGGACGCCCAACATTCTGTGATTCTGGGCAAATCACTTAATCTCCCCATGCCTAACACAAATGAATGTGTCGATTTGTAACGGAACTAGTGCGCATGTAAAGCGCTCTGATACCTCATATGTTCGGCTCTAGTTTGCGCTACATAAAACTCTATAAAATTAAAAAAGAGCGACTTTCAATATGTATGCTCATGTACATATACTACTGAAACAAGCATTAGAAATGCAATCGGGCTCGGATTTATTTGAGTTTGAGCTAATGGCATTGTAAATGCCAATGTATTGTTGCTATGTGTTATGGAGTGTGTTCATGTGGTGTGTACTGCCAGTGATCTCCTTGTGAGTGTGAGAATATTGCACCGTTACTGCCTGTGTTGTCCTTCTTGTGAGTGTGAGAAGCTTGCACCTCTGCTGCCTGTGGTCTCCTTGTGAGTGTAAGAAGCTTGCACCTCTGCTGCCTGTGGTCTCCTTGTGAGTGTAAGAAGCTTGCACCTCTGCTGCCTGTGATGTCCTTCTTGTGAGTGTAAGAAGCTTGCACTGCTGCTGCCTGTAATGTCGTTCTTGTGAGTGTGAGAAGCTTGCACAGCTGCTGCCTGTGAGTATGAGAAGATTGCATTGTGCATCTCTGTGCTGTGCCTGTTCTTTATAAGGGACTCTTGCTCTGTTGCTGCTGCTGCCTTGGCACAGTACCTGCTGTGAGTGTGTGAGGGAAGCTTGCACCGCTGCTGCTTGTGATGTCCTTCTTGTGAGTGGGAGAAGCTTGCACCTCAGCTGCCTGTGGTCTCCTTGTGAGTGTAAGAAGCTTGCACTGCTGCTGCCTGTGATGTCGTTCTTGTGAGTGTGAGAAGCTTGCACCGCTGCTGCTTCTGATGTCCTTCTTGTGAGTGGGAGAAGCTTGCACCTCAGCTGCCTGTGGTCTCCTTGTGAGTGTAAGAAGCTTGCACTGCTGCTGCCTGTGATGTCGTTCTTGTGAGTGTGAGAAGCTTGCACCGCTGCTGCTTGTGATGTCCTTCTTGTGAGTGGGAGAAGCTTGCACCTCAGCTGCCTGTGGTCTCCTTGTGAGTGTGAGAAGCTTGCACAGCTGCTGCCTGTGATGTCCTTCGCGTGAGTGTGAGAAGCTTGCACCGCTGCTGCCTGTGAGTATGAGAAGATTGCATTGTGCATCTCTGTGCTGTGCCTGTTCTTTGTAAGGGACTCTTGCTCTGTTGCTGCTGCTGCCTTGGCACAGTACCTGCTGTGAGTGTGTAAGGGAAGCTTGCACCACTGCTGCTTGTGATGTCGTTCTTGCAAGTGTGAGAAGCTTGCACCTCTGCTGCCTGTCGTCTCCTTGTGAGTGTAAGTAGCTTGCACTGCTGCTGCCTGTGATGTCGTTCTTGTGAGTGTGAGAAGCTTGCACTGCTGCTGCTTGTGATGTCCTTCTTGTGAGTGGGAGAAGCTTGCACCTCAGCTGCCTGTGGTCTCCTTGTGGGTGTGAGAAGCTTGCACCGCTGCTGTTTGTGATGTCCTTCTTGTGAGTGTGAGAAGCTTGCACCGCTACTGTTAGTGATGTCCTTCTTGTGAGTGGGAGAAGCTTGCAACTCAGCTGCCTGTGGTCTCCTTGTGAGTGTAAGAAGCTTGCACAGCTGCTGCCTGTGATGTCCTACTCACTACTCTACTCTACTCACTACTCTGCACTCACTACTCACTACTCTACTCACTACTCTACTCACTCCTCTACTCACTCCTCTACTCACTCCTCTACTCACTACTCTGCACTCACTACTCTGCACTCACTACTCTGCACTCACTACTCTGCACTCACTACTCTGCACTCACTACTCTGCACTCACTACTCTACTCACTACTCTACTCACTACTCACTACTCTACTCACTACTCACTACTCTACTCACTACTCACTACTCTACTCACTACTCACTACTCTACTCTACTCACTACTCTGCACTCACTACTCACTACTCTGCACTCTCTACTCACTACTCTACTCACTACTCACTACTCACTACTCTACTCACTACTCACTACTCACTACTCTACTCACTACTCACTACTCACTACTCTACTCACTACTCTACTCACTACTCACTACTCACTACTCACTACTCTACTCACTACTCACTACTCACTACTCTACTCACTACTCTACTCACTACTCACTACTCACTACTCACTACTCTACTCACTACTCACTACTCACTACTCACTACTCTACTCACTACTCACTACTCTGCACTCACTACTCACTACTCTACTCACTACTCTAGTCACTACTCACTACTCTGCACTCACTACTCACTACTCTACTCACTACTCTACTCTACTCACTACTCACTACTCTACTCACTACTCTACTCTACTCACTACTCTACTCACTACTCACTACTCTACTCACTACTCTACTCACTACTCACTACTCTACTCACTACTCACTACTCTACTCACTACTCACTACTCTACTCACTACTCACTACTCTACTCACTACTCACTACTCTCTACTCACTACTCTACTCACTACTCACTACTCTACTCACTACTCACTACTCACTACTCTACTCACTACTCACTACTCTACTCACTACTCACTACTCACTACTCACTACTCACTACTCTACTCACTACTCACTACTCACTACTCACTACTCTACTCACTACTCTACTCACTACTCACTACTCTGCACTCACTACTCTACTCACTACTCTAGTCACTACTCACTACTCTGCACTCACTACTCACTACTCACTACTCTACTCACTACTCTACTCTACTCACTACTCACTACTCACTACTCTACTCACTACTCTACTCTACTCACTACTCTACTCACTACTCACTACTCTACTCACTACTCTACTCACTACTCACTACTCTACTCACTACTCTGCCCTCACTACTCTGCCCTCACTACTCTGCCCTCACTACTCTGCCCTCACTACTCTGCCCTCACTACTCTGCACTCTGCACTCTTCCCTCCCTACTCTGCACTCGGCCCTCACTACTCTGCACTCACTACTCTGCCCTCACTACTCTGCCCTCACTACTCTGCACTCCCTACTCTGCCCTCACTACTCTGCCCTCACTACTCTGCCCTCACTACTCTGCCCTCACTACTCTGCCCTCACTACTCTGCCCTCACTACTCTGCACTCACTACTCTGCACTCACTACTCTGCACTCACTACTCTGCCCTCACTACTCTGCACTCACTACTCTGCACTCACTACTCTGCCCTCACTACTCTGCCCTCACTACTCTGCCCTCACTACTCTGCCCTCACTACTCTGCCCTCACTACTCTGCCCTCACTACTATGCCCTCACTACTCTGCACTCTGCACTCTTCCCTCCCTACTCTGCACTCTGCCCTCACTACTCTGCACTCACTACTCTGCCCTCACTACTCTGCCCTCACTACTCTGCACTCCCTACTCTGCCCTCACTACTCTGCCCTCACTACTCTGCCCTCACTACTCTGCCCTCACTACTCTGCCCTCACTACTCTGCACTCACTACTCTGCACTCACTACTCTGCACTCACTACTCTGCGGGTGTGTGGTGGTGGTGTGCGTGGGCATGCGGTTGTGTGTGCGGTTGTGTGTGTGCGTGCGTGTGTGCGGTTGTGTGTGTGCGGTTGTGTGTGTGTGCGGTTGTGTGTGTGTGTGCGGTTGTGTGTGTGTGCGGTTGTGTGTGTGTGTGCGGTTGTGTGTGTGTGTGTGCGGTTGTGTGGGTGTGTGTGTGCGGTTGTGTGTGTGTGTGCGGTTGTGTGTGTGTGTGTGCGGTTGTGTGGGTGTGTGTGTGCGGTTGTGCGGTTGTGTGCGGTTGTGTGCGGGTGTGTGGGTGTGTGCGGTTGGGTGTGTATGGTTGGGTGTGTATGGTTGGGTGTGTACAAGCCACATCGTTCACACTGAGCTCTGTATATAAAGGTCATGCAATTTGTACATGCGATTTTGAAAGTAATGTATTTCTGAGAGCAGCACCCATTTTTTTTAGATACCTGCTTACAAGATAAACCATATCTTCTTTACAAAGTAAAGGAGGCCTTCCCTTTGTAGGGAAAAACAATATAATTCTGTTAAATGAGTGAACGAAATGCATTGGGGCAGAAAAATAAAAGGGAAATGAAGCAGGAGTGAAGTGTGCGTGAAAAGGAGAAGGCTGTTAGTGCAAGAAATCAGTGGCTAGGCTTGTATGAGAAGCAGGAGGTGTGGGAAAAGGTGTGAGGGGGAAGTGAATGCCTGGGATCTGCGAAGGCTTTGTGCTCACTACTCACTACTCTACTCACTACTCACTACTCTACTCACTACTCACTACTCTACTCACTACTCACTACTATACTCTACTCACTACTCTGCACTCACTACTCACTACTCTGCACTCTCTACTCACTACTCTACTCACTACTCACTACTCACTACTCTACTCACTACTCACTACTCTACTCACTACTCACTACTCACTACTCACTACTCTACTCACTACTCACTACTCACTACTCACTACTCACTACTCACTACTCACTACTCACTACTCTACTCACTACTCACTACTCACTACTCTACTCACTACTCTACTCACTACTCACTACTCACTACTCACTACTCACTACTCTACTCACTACTCACTACTCACTACTCTACTCACTACTCTACTCACTACTCACTACTCTGCACTCACTACTCACTACTCACTACTCTACTCACTACTCTACTCTACTCACTACTCACTACTCTACTCACTACTCTACTCTACTCACTACTCTACTCACTACTCACTACTCTACTCACTACTCTACTCACTACTCACTACTCTACTCACTACTCACTACTCTACTCACTACTCACTACTCTACTCACTACTTACTACTCACTACTCACTACTCACTACTCACTACTCTACTCACTACTCACTACTCTACTCACTACTCTACTCACTACTCACTACTCACTACTCTACTCACTACTCACTACTCTACTCACTACTCACTACTCACTACTCACTACTCACTACTCTACTCACTACTCACTACTCACTACTCACTACTCTACTCACTACTCTACTCACTACTCACTACTCTGCACTCACTACTCACTACTCTACTCACTACTCTAGTCACTACTCACTACTCTGCACTCACTACTCACTACTCACTACTCTACTCACTACTCTACTCTACTCACTACTCACTACTCACTACTCTACTCTACTCACTACTCACTACTCACTACTCACTACTCACTACTCTACTCACTACTCACTACTCTACTCACTACTCACTACTCACTACTCACTACTCACTACTCACTACTCTACTCACTACTCACTACTCACTACTCACTACTCTACTCACTACTCTACTCACTACTCACTACTCTGCACTCACTACTCACTACTCTACTCACTACTCTAGTCACTACTCACTACTCTGCACTCACTACTCACTACTCACTACTCTACTCACTACTCTACTCTACTCACTACTCACTACTCACTACTCTGCTCACTACTCTACTCTACTCACTACTCTACTCACTACTCACTACTCTACTCACTACTCTACTCACTACTCACTACTCTACTCACTACTCACTACTCTACTCACTACTCACTACTCTACTCACTACTCACTACTCTACTCTACTCACTACTCTGCACTCACTACTCACTACTCTGCACTCTCTACTCACTACTCTACTCACTACTCACTACTCACTACTCTACTCACTACTCACTACTCTACTCACTACTCACTACTCTACTCACTACTCACTACTCACTACTCACTACTCACTACTCACTACTCACTACTCTACTCACTACTCACTACTCACTACTCTACTCACTACTCTACTCACTACTCACTACTCACTACTCACTACTCACTACTCTACTCACTACTCACTACTCACTACTCTACTCACTACTCTACTCACTACTCACTACTCTGCACTCACTACTCACTACTCTACTCACTACTCTAGTCACTACTCACTACTCTGCACTCACTACTCACTACTCACTACTCTACTCACTACTCTACTCTACTCACTACTCACTACTCTACTCACTACTCCACTCTACTCACTACTCTACTCACTACTCACTACTCTACTCACTACTCTACTCACTACTCACTACTCTACTCACTACTCACTACTCTACTCACTACTCACTACTCTACTCACTACTCACTACTCACTACTCACTACTCACTACTCACTACTCTACTCACTACTCACTACTCTACTCACTACTCTACTCACTACTCACTACTCACTACTCTACTCACTACTCACTACTCTACTCACTACTCACTACTCACTACTCACTACTCACTACTCACTACTCACTACTCTACTCACTACTCACTACTCTACTCACTACTCTACTCACTACTCACTACTCTGCACTCACTACTCACTACTCTACTCACTACTCTAGTCACTACTCACTACTCTGCACTCACTACTCACTACTCACTACTCTACTCACTACTCTACTCTACTCACTACTCACTACTCACTACTCTACTCACTACTCTACTCTACTCACTACTCTACTCACTACTCACTACTCTACTCACTACTCTACTCACTACTCACTACTCTACTCACTACTCACTACTCTACTCACTACTCTACTCACTACTCTACTCACTACTCTACTCACTACTCACTACTCTGCACTCACTACTCACTACTCACTACTCACTACTCACTACTCTACTCACTACTCACTACTCACTACTCACTACTCACTACTCACTACTCACTACTCACTATTCACTACTCACTACTCACTACTCTACTCACTACTCACTACTCTACTCACTACTCACTACTCTACTCACAACTCACTACTCACTACTCACTACTCACTACTCACTACTCACTACTCTACTCACTACTCACTACTCTACTCACTACTCTACTCACTACTCACTACTCACTACTCTACTCACTACTCACTACTCTACTCACTACTCACTACTCACTACTCACTACTCACTACTCTACTCACTACTCACTACTCACTACTCTACTCACTACTCACTACTCTACTCACTACTCTACTCACTACTCACTACTCACTACTCTACTCACTACTCACTACTCTACTCACTACTCACTACTCACTACTCACTACTCACTACTCACTACTCTACTCACTACTCACTACTCTACTCACTACTCTACTCACTACTCACTACTCACTACTCTACTCACTACTCACTACTCTACTCACTACTCACTACTCACTACTCACTACTCACTACTCTACTCACTACTCACTACTCACTACTCACTACTCTACTCACTACTCTACTCACTACTCACTACTCTGCACTCACTACTCACTACTCTACTCACTACTCTAGTCACTACTCACTACTCTGCACTCACTACTCACTACTCACTACTCTACTCACTACTCTACTCTACTCACTACTCACTACTCACTACTCTACTCTACTCACTACTCACTACTCACTACTCACTACTCACTACTCTACTCACTACTCACTACTCTACTCACTACTCACTACTCACTACTCACTACTCACTACTCACTACTCTACTCACTACTCACTACTCACTACTCACTACTCTACTCACTACTCTACTCACTACTCACTACTCTGCACTCACTACTCACTACTCTACTCACTACTCTAGTCACTACTCACTACTCTGCACTCACTACTCACTACTCACTACTCTACTCACTACTCTACTCTACTCACTACTCACTACTCACTACTCTGCTCACTACTCTACTCTACTCACTACTCTACTCACTACTCACTACTCTACTCACTACTCTACTCACTACTCACTACTCTACTCACTACTCACTACTCTACTCACTACTCACTACTCTACTCACTACTCACTACTCTACTCTACTCACTACTCTGCACTCACTACTCACTACTCTGCACTCTCTACTCACTACTCTACTCACTACTCACTACTCACTACTCTACTCACTACTCACTACTCTACTCACTACTCACTACTCTACTCACTACTCACTACTCACTACTCACTACTCACTACTCACTACTCACTACTCTACTCACTACTCACTACTCACTACTCTACTCACTACTCTACTCACTACTCACTACTCACTACTCACTACTCACTACTCTACTCACTACTCACTACTCACTACTCTACTCACTACTCTACTCACTACTCACTACTCTGCACTCACTACTCACTACTCTACTCACTACTCTAGTCACTACTCACTACTCTGCACTCACTACTCACTACTCACTACTCTACTCACTACTCTACTCTACTCACTACTCACTACTCTACTCACTACTCCACTCTACTCACTACTCTACTCACTACTCACTACTCTACTCACTACTCTACTCACTACTCACTACTCTACTCACTACTCACTACTCTACTCACTACTCACTACTCTACTCACTACTCACTACTCACTACTCACTACTCACTACTCACTACTCTACTCACTACTCACTACTCTACTCACTACTCTACTCACTACTCACTACTCACTACTCTACTCACTACTCACTACTCTACTCACTACTCACTACTCACTACTCACTACTCACTACTCACTACTCACTACTCTACTCACTACTCACTACTCACTACTCACTACTCTACTCACTACTCTACTCACTACTCACTACTCTGCACTCACTACTCACTACTCTACTCACTACTCTAGTCACTACTCACTACTCTGCACTCACTACTCACTACTCACTACTCTACTCACTACTCTACTCTACTCACTACTCACTACTCACTACTCTACTCACTACTCTACTCTACTCACTACTCTACTCACTACTCACTACTCTACTCACTACTCTACTTACTACTCACTACTCTACTCACTACTCACTACTCTACTCACTACTCTACTCACTACTCTACTCACTACTCTACTCACTACTCACTACTCTGCACTCACTACTCACTACTCACTACTCACTACTCACTACTCTACTCACTACTCACTACTCACTACTCACTACTCACTACTCACTACTCACTACTCACTATTCACTACTCACTACTCACTACTCTACTCACTACTCACTACTCTACTCACTACTCACTACTCTACTCACAACTCACTACTCACTACTCACTACTCACTACTCACTACTCACTACTCTACTCACTACTCACTACTCTACTCACTACTCTACTCACTACTCACTACTCACTACTCTACTCACTACTCACTACTCTACTCACTACTCACTACTCACTACTCACTACTCACTACTCTACTCACTACTCACTACTCACTACTCTACTCACTACTCACTACTCTACTCACTACTCTACTCACTACTCACTACTCACTACTCTACTCACTACTCACTACTCTACTCACTACTCACTACTCACTACTCACTACTCACTACTCACTACTCACTACTCTGCACTCTCTACTCACTACTCTACTCACTACTCACTACTCACTACTCTACTCACTACTCACTACTCTACTCACTACTCACTACTCTACTCACTACTCACTACTCACTACTCACTACTCACTACTCACTACTCACTACTCTACTCACTACTCACTACTCACTACTCTACTCACTACTCTACTCACTACTCACTACTCACTACTCACTACTCACTACTCTACTCACTACTCACTACTCACTACTCTACTCACTACTCTACTCACTACTCACTACTCTGCACTCACTACTCACTACTCTACTCACTACTCTAGTCACTACTCACTACTCTGCACTCACTACTCACTACTCACTACTCTACTCACTACTCTACTCTACTCACTACTCACTACTCTACTCACTACTCCACTCTACTCACTACTCTACTCACTACTCACTACTCTACTCACTACTCTACTCACTACTCACTACTCTACTCACTACTCACTACTCTACTCACTACTCACTACTCTACTCACTACTCACTACTCACTACTCACTACTCACTACTCACTACTCTACTCACTACTCACTACTCTACTCACTACTCTACTCACTACTCACTACTCACTACTCTACTCACTACTCACTACTCTACTCACTACTCACTACTCACTACTCACTACTCACTACTCACTACTCTACTCACTACTCACTACTCACTACTCACTACTCTACTCACTACTCTACTCACTACTCACTACTCTGCACTCACTACTCACTACTCTACTCACTACTCTAGTCACTACTCACTACTCTGCACTCACTACTCACTACTCACTACTCTACTCACTACTCTACTCTACTCACTACTCACTACTCACTACTCTACTCACTACTCTACTCTACTCACTACTCTACTCACTACTCACTACTCTACTCACTACTCTACTCACTACTCACTACTCTACTCACTACTCACTACTCTACTCACTACTCTACTCACTACTCTACTCACTACTCTACTCACTACTCACTACTCTGCACTCACTACTCACTACTCACTACTCACTACTCACTACTCTACTCACTACTCACTACTCACTACTCACTACTCACTACTCACTACTCACTACTCACTACTCACTATTCACTACTCACTACTCACTACTCTACTCACTACTCACTACTCTACTCACTACTCACTACTCTACTCACAACTCACTACTCACTACTCACTACTCACTACTCACTACTCACTACTCTACTCACTACTCACTACTCTACTCACTACTCTACTCACTACTCACTACTCACTACTCTACTCACTACTCACTACTCTACTCACTACTCACTACTCACTACTCACTACTCACTACTCTACTCACTACTCACTACTCACTACTCACTACTCTACTCACTACTCTACTCACTACTCACTACTCTGCACTCACTACTCACTACTCTACTCACTACTCTAGTCACTACTCACTACTCTGCACTCACTACTCTACTCACTACTCTACTCTACTCACTACTCACTACTCACTACTCTACTCACTACTCTACTCTACTCACTACTCTACTCACTACTCTACTCACTACTCTACTCACTACTCACTACTCTACTCACTACTCACTACTTTACTCACTACTCACTACTCTACTCACTACTCTACTCACTACTCACTACTCTGCACTCACTACTCACTACTCACTACTCACTACTCACTACTCTACTCACTACTCACTACTCACTACTCTGCACTCACTACTCACTACTCACTACTCACTACTCACTACTCACTATTCACTACTCACTACTCACTACTCACTACTCTACTCACTACTCACTACTCACTACTCTACTCACTACTCACTATTCACTACTCACTACTCTACTCACTACTCACTACTCACTATTCACTACTCACTACTCTACTCACTACTCACTACTCACTATTCACTACTCACTACTCTACTCACTACTCACTACTCACTACTCACTACTCTACTCACTACTCACTACTCTACTCACTACTCTACTCACTACTCACTACTCTGCACTCACTACTCACTACTCACTACTCTACTCACTACTCTACTCACTACTCACTACTCTACTCACTACTCTACTCACTACTCACTACTCTACTCACTACTCTACTCACTACTCTACTCACTACTCACTACTCTGCACTCACTACTCACTACTCACTACTCACAACTCACTACTCACTACTCTACTCACTACTCTACTCACTACTCTACTCACTACTCTACTCACTACTCAGTACTCACTACTCACTACTCACTACTCTACTCACTACTCTACTCACTACTCACTACTCTGCACTCACTACTCACTACTCACTACTCTACTCACTACTCACTACTCTACTCACTACTCTACTCACTACTCTACTCACTACTCTACTCACTACTCACTACTCTACTCACTACTCTACTCACTACTCACTACTCTGCACTCACTACTCACTACTCACTACTCTGCACTCACTACTCACTACTCACTACTCACTACTCACTACTCACTACTCTACTCACTACTCACTACTCTACTCACTACTCACTACTCACTACTCACTACTCTACTCACTACTCACTACTCACTACTCACTACTCTACTCACTACTCACTACTCTACTCACTACTCTACTCACTACTCACTACTCACTACTCTACTCACTACTCTACTCACTACTCTACTCACTACTCACTACTCTACTCACTACTCACTACTCACTACTCTACTCACTACTCACTACTCTACTCACTACTCTACTCACTACTCTGCACTCTCTACTCACTACTCACTACTCTACTCACTACTCTACTCACTACTCTACTCACTACTCTACTCACTACTCTACTCACTACTCACTACTCTACTCACTACTCACTACTCTACTCACTACTCTACTCACTACTCACTACTCTACTCACTACTCTACTCACTACTCTGCACTCACTACTCACCTCACTACTCTACTCACTACTCACTACTCTACTCACTACTCACTACTCACTACTCTACTCACTACTCACTACTCACTACTCACTACTCACTACTCTGCACTCTGCACTCACTACTCTGCACTCACTACTCTGCACTCACTACTCTGCACTCACTACTCTGCACTCACTACTCTGCACTCACTACTCTGCACTCACTACTCTGCCCTCACTACTCTGCCCTCACTACTCTGCCCTCACTACTCTGCACTCTGCACTCTGCCCTCCCTACTCTGCACTCTGCCCTCACTACTCTGCCCTCACTACTCTGCCCTCACTACTCTGCCCTCACTACTCTGCCCTCACTACTCTGCCCTCACTACTCTGCCCTCACTACTCTGCCCTCACTACTCTGCACTCACTACTCTGCACTCACTACTCTGCGGGTGTGTGGTGGTGGTGTGCGTGGGCATGCGGTTGTGTGTGCGGTTGTGTGTGTGCGTGCGTGTGTGCGGTTGTGTGTGTGCGGTTGTGTGTGTGTGCGGTTGTGTGTGTGTGTGTGCGGTTGTGTGTGTGTGCGGTTGTGTGTGTGTGTGCGGTTGTGTGTGTGTGTGTGCGGTTGTGTGGGTGTGTGTGTGCGGTTGTGTGTGTGTGTGTGTGCGGTTGTGTGTGTGTGTGTGCGGTTGTGTGGGTGTGTGTGTGCGGTTGTGCGGTTGTGTGCGGTTGTGTGCGGGTGTGTGGGTGTGTGCGGTTGGGTGTGTATGGTTGGGTGTGTATGGTTGGGTGTGTACAAGCCACATCGTTCACACTGAGCTCTGTATATAAAGGTCATGCAATTTGTACATGCGATTTTGAAAGTAATGTATTTCTGAGAGCAGCACCCATTTTTTTAGATACCTGCTTGCAAGATAAACCATATCTTCTTTACAAAGTAAAGGAGGCCTTCCCTTTGTAGGGAAAAACAATATAATTCTGTTAAATGAGTGAACGAAATGCATTGGGGCAGAAAAATAAAAGGGAAATGAAGCAGGAGTGAAGTGTGCGTGAAAAGGAGAAGGCTGTTAGTGCATGAAATCAGTGGCTAGGCTTGTATGAGAAGCAGGAGGTGTGGGAAAAGGTGTGAGGGGGAAGTGAATGCCTGGGATCTGCGAAGGCTTTGTGTGAAAGGGAACTGTTGACATTGGTCACAGGAGGATGTACCAGTGTCTGCTTGGGCAGTGAGTGAGTGATCTGGGAATGAGTTTGAAAAACTGGTATGAACATTAGGGTGAAGCAAGTCTCTAATGAAAGGACACTGAATGATAGTACAATGAGTAATCTGGTACAACGGCAGTAGGAATCTGGTAACCGGACTGTGAGAGTAAATGTGAGGCTCCCAGTGAGAGGAAAGCGAGGTGGAGTGTTTTTTTATGAAAGGGTGGAGAGAGTGAGTCATGGTGACGAGACAGGGAGCGAGTGAGGAATCTGGCAATAGCTGGGAAGATGCAAGGGATCTGGTAAGAGGACAACGAGAGCTACTATAAGGGGTCTGTTATGAGGGCAGTAAATTAAAGTGATCTTCTATTTTGACATTAAAAGTTTGAGTTCGGGTGAGTGGGCACGAGTGCTTATCAAAGCACTTTGTTTGTTTTTTTACTTTCAGCTGTGCTGCATAGCAGCCAGGCTGCTGTACAACATGGCTAAACATATCCCTGACAAAACCAACAGATTTTGTATAGGAGAGTCCTATTTGCTTTGCCAATGCTTGTTTAGCCTACCTCAGTCAAAGAGCAGGCGCGGGTTTGCCGGCGCGCACACAGAGCTCAAGGGAAAAAAAACACATCAGTGCACACGCTCCCAGCACCATCTGCCTTCAATTACCGGCACCTCGGACAGCTGGTAATTGAGGATTTATGTATTCTTCTGCGCGTGTCCGAACACTTTATGCAGGAAGTGGACATTGCAAAAATTCCAAAGCCCTATGGCGTGCTGCCTTACTTAAACACAGCCTTGCCTGGACCAATTACCATTCACATGGCAGAATACCACACGCAAAAACCGCGCGCTTTCTGAAATGCGGCAGCCCACAGCCCTTTCTGAACTTTTTTTTTTTTATAACATTAGAGCTCGGAAGCCCCGCCCCACTTCGTGTGACGTAGGCCCGAGCCCTAAAAACCAAAGGTAACAGGGACATTATAGTTAGGCTCAGGTTTCACTCGTACAAAAAAACAGTGACATTTAGTATTTATATTGAGCGGAGCTAACTTTAAGTTGCTCCCCCACAATGCATTGCTTATGACCTCACATAACACATCATTAGTGGAGTGGTGTGGCTCACTGGTTAGAGGCGGCAGACCCGGGAGCAGAGGACGGCCTGGGACCAGGGTTCAATTCCTGACGTGGCAGGGTTGTCGACCAGGGTCAGCGGACTTGATAATTCTCACCTCGGTGCCTACTCTAACCAGGGATCACACTCGGCAACTCTGGGCATTAGCTTGCCTCATCTCCACAACGGCCCCCCACATACGCCGGGGATGCCTGGTTTCACCTTGGAGATACCCAGTAGGGACCATCTCACAGGCAAAGCCAGGACGGGTTCCCCAGTGGTCTATTGTGCAGAGATACTCCTTTGGGAGTCGATTCTAGCGCGTTAGAAACCCGCAATTACCATTAAATCACTGATGATATCATCCGGTGACTGTGAATGTTTTTAAAACATTTATTTGTGTTAAATATATATATAAAGGTTGAATTGTTGAATCAGTGTGTGTATGAGTGCCTATTTGGATAATGCAGTGGGTGCATGACTGAATGTATCAGTGAGTGATTAGGTTCCGAATGAATGTATTGGTGAGTGACTGGTTGTGTGAAAGTCTGTTTCTGTCTGTTAGTTGGTTTCTAAGTGGCTGTACGGGTGTGTGAGTTGGTACATGACTGGCAGTATGGGTGAGAGATTGGGTGACTGTGTACCTGTATGGTTGTCTGAGTGTCTGTTTGGGTGAATAAGGGTGTGGGTGACTGCCTGTATGGATGTGTGAGTGGGTGGATCAATGGCTCTATAGGTTAGTGAGTGTGAGTGTGAAGGACTGTATGGGTGACTGAGTGTTTGTATGGGTGTGTCAGTGAATGAATGCCTGTGCCAGTGTTATATAGGTGAGTAACTGGGTATGTGGAAGGCAGTATAGGTGAGTGATGAGGTATGTGAATGACTGTATGGGTGAATGAGTGAATGTGGGAGTGGCTGTATGGGTGAGTGTGTGCTTGTGTCAGTTACTGTATAGGTGAGTGAGTATGTGTAAGTATCTGTATGAGTAAGTGAGTGAGTGTGTGAGTGTATGATTGGCTGTATAGGTAAGAGAGTAACTTTGCGAGTAACTCTATATGGTTAACTGACTGAGTGTGTGAGTGGCTGTATGAGTTTATGAGTGGGTTTGTCAGTGGAAAGCCCCCTTTCTTTACCACTCTGCAAACGCACCTCCTGCTGCACTACTAGTTTGGGGATGAAATCCCCTAGGCTCTTGGGGGTCCTTAAGGGCCAACAAGACCACCTATTACCACCAAAGAGACCCACACAGCTGGATTGCTGAGAGTTCATTAGTAGCCACGCCCCCTTTCTCTACCAATGTGAAAATGCGCCTCCTGGTACACTGCTGCTTGGGGGAAGAAGTCCAGTTTAGTCTTCAGGCCCTTTAGGAGGCCTTGGAACCTCACCCCCCACCAGTAGTGTGCCAACAGGTGCATTTGTAGGGTTTTGGAAAAAGGGGGCGCGGCCTCCAACCATGTCTCAGCAATCCCATGTGTGGGGCTTATTTGAGGCAACACAAGGTCTTGTTGACCCCTGAGCACTCTCAGCAGCCAAGGGGACTTCATTCTTCAACCAGCAGTTCACCAGGAGGCGCGTTTGTGGTGGAGAAAGGGGGCAAGGTCTCCAGCGAGTTGCCGACTTTTTAAAAAAACATTTCTAATTCTATTTTTTAGGAAGGAGGGTCGCATGTCTCCCCTTCCCGGGATGAATTTTGACCACTGGGACCCAATACCCCAGTTCTGCCCCTTTTATAAACATTTTTTATTGAGAAAAACAGGAGGGGGCAGCATGGCCCCCTCCCAGGCCATTTTTGGTCTCCGATTCCTGCCACTCCTGACACTTTAAAAAAGAAGGAAGAATGCTACACAGCCCCCCTCCCTGGCAGTTTATGGCCTGGGGACCCTATCCCTGGGGCCCAGCCTGTTGTGTGAGTACCCTGGTCCCACCCTAGCACCCACTTTTAAAAGGCCCCCCACTGTCTCTGCCTGCTCCCCGCCAGCTGCAGGAGCAGGCATTGCTTTTTGACCCAGAGAGCTGCTAACATGCAGCTCCCTGGATCTCAAAGCTATGTGTCTGTTTCCCAGCTTGCTTGACAGCGGACATGCTATGCTTTCAGCAAGCGATTGCATTTTTTCATGCTCTCACTTGCTGAAAGCAAAGTGTTTGTTATGGCTAAGTGGGAGAAGCCAAAGTAAACTGCAATGTCCCGGGGTGTGCACCCTGGGACACTACTGGAGCTGGCCCTGGGGGTTTCAGTGTGCAGGGCCATCTAAGATTCCATGCGGGGCCACTTGGCCCCTTGGCCCCCCTCTCATATTAACTTCAGTCCCGGGGAGGTGGTGGTTCCCAGGGATGGGGACCTGCAATGGACCCCTTCATTATTTTGTTTGTGCCGAAGGGAGGTGGTGGTCCCTGAGGCTGCGGGAGAGGTCGTAGGGTCACCCCACATTTTTTCTTTTAATAATGTATTCGCCCCAGGAGTGGACAGTCTCCTTGGCAGTAGCGGAGGCCATAGGGCCTCCACTGCAGTTTGTTAGCAAAACAGTATGCCCGAGGTGGGTGGCCTTCCCCAGGGCAGTGCGAGGCCAAGCCCCCCCTCTCTATATTCAAACTGTTCATTGACCCTGGGAGGTGGTGGCCCCTGGGAGTGCAGTGGGGCGAGGAAGCCCCCCGCATTCTTATTGTTTAAAGCCTCAGGGAGGTGGCGGTCCCCGGTACTTTGCATAAGTCCAAGATGGGGGCCCCATGAGCCCACCTCCTTTATGCCCCCTGGTTTTGCCCACTCGTGAGATTTAAAAAAGATGAACGGGGGGAGGAGCTACGCTCACAACCAAGATGGCTGCGTAAGCTCCGGCTCCGCCGACCGCCGCCAGTGGCTCATGAATCCTGATATTGATCCTGAAATTGTTCCAGACTCCCATGTGGCTGAAGTGTAGCTGAGCTTAAAGGTGTAATCCCGAGATTTCCATCTCCTCAAATGATGGAGCTACGCCGTGTTTTCATTCTCGGCCTAACTCAGCGTGGAAGCTGGGGCCTCGATTTCTAACCCATCCAGGTTTGAGTTGAACAACATCGGCCGCGTGACTTGGGCAGCGTCCGGTCTCCCGAAGTGGAGAATATCTTGACCGGTTTGGATAGCGTTACGGTGGCCAGGTGGATTTTAAGGAAACGGCGGTTGGACGCACCGGTTGCTGTGGCTGGGAGGCCGCTGCCCGAAGACCCTGCTGACCTCCCGGGGTCGACGGGATTGGGTCCTCACTTGCGGCGACGGTGTCTAGACCGCGAGAATGACGGGTGCCCTCCGTTAATGTCGGACCCGCTTGTACCTGTTACCCTGGAGTAGTCGACCTCCGGGGCCAAAAGTCTGATCTATCGCTTTGCTAGAAGATATGGAGCGGGTGGAATGTACGCCGTCGTTGCAGACCGTAATGGCCGCCATTGGGGCGCTACACTTGCAGGTCACCGCCATCATCCACAAAATGGACGTAAGAGCCGAGAGTATGTGTTGGGGACCGGACCACGACTCTTCAATAGCTTTGGAACACGTTTTGTTACCCGCGACGCAGGGCATGCCTGAGATAGAGGGCCCGAGTGGAAACCTGATCTGGTGTTTTCTGTCGGCTCCCGAACAACAGCTAGCGAGCCTGGAACTATCAATAACTCAGCACACTCAATGCCGATACCGCCCAAGATGGACACAGCCGATTTTATACTCCTGGATAATTTTATCAGTGACTATCGGATTGATACATCATTCTTTTTCTCCCAGTTGACTCAACTACGTTCTAGTGCCTTACTGTTGGTGGACAGGTATCTCCCTTTGATCTGTGGACTTCAGGTACTAACACGTTGGATTCGATCCTACGGCACTGACATTGACTTTCTTGAACGTTTTGATTCTCCTGTTGGGATGGCGGTTCGAGCGGAGAGAGCTCGCTAAGCATGGGCGGATTTTGCGGATCCACGATCCGCGGATTTTGCGGATTTGCGGATCGTGGATCCGCAAAATCCGCGGATTTTGCGGATTTGCGGATCCGCGGATTTGGGGCGGGGGCGGGGCTTCCATGCGAGTGCACATGCCTCCTGTGAGGCCTCTATCCAGCATCACAGCTGATTTTCCACGGTAGAGTTGGGAAGAAGGCACACCTGTCCAGCCTCGACGACGCTCACGATTGTTTTTGGGCTAATGAATGAGTCACTGAATTTGAGCATCAACTAGTTCGAGCGACCATGTGTGTGTTACTATGCAATCGCCCCGATGGGCGCAGGGGTCTCTTGAGTGAGCTGTCCATCATAGTGAGTGAATGGCGGGAAGACGGTGCAAACCGCGAGTGTGTGGGCGGGGCCAAACGGGCAGGGTTACCATGCGAGTTCACAGTTACACATGCTTCTTGTGTGTATTAAAGGTCTGAGAAAGATCAGCTCAGCAGATGAAGAGAAAGAAACCCCTGGTCACAAGAACAGCACGGGTATTGTGCTCGTGAAAGTCAAGGATGCAAAGGCCTCTATCCAGCATCACAGCTGATTTTCCACGGTAGAGTTTGGAAGAAGGCACACCTGCCTCGACGACGCTCACGATTAGGGCATGTTGTAACTATTTTAGGATGGCGCCGGCAAGCTGCCAGCGCCATCCTAAAATACTTACTAAATTAGCTTCAACAGGAAGCTCTAATAGATAAAATAAAGCAGGTGCGAGCACCTGCTTTATTTTATTTATTAGAGCTTCCTGTTGAAGCTAACTTAGTAACTATTTTAGGATGGCGCTGGCAGCTTGCCGGCGCCATCCTAAAATAGTTACAAGTTGACAGGCCAGCCAGGCTTCAACTTTTGCCCCCGGAATCCGCCGCTCGTGGATTTGCGAATTCACTGTAAATTCGTGGGAGTTCGCGGATCGCAAATTTACCAAAAATTCGCAAAATCCGCGAGCGGAACGGATTTTGCGCTCATACTTAGAGCTCGCACGAAAAATCGGAGTGGCCAGGATTGAGTCTGATTGTATGGGTTTGATAACACGGCTCTATTCGATACAGGACTTGTAGCCTACAATGATGCGGGAGTTGGGTGGTCTTCACAAACTCCCCCGGTTGTTTTGTAATTGCTGCTTCACAGTGCTTTGACCATAATACGGGGTGGTTTGCTTCTGGCGGGGATGGGGGGCCGGGAGCCTGTATGATATCTCCTCCTCCACTCTATACCTTCTTTTAGGCTTTAGTTGTGGGGCGACAGGCACGCTGCTGGTGGGGTTAGGCCGTAGCCATTGCAGGGGTGCATGGTGGGGGGAATGGGGGAGGTTTTTTTTATTTTGTCTTTGTTTAGTTCTATGGTCATTTTCTTTTCTTTTTCCCCCTTTTTACGAGAGGCGGGTTGCTTATCCTGAATCGATCTCTTTCACATAATCTCGGTGTATGCTTTTGTCTAAACTATCCTGAATCGTGAGTTGGACGGAATTCGCTGGCATCAGCTTAACGGGGTTGTAGATCGTATTGTAACTCTCTTTTTATATACCGGTTAATGTTGACGTCCTACTCTCCTGTACACTGATTTTACTATACTGGCTTATTCGCCTACTCACCGTGGTAATGTATTTTATCGTATGACACCTGATATGTGTAATATTTCCTCTTGTTTTTCTTCTTTCAATAAAAATATATATAAAAATAAAAAAAAATAAAATAAGATGAACGTGTGCCAGCATGTATGTTTGTTTTGGATTTTGTTGAAGCTTCACGGATCCACCCATGAGTCCACAGCAAAATAACATTTTAAAAAATGCTTTCAAAACGCGGCGGGGTCCCTGTGGGAGTATTCCTACCCTACCCCATTTTCTGTATTTTTTACTTTTTTTCTGGGACTCAGCTTCAAGCCAAGTCCCAAGAAGGGTGTCATCAATTCCTGGTTGAAGTGTTGGCAGCCAATCACATTTTTTTAGGATTCAGGAGTCCACTGCAAGGACTCGCATCCCCAGATATCAATGGGCCACATGTATCAAAAAAGCATGTTGCGATTCTCAAATAGTGATTTTTACTAAATTGCTATTTGGGAATTGCAAAATACTATGTATGTTGGAATCGGTAACATTTTTGTGATTCCTTAATATTACCTAATAGGGATTCGCTAAATAGCGAATCGCTATTAGGTAATATGAATCCATTCATTCCTATGGGCCTACAGGCACGTAGGTGTGAATGTTTTTGCATTAGCTAGTTCGCGATTGCCTAATTGGTGATTGCAAATTACCAAATGTAATACCAAGGGTGCCCATGGTCCTAAGTCCCCCTGAAGCACCCCAAAAACAGAAAGTGTGCACATGTAAAGCACATACATTCCCTAGGGGCATGTGTGTGCTACATGGCACTTTGAAAAATGTAGGTAATAGCAAAATATTGTGATTACCTATATTGCAAACCTAAAAGCCTTTCATATATGAGTAAAAGACCATTTTGCATTCACAAACTGATGAATTTTGCAATTCTCACCTTTAGCAAATACAAAATGCTTCAATAGATCTGGCCTTACATTTCTTGAAATTTAACTTCTCTGAAACTACTGAATGGATTTACACCAAATCACAAAAAGCACGCTTTCCGGACCAAAATCTAGTTTTCTGCCAAATTTGGTGTAATTCCGTTCAGTAGTTCTGGCTGTAGTAATGTTCAAAAAATAAAAAATTCCCATAGACATAACATGCTGGGAGGGTATAGAAACCAGAAACTGTACCCGCAAAAGTGAAGGTGCCTGAATACCTTGTAAATACGCAGGTGTACCGGAGAAATAGGTACACCAGGACTCACAAACTTCCATCGGTATGAATACTGAATCAGAATGCCGAGCAGCGGCAATAACGTTACTAGCATGAGCACCAGGCAAAGGAACAAGCATTTACAAAACTAATAATGAAATTGATACATCTCTGAACGCCAAACTAAGACGCTTAGAAAAGCTGAAAAAATCTGAAACAGCAAAATGGTGGGAGGCTATCTCACTTCAAGACTATGTTGACAGACACATGGTCCCCAGAGGTCTTCGAATCTACATTATGCCCTCCAATGAATCCCTCAATCCGGAAAAGTTACAAGATTGGCAAGAGAATTCGTCCAATAGCTCCAGGACCATGCTTAACATACTTATCAAATATGTATGGGAAGACAGAATTGTTATCCTGTCTGAAATAAGTACATTGGAACAGGAATTATCACTAAGCAGTGAACAAGACATCGTGAATAAATTCCTAAAAGATCTCAAGCCAAAATTGGAACAACATGAGGAAGACATAAAGATTCGTAAACAACGGAAGCTACACAGAGATTGTGTAGACTACGAGTCAGGTCGTATCCTTACAAATAGTCATAAATATGATTACCTATACGAAGATCTACCTAAAACCAAGAATCCAAAGGTGGAAACAACCGGAGATGAAAACAATCTTCCGACCGAAGCAAGTGGAGCAAGTGGATCTGACACAGATGTTTCTATTTCAACTGTGAGCTCTGTCTCCGAAAGAAAAGTCCCTTTGAAAACAGCGACTTTTTTAGACGAGTTCAGGGTCCTACGAAGGGGCCGTCAGATACCAAGACAAACACCACAAGGGAGAGGGAAACCACGTGGCACAGGCCATGGAAGAGGAAGAGGGAGGGGAGGAGCAAACAAAGACACAAATAAAGAAAACAAAGGCAAACCAAAGAGTGTACCAAAGGAGCCCCTGGGAAACAAGGCACGAGGCTCCAGAAGCAGGAAATGATGGATCCAGACACGGTAAACAAAACCATTGTGAATTTGAGCAATCAAGTTTTAACTTTATCAGAAAAACGTACACTTTGTTTCGGCCTAACTTTTTCTCCCTCTGAAGTTTTCAATTATGCTGATACCCGCAATGACATTTTTAAATTTGTCAGAAAAGCTAAACTAAAGAAATGGCATCTTTTGTACAAACGAGACAATGGAAGTAACCTTCCAAGAGATGAGAATACCAATTGCCTTTTTCTGAACCTACATATTGAGGATGTTGATATGTTATAGGATATGCATGATCTTGCTAACAACTTGGACCCCAATATAACTATTGAAAATGAGGAATGGGATTTAAATATCCCCACTGACTCCACCATCTCAACTAAATTCAAGCCACACTCAATATTTTACCCAATCTCCCCCATGATAATATTGATACCTTTCAAGAAGTTGTGACACAAGCATTGGTAAAATTGAACCATAAAACCAAAAAGAACATCCAACACAACCTATCTACAAAACAGAAAGAATTTCTTAGGAATCTAGCAGACGACATGGACATTGTTATACGTCCCGCAGACAATGGGGGCCATGTCGTCTTATGGGGAAAAGGAAGACCGCGGACGTGTAAGATGGCGTTTCTTGCTGCTCCCGTCTAAACGACTCTTACTGCTTCGTGGATATAAAGTTGCAGCTTCGAGATTTGAAAACCTGCGCAATACAATGTTACAGCGTGTTGTTTCCTTACCGCAGTGAAAGCCCCGGTGCTTCTGTTTTCTTCTCCGGAGATCCTGCTCTGTAACTGGTGGCATCCTGATGGCGGTTACTCGCACTGCTGATTCTTGCCGAGTTCTCCCAAACTTCAACTTGTGGGAGTGAGCTGCATTTGTCCCCAGCGCACGAGCAGTGAATCACCTTTCGGTGGTGGTGGTGTGAACGGCAGTGAGGGGGGAGTGAAAGCAATTTAAAACTGCGGTGTGCATAGCGGAGCAGTGAAACTATTTCACCGAAGGGCGGATGCGGGAGATCCCGGGCCCGGATAACTCGGCTCTTCCTCAAGACCCAGGAGCTTCAGGTGGTGCAGTGACCGCGGAGGAGAACAGGGGTGCCGGAGCAGGCAGGAGTTCAGGGGCAGGCACTCCAGAGGTGAGCAGAGCGGATTATCAGAAAGTCTCAGCAAATGCAGAGCAGGATAAAATAGCAGATGACGTTGAAAAGGGGAAAGCTTCACAAGAGGTAAAAAAAATACCTGCTATTTTCTCGGCCAGTAAGGAGAGACGACGTGGGAAACAGCAACAGCAACAGCCCCTCCTGTACTTGCCTCCATTATCTTTAGAAGAAGGGCCGGTTATACATGAGTAATGGCCCTCACTCCCCCCACCTGTTGTAAAAGATATGAGTGCAACGGCCTCGATTCTAACAGTAAACGAGGCAATCACCCGTATGGGGGAGATACTAGCGTCAGGCTCTTTGGGGCAAGCAATGAGTAATCAAGATAGAATTGCAACATCTATATGTAGGGGGCAGGAGCTAGTTTAACAAGTATGATTGGGGCTCAATCTCATGATGCAGACTCTGGGGACTATTATTCTTTATCTGAACAGTCTATGTCATCATGTGAGGCTCTAGTACGTCAATACGCCACCCAAATGAGCGTAAATGAGGGCAGTGATCACAGCAGTTTACTACTGGAAGACTTTGTTGATCAGATCAATCAAACTGACACTGTCCGTAAGAAGCTGAACTTGACACTGATGGAGGCCGGATCATATGTAGAAGGTTTGGCTCAGACACTAACGTCCACAATCCCTGAAGAAGATATTTCTCTTTCCCTAATCTATCAGTCCATAATGTCCTTTCGCACGGAAACGAGGGAGAAGAATCAAAGAACACAGAATATTTGCAGGAAACTACAGAATTCAGTGCGTAGAATGTCGAAATCTCAGGCGGATTTTGTTGGTTGATTCAATGAGGCTGAAACACGGACCTCTACTTTAGAGGACGAGTTAATTCAACAAAAGACAGCGACTGCTTCTTTGCAGGCTGTTGGGGATGATACAGCTTGGAAGTTAGCGGATGTTGAGAATCGGGCAAGAAGGAATAATCTGCGCATTCTTCAGATTCCAGAAGGGAAAGAAGGGCAAGATCCTCGGCGCTACATTGTGGAACTATTTAAAAAGACTTTCCCGGAGTTGTCTAAATGGGATTGGGATCGTGAGGTTAAAAGAGCACACCGCTTTCCCCTCACTAGACATATTCTCCCGAATGCGGAGTCTTCAAAAGAAAAACCCAGGGCCTTTCTTATATCACTTAATAGCTTTCTGGCAAGGGAGGAGGTTTTCCAGCTTGCTCGCCCTTATAGGAAAAGGTCTGGGAGTGATTTAGAATTTTTTGTTCAATCTGATTTTTGTAGATTCACGGTGGAATTTTTGATGAATCCGGCAAAATTGAAGGTAATCTACAAAGAACGTACTCATTTTTTCACGACTAAAGGGTCAGCTAACATTTTTGTACAATCTATTTAGGGAGGCAAAAAGATGGTGTGTTCAGTGACTGTAACAGAGTATCTTGTATTTAACATCGGTTTAGGTGTGCTTTCGTATACAGCTTATCTTTTGGGGTAATTTCTATTTTGGTTCTCTTGTTCTGTATGCCAGTGTACGCTTGTGTATAATTAGAGTCTTAAGGATCAGCAAGGGGGTGCACGCTAGTTTCCATCTACAGGAGTATCAGTCCCAAAGCCTTGTTTGAGGGGGGGAGGGGCCGCACAGGAGGGATGGTGGGGGCTGGGTGTTGGGTCATTAGGGTGGGGAAAAAGGGGAAAAATCCACAGGTAATCAAGAAATGAATAAAATGAATAGTCAGCTTTTTGCAAATATATTATTTTGTTTTTGGCTTCCTTCAATATCTGGAGATCGCTCTTACAGTAATTTGGTTTAATCAAATAATATGGCAGTTAATGGGGTAAAAATTTGTACTTGGAATGTCGCTGGTCTAAACAACTGGAGTAAAAGGAATCGTGTGACAGCTGAACTTCGTAATAATCAGCCTTATCTAGTTTGTATCCAAGAGACGCACATACCCTGGGCACAGAGAAAGCTATTAGAAACTTTGCGCTCCTCACTAATAGTCGCTTCACAGCAATCATCTATGATTAGAGGAGTAGTTATTTTAGCCAAAGAGAATCGGGTTGCAATGGCACGATGTCTAGCTGACAAATTGGGAAGGTGGGTTGTCGCAGAATGTCTTTTTGGGCGGGTTAGGTTTACAATTTGTGTTATACATGGATCCAATCTGGATGAAGTTTCTATCTTGGAAGAGTTAAATTTGGAATTAGCATCATGGGGTGCACCACTTATATTATGTGGTGATATGAATATTAATTTAACAAATTTAGATTTACAAGGAGGCCCACGAAGATATCAACGGCGGAAACCTCATGTTGTCAAAGCTCTGTATGATCTTGTTAACGACCATGCTTTGACTGATCTTTGGAGTTACTTAAATCCGGGAATCCCAGGGTTCACATATTATTCATATCCCCACAAGAAGTTTGCTCGCTTGGATTATTTTTTTTATATCTTCTTCTTTGAAAAATGAGGCCACAATTAAAATTCTACCAAGAGTCACTTCTGACCACTCTATGATTTTAATGACATTAAAGGTTGATAGTCAATGCCCACCTATAAGGCTGTTCTCTTTTGATCACAAACTCTGTGCAAATGAGTGCTTTGAGGAACAATTGTCTCGATGGATTGGTGAATTTTTTATTAATAATAGAAATTCAACTCATTTTTCGATTGTATGGGACTCATTTAAAGCAAGTTTTAGGGGGGAAGTGTTAAGTTTTGTTTATGGGCAAAATTGGATGAAAAAGGTAGAAATGCAGATGCTGTATGCAAAACTGAAGGAGGCTGAGGAAACATTAGTTCAAGCTGTAAGATTAGGGGTAAACAATATCGAGGAACATGAAGAAGCTACTGAACAGGCGAGGGCTTAAATTCAAGGGATTTGGAATTCTGAAAACGCACGTAAATACTTAGCTAATAAAAAACAAATGCATGAGTAAGGGGAATCGGTGGCCGTTGTTTGGCATGGAAGTTACGCAGGAAAGAAGCGATGGGTAGGATAAAAGCTTCGAAAGATAGAGATGGGGTATCGTGTCAGGAACCTAAATGGATCGTATCAATTTTCCATAGATTGTATTCTGATTTATATAGTGGACAAGTACAGGATCATAGATATTTTGTCAATCTAATTGAAGGGACTTTGAAACATCCAGATCCCAATGATATATCACTACTGGAAGAGCCTATCTCTATGGAAGAGCTAGATATGGTGGTTAAAAGTCTACCTTTAGGAAAAGCAGCTGGGCCAGACAGATTACCCTCAGGGATTTATAAGCTTTTTTTTGTAATTAAAATTTATATGCTAGAAACGTGTAGGGCGGCACAAGTAGGAAAGGCACCAAAGTCTTGGGCCAAAGCCACTATAGTGGTATTTAACAAAAAAGGCAAAGATCCAGAGCCTGTGGGCTCATATCGGCCAATATAGTTAATGAATTGTGACAGTAAAATGTATTCAAAATATTGGCCACTCGTATTTCTAGAATTATCAGCTCATTAGTCTTGCAAATGCAACACGGTTTTATATCAGGTCGTAGCACCACCTCGCATATCAACAAGGTAGTGACATTATTTGACATCGCGCAGGCTGAGAAACGTGTTCTGGGTCTAATCTTATTGGACGCAGAAAAAGCATTTGACCGTGTTCAATGGGCATACCTTTGAGAATTAATAAGACTTTCTGGTTTTGGTCAACGCTTTTTCACAGCCCTACAGGTGTTATACACTTCACCAGTGGCTAAAATATCTATGATGGGATAAACATCTGAAACAGTTTGCATCACTAGGGGCACCAGACAAGTGTGCCCTAGTTCACCATTATTATTTGCACTCTATATTAATCCGTTTATTAAGCTACTGGGCAATAATGCTCTGATGAAACCCTTTTTTTTGGGCATAACATCCCATATTCAGTATTCGCTTATGCGGATGATATAGCGATAACTCCCTCAGATCCTCATCCAGGTTTACAAGGGATAGAACGAATGGCTATAGTCTTTGGTCAAGCTTCTGGATATAAATTAAATGCAATTAAAACACAAATATTGATTTCAGAGACTATTACAATGAATGATATCCGAGTGGAAAAGGAAGTGACATATTTAGGTATAAAAATTCGATCATCTACACAGGAAATTTTGGATGCTAATTGGGGCTCATTGGTAGGTAATATTCGATATTCATTAGATAAATGGTCACGGTTGCATCTTACTCTTATTGGGAGGGTGAATGTAATTAAGATTAATGTATTAGCTACTGTTTTGTACTTATTTAGAGCGGTTCCTTTGGAATTTACTACATCTCAGATCCAACAACTGCAGGTTATTTGGTCCAAATTTATTTGGGCTCTGGGGAAACCAAGAAGGGCCATGCGATTTTTAACGTTACCAATTGAACGGGGGGATTAGCTATGCCTGATTTTGCTTTGTATTTTTACACATGCTTTTTGTTAAGGATGCGGATAATGTTGACCGGAGAAGATATACCTAATAAGGCACAGGCTCCTTCAATTTTTCAAATGTTGCTAGGATCAGAGGCAAGACAATGTCTATTTAAAGAAGTATAAGGAAGCTATATTAAATGGACTAGGTTTAAGGTGTTAACATTAGCATTTAATGTGTGGAAAAAAGTCAAAAAACTCTGTCAAGTGGGGAAAATATCTTGATATACCCCAATTAATGCCATAACACTTTTACCTCCTATTTTTTGGGATGTGCTGGCTATAAGGTGGCTTGTACAAGGATTGTGAAACTGAGGGATTTTATAGGCACAGATGGTGTATTAATGTTGATTTATCCTGATTGTTTAATTTACTGAAACAAACATTCTTTAAATATTTGCAAATTCGTGATTTTATGATGAGACAAAGGATTGTACTAACTTCTAATACAGTTATAAACGCCACACAACGACAGGCAAACATTGGGGAGGTGTATCAGTTACTGCTGGTGTATAGAAAAGATGATCTACAGCTGATAAATGGTCTGAAGTTTTGGGGGTTGAATATGTACCATTAGATTATATTATCACATTATCAAAGGACTCGTTATTATCTGCCAATTTACGTGTGCAATGTTATAAAACTATATTTAATTTATATTATACCCCGGCATATATGGCTAAGTGGAAAACTGGACATGATGGTAAATGTTTTCGATGCAGGACAGATAATGCGGATATGCTTCATGTTTTCTTTATGTGAGTATATGGTAGGGCTGATATCTTATGTCAGAGATAGTACTGATTTATTAAATAAGCTGCAAGATGTGCCATGGGACCAGGGTGATTTATTGATCACTCTTTAAATACCATCATTAATCATATTGAGGGCATTGAGGCATGTCTCCACTATCTTAAGAACAGACCCATTGAGTACTTAGAGCACACCGACATGCTGTTGAAATTGATGTCATTGTGTCTTACCAATAATATCTTTATGTTTAATGGGGATCTATTTAAGCAGATCCGTGGCACAGCAATGAGCACATGATTTGCCCAAAGTTTTGCCAACCTATTCCTGGGCAAATGGGAGGAGTCGATCAGAGTCTGTATTTTTCCAAGACAAAATTGTGGCTTCGATATATCGACGATCTTTTCCTTATCTGGACAGATACGGAAGAGATGGCCTTGGAATTCATCAACTAACTTAATATTAACACAAGTAACATAACCTTAACCAGCAAAATGAGAAGGCAGTCTATTGAATTCCTGGATATCATGGTAACACCCAAAAACAATGTTTTGGAAACAAGCCTCTTTAGAAAAACTACAGCTGGCAACACTCTTCTTCACACTCTCTGCAGCCTCCCAGATACCCTCTAATGGAGTATCCCCTATGGTGAGCTGTTGAGAGTGAAAAGGAATTTTAGCAGTAATACAACATTTGAACATGAGAAAGAAATTATGATTGACCGTTTTCGAGACAGGGGGTACCACGAGTGGGTATTTGAAAAAGCCATCACAAGAGTGACTCAAATTCATCGGACACAAATTCTGATCCCCAAAGATGAGAACACGACCACTGAAAAATCTAGTAGTCCTGATGAAACTAGCAGAGTCATACTCACCTACAGTGGCGATCATAACCAGATATGCAAAATCCTAGTTGACAAATGGAATATGCTCGCCAGTGATCCCATTATTGGGTCAACGTTTCCATGTCAACCCAAGATAAACTATAGGAAATGTCGAAGCATCAGGGATATCATTGTTCACAATGATATAACACCTAGACAAACTATGAGCGAACACAATCTCAAAGGCTTTTATCCCTGTGGGCACTGTAAGGCCTGTCGGAACAGCAACTTGGTAAAAACAATATCCATCCCAGGTCACAGCTCACCCAAAACCATCAATCAGTTTCGTACATGTAGTTCAACCTATTGTGTGTATGTTTTGGTATGCCCTTGTAAATTGTGGTATGTGGGGAGCACCACTCTTATGACCAAAAAATGAGTACTTGAGCACATGCGTGTCATAAACAAAAAAGACCCCCACTACCATTTTGAACTTTTCTATCTCTCCAATAGTTCTCTCCTTAGTTTCTTTGCCCTGGAACAAATCCATATTGGCCCCAGGGGAGGAATAGAACACTTCTCCTACACAAACGAGAATCCAGATGGATCACCAAATTAGAATTTAAATACCCCGGGGGCCATAACTTGGACGAAGAATTAACAACACATTTACGCTATGAATAATTCAGATTACCTGGTGTCCATTCTGAACTGTTATCAGTGTGGCCTGCCTGTTTCTTATTCTGAGCTGCTATAAGTGTGACCTGTAACGCATACATACCGATGTATTGATTCAAATGTTTTTTAATAATGATACTGAACTATGAGTTAATAGTCCGGCATGACTTGATCTTAACTTCACAATTTGATTTTCATTTTCTCTTTACACAGGAAGAAAGGAAGGGTTGCTGATGTTGTGGACTGTCTCATCCATTCCAGATACCCTACCCTTTTATTCTCCGTCCTGTGGGTCCATCACAGCAAAGATTATTTCTTTTCTATATTTCTTGGACTATCTTTTCACTAGTCTAATTCTTTTGGCACCTCTTTACTTTTGTTACAAGGATCATATACAGACTGTTTAGTACTGACTGACGGCCATTTATATATAACAAAGAAATATTATGTACATGTATACATAGAAACTTTTTCTTTCTACTGCTTGCATACCAATTGATAATAGGACTGGTTGTGACTCCTCAGGCATATGCCGCATATAGTTTGGAGTGAGTCTCTAAGGTGGTACAGTAATAACATCTCAATGGTATGCATTGACACTATGTTGATTTCATGCATCCCTAGGGCACTATGTCGAAGGCAGCATCGCACCACTGTTGTGTGTTGAAATATCCACCTTTAACGGGAACACCTCAGATACTGCTTCATGTGTTCCAAATCTGGTAGTACGGACATTGCTATTAAGTTTTTATAATACAACAACTATACTACCTGTTTTTACTACAATCTGCAGCAGTTTACAATGGACTGAGCTTATTATTGGTGATTCAGTCGTTTACATGTACTAGATAGACATTTAGTAATGGACGCCATGCTTTTGCAAGACCACTTGTCAATTACAAGTCCGTTGTTTATGTTAACAGACATGTATAAGATTCCTTTGTGTACACTTATAATTCGTGTGATCAGGACAGCTTGCTGTCGAAACTCGTAGCCTTTTGTAGATTAAACTCTGGTTTCCCTATCTGAGCGCGAGTATTTCTTTGAAGAATCTACTGTGCATTATGTATATATATATCCAAACAAACTCCTCCAGCCGAAAGAGCAGAGGCCACGCAGGGGAATCTTTGGAGTCACCTTTTTTAGATCTGCAGCATAATGCATTTCGGCCTATGTGGCCTTCATCAGACGCCGTTAATATTCAGGAGGCACTGTTGCACCCATAAGTCCTGCAAATGTCCCTTTCGTGGGAGACCCGCTCCTCCCCCTTCTGTGTCAGCTCACCGTCCTGCAGTTCATTGGAACTACAAGACCCAGAATGCTCTTCAATTCAGGTAGGTGGTGCACGGGGAAATCTGTGTTGTTCCATGTGGATTGTCGGGGTCCAGGGCATTCCGTGGTGCTGTCTCGTGCCAATATCTTGTTAAAGATTCAATCCCAGGGTCTCCTCGGGTCCCCAAAAACTGTTTCAGCCCCCAACTCCAAGACTCACTTTGGGCGGGGGCAGGAATGACAGTGCATCCCGCCACACTCTCAGTCAATGACCGCAATTAACTGCTGTATGCTTCTCCTGGAGTCAGAGGCGGGCCCAGACCAAAACCAATACCTTGGACGAAAGAAGAAACCTGCAGGAGCAGGTACCAGTGACGTCCAGGCCAACTTACAAAACAGGACCTCTGTATCGCGACTCTGGCTGACGCGCATACTATCCAAACAAACTCCTCCAGTCGAAAGAGCAGAGGCCACGCAGGGGAATCTTTGGAGGCACCTTTATTGGCTCTGCGGCATAATGCATTTCGGCCTATGTGGCCTTCATCAGACGCCGTTAATATTCAAGAGGCATTGTTGCACCCATATTTAAATGTCCTGCAAATGTCCCATTGGTGGGAGACCCGCTCCGCCCCCTTCTGTTATCAGCTCACCGTCCCGCAGTTCACTGGAACTACAAGACCCAGAATGCTCTTCAATTCAGGTAGGTGGTGCACAGGGAAATCTGTGTTGTTCCATGTAGATTGGCGGGGTCCAGGGCATTCCTTGGTGTTGTCTTGTGCCAATATCCTGTCAAAGATTCAATCCCAGGGTCTCCTCAGGTCCCAAAAAACTGTTTCAGCCCCCAACTCCAAGACTCACTTTGGGCGGGGGCAGGAATGACAGTGCATCCCGCCACACTCTCAGTCAATGACCGCAATTAACCACCGTACCACCGTATGCTTCTCCTGGAGTCAGAGGCGGGCCCGGACCAAAACCAACACCTTGGACGAAAGAAGAAACCTGTAGGAGCAGGAACCAGTGACGTCCGGGCAAACTTACGAAACAGGGGCCTCTGTATCTCGTCTCTGGCAGACGCGCATACTATCCAAACAAACTCCTCCAGCCGAAAGAGCTGCGGCCACGCAGGGGAATCTTTGGAGGCACCTTTATTGGCTCTGCGGCATAATGCATTTCGGCCTATGTGGCCTTCATCAGACGCCGTTAATATTCAGGAGGCACTGTTGCACCCATATTTAAATGTCCTGCAAATGTCCCATTGGTGGGAGACCCTCTTCGCCCCCTTCTGTGTCAGCTCACCGTCCCGCAGTTCATTCAAACTACAAGACCCAGAATGCTCCTCAATTCAGGTAGGTGGTGCACGGGGAAATCTGTGTTGTTCAATGTGGATTGGCGGGGTCCAGGGCATTCCTTGGTGCTGTCTTGTGCCAATATCCTTTTAAAGATTCAATCCCAGGGTCTCCTCGGATCCCCAAAAATGATATATATGTATGTATATAAACACCAAGACTTTCTCTCAGATAGAGAAACAGGGATGACACAGCTCCGGGGATTTAAAAGGCTTAATTAGCTATTATTATGCACAAGATAGTGAGGTCAGTGAAACGCTTTGGCAGATGAGTTTCAGCCTTTAATGGCTTCATCATTGCCAGTTTCAACGGCTCGTTCTTCTCCCCGGGAGGTCAAACGCACAGATATAAATATTGTGTCCACTCCCCATCAGGTGGTCTCTCACCCCTCCTAAGCCCAACAATGTTCAGATGTCCTGCACTGAAACCAACCAGGCAGATGCATGCTGGGGCTGGGAGTCCTCAAAGGAAGCCCATTCAGTGACGGGGAATCTTATAACAACACGTGAAGTCCCAACTGGTTGGCTAAGGGTCCCAACTCCGCCACAGGTACCTGGAATGATTTTGCCTTCCTACGTCCCCCTCTCAGGCAATTAGTGTTGCCTCCTCTCTCCCAAGTATGGGGGACAACGCATTGCAGTTTCATGCAGCTACCAGAGTTGCAGGCTCTCCATGTTGCTCCAGACGGTGAGGGCGGTCGTCAGCCAGCTCCTGCTTGCTGGCGAAACATAAACACCAAGACTTTCTCCCAGGTAGGGAAAAAGGGACAACACAGCTCCAGGGATTTAGAAGGTTTAATTAGCTCTTATTCTGCGCAAGATAGTGAGGTCCATGAAACGCTTAGGCAGATGTGTTTCAGTGTTGCCTCCTCTCTCCCAAGTATGAGGGGGGACACGTTGCAGTTTCATGCAGCTACCAGAGTTGCAGGCTCTCGGCATTGCTCCAGACCGAGAAGGGCGGTCGTTAGCCAGATGGGGAGTGGCCACAATATTCATATCTGTGCGTTTGGCCCCCTGGGAGAAGAAGGAGCAATCCTTGACCCTTCATAGGCAGGTCGCTCCTCACGCCGCACAGCACCACCAATGCGTGTTGCCCTTAGCCTCAGCTGGCGCTGCTGAGGAGAGTTGAGGCCCTCCTCCACCCGCAGGCTACCACCTGAGCCTCATCCCTGGTGGCCAGTGGTAGGCTGCAGGTCTGTTTTACTGTATTTGTACTGCTCCTGCCTTATTTGTGATTGTTTCTTTCCTCCCTGTGCCCTTTTCCTTCTGTTTCCTCGCCGTTCCTGCCTGTTCTCCCACTGCTGCATCCCCTTTGGCCCTGCCCCCCAGCTCATCCTTTTGCCGCCCCGCTCCCACCTCCCAGCTGCTCCTCCCTCTCTCCTCCCCTTATATGGCGGCCGCTGCATGGTGAGCACCAGTGTGTATTGCCCTTAGCCCCAGCTGCCGCTGCTGAGGAGAGTCCTTCTCGGGGACCTGAACTTCCTTCCACCTCGAGAACAACAATGGCTGCAACTCCACCACCCTGATCGACAACTCTACCAACCTCGGACTCAGACAACTCATCACAACCCCCACCCACCCCCCGTTCACACGCTGGACCCCATCGTCTCCGCAAGCTCCCACATTTCCTTCAACCACACCACCGAACTCCACTGGCCGACCATCGCTGCATCAACTTCCCCTTCCGGAAACCTACCAGGCACCACTGCACCCAACAGATCCTCCGCCGCTGCTGGAGCAAAGTCACCCAAATCCAGCTAACCACCACCCTCACCCGGAGTCCACCCGCCAACCCCACCGACCCCGACACTGCCGCCCGCAACCTCAGACAATGGATCAACAACTCCGCCAACACACTCACCCCATTCAAGAACCCCTCCAACAGACACACCAGCAAGAAAGCCAGCTGGTTCACTGAAGACCTCCAGGCCTCCAAGCATACCTGCCGAAAGCTGGAGAAGAAATGGCACCGCGAACAGACACTGGACAGCTATGCAGCCCAGAAGAATGCCACCCGCAGACACCACCACCTCATCATATCCGCCAAAAGGGCCTCCTTCAAAGACTGCCTAGACAAAAATACACACAACAGCAAAGAGCTCTTCAACATCGTGAAGGAACTCTCCAACACCAGCTCCAACACCAACGACATCCCACCTTCGGAAGACCTATGCGACTCCCTAGCCACCTTCTTCCATCGCAAGATCGCTGACATCCACGACAGCTTCAGCGTCATGACCGCCCCAACAATCACCAAGACCTCCATCCCCATGGCCACCATCTCCACCAACTCCGTGCTCTCCTGGACCAACATAAATGACAATGACACCATCAATATCATGAACACCATCCACTCCGGATCTCCGTCAGAAACATGCCCACACCACATCTTCAACAAAGCCAGCACCACCATCGCACCCCATCTCTGGAAAGTCATCAACATCTCCTTAGAGACAGCGACCTTCCCGGAGAGCTGGAATCATGTCGAGATCAAAGTATTACTCAGGAAACCCAAGGCTGACCCCAAGGACCTCAAGAACTTCAGGCCCATCTCCCTGCTCCTGTTTCCAGTGAAGGTCATCGAGAAGACCGTCAACAGACAACTGACGCACTACCTGGAGGAGAACAGCATCCTGGACCCGTCTCAGTCTGGGTTCCGCATTAACCCCAGCACCAAAACAGCCCTCATCGCCGCCACTAATGAGTATCAGGACCCTCCTTGACAATGGAGAAACCGCGGCCCTCATCCGCCTGGATCTGTCAGCCGCCTTCGACACTGTCTGCTACCACACCCTACGCACATGCCTCCAAACCGCTGGGATCCAAAACAAGTCTCTGGACTGGACCACCTCCTTCCTCTCCGGCAGAACCCAGCGCATCTGCCTCCACCTTTCCACTACAAAGCCACCGAGATAATCTGTGGCGTACCGCAGGGCTCATCCCTCAGCCCAACATTGTTCAACATCTACATGGCACTGCTCGCCCATGTCGTCCGACTGCATGACCTCAACATCATCTCCTACTCCGACAACACTCAGCTGATCCTCTCCCTCACCAAGGACCCCCTCACTGCCAAAACCAACCTCTATGAAAGCCATCTCTGAGTGGATGAAGAACAGTCGACTGAAGCTAAACTCGGACAAGGCGGAATTCTTCAACTTCGTCTCCACCCCCTCGGCCTGGGATGACTCCTGGTGGCCGACCACACTGGGAACTGCTCCTACACCCACCAACCACGCACGCAACCTAGGGTTCATCTCTCTCCATGACAAAGCAGGTCAACGCCGTTTCGTCCTTCTGCTTCAACACCCTCCGCATGCTCCGCAAGATCTACAGGTGGATCCCCACCAAAACAAGAAGAACGGTCACCAAGGCCCTCATCAGCAGCAGATTGGACTACGGAAACTTCCTCTTTGCAGGAGCCTCGGCCAAACTCCTGAAACTACTCCAGCGCATTCAAAACACCTCTTGTCGGGATTGAAAGCAGCGCAAGAACACGCAAGCGCCACTAACCTGATTCCGATGGCCAGCATAGACGATAGACGATATTCCTCCCAACTCCGTACTGCACAACACCCAACAATGGAATTATACCCACTATTCGAGCATGTACAGAAAGGGGCCGGGAGGTTGTTTGGCAACTGGGGATCTGGTGCTTCTGGTATCGTCTGGTCGGTATACCCACGAGGTCACCGGTACTGTGACACTGCAGACGGAGGAGAAGACAGAGAACAAGAATTGAATACCACAAGCTGTTACTGTCTGAACACTTTTTCCCCCCTGTCACGGAACTCACCAGTTTCTCAACCCTGTGTATCCGAGAATGGATCCAGAACATATACTCTGCACGTTATGGATATGTTGCCAATGGTAATGAGAAGTTAACTTCACTTGTCGACTTAACACACCTCAGATGGCTAGGAGAGGTTATGAGGGCTTTCCGTACTTGGCGTTAAGTGACACGCCCTGTAAGGACCACAATACTCCTTTTGGACGGACTAGCCCAGAATAACGTTTATGGCAGTAATCACGGATAGTGAAGATTGTAACCCCACGGTACATAATGGAAAGTGCATCTGCACCAGTACTAAACACGTATCAGAAAACAACAAGAGAATAACGTAGGAGGCGAGCCTGCACTCCTCAGGTATACTTGTGCGGCAAGATACGGCTTGTAGCAATGATTCCACAGGACTTCTGACCACGCAGGCTCTTCGTCGACGCAGACAACTAACAGCACTCTGACCACGCTGGCTCTTCGTCGGCGAAGTTTGTACAAAAGATATCTGACCACGCTGGCTCTTCGTCGGCGTCGTTGCTTACCAGATATCTGACCACGCAGGCTCTTCGTCGGCGTAGACAAAAGTAACACAAACTCTAGCGAGGAAAAACCAAACTGCTAGCGAGAGAATCCAGAACAAGATTGACAAGCCCCGTTACGTTCCGTAGGTGGAGTTTAAATAAGGTCCTCCCATTGTCTCAACCCCCAGCGCCGTATGGCCTTCTGGGACTTGTAGTATTTCCGTAAAGGGCGTTCCGTACGGAATCTTTTGCATCTGGCTATGTTGACGGTGGCGATCGCTACAGAACCCCCTCTCGAGGACCGCCGTCCCGGCGGTCGTCCTGGTTTACCGGGATACTGCTCATGGAATCGTTCAACCAAATAAGGACAATGTAGATGGTCCACCGGCTCCCAGGTCCTGTCCTCTGGGCCAAACCCTTTCCAATCGACCAGGTACTGAATTCTGCCACGTACCATGCGAGAGTCCAGGATAGACAGTACCTCATATTCCTCTTGCCCCTCAACTTCCACAGGACGAGGACGTTCAGGCAACCACTCGCTTGAAGTGACACATGAAACACAGGATGAATGGTCCAGGACACTGGCAACGAGAGTTTCATGGCTACAGCATTTATCACTTCACAAACACCATAGGGACCAACATACTTAGGCTTCAATTTCGTAAGTCCCTTCAGATGCAGGTTGCGTGTTGAAAGCCAGACTTTGTCTCCAACCTTATACTCAGGCTCTGGGGATCGTCTTTTATCAGCAAAAAGCTTCTGGGCTGCTTGGGCTTTTTCCAGATTTTTCCGAGCCTCAATCAGGATTGCCCTAAGATGAGCATTGTGTTCATGGATGGCAGGAACGAGGGATTCAGCCGACCATTCAAATGGAAACATGTTCGGGTGGAATCCGTAAAGGCAAAAGAACGGAGAACATCCCAGGGTCGTATGTATAGAGTTATTATAGGTGAATTCCGCCAACCACAAAAGGATGGTCCAATCAGAGGAGTTTTGCAACGTAAAACATCGCAGGTATTGTTCAAGGGTTTGGTTCAGACGTTCCGTTTTACCATCCGTTTGCGGATGATAGCTGGATGAGAGACGAGCATCTATCTGCATAATGGTACATAGAGCCTTCCAAAAACGAGAGGTAAATTGTGTTCCTCGATCCGTTATTAACACACTCGGTAATCCGTGTGGTCGCACGATGTGTTGCACGAAGACTCTAGCTAATTCACTGGAGGAAGGCAGACCAGGTAAAGAGATAAAATGTCCCATTTTTGTAAGATGGTCGATCACCACCAAAACAACTGTCTGTTTCTCACAAGGAGGCATCTCCACGATAAAATCCATAGACAAGGTATGCCACGGTTTGGGTGGAATCGGTAATGGCTGCAACAGCCCTGGTGGTTTAGTATGACAGACCTTTCCTTGGGCACAAATCGCACAGTTTTTTACATACTCCTTTGTATCGGCTCGGACACCAGGCCACCAAAATGATCGTTCCACAGTAGCGGTGGTCTTGTGAATGCCCATGTGTCCCCCTAAAGCAGAATCGTGTACCCATTCTAACACCTTGCGTTGTAACACAGTTCGGGGTATGTATAAGGCATGGTAATGGTATGCTAACTGATCTTTCTCACATCGGTGAGCGGGTTCTTCTTGCACCCAGGATGGTATGTCCAGGTCAGTTAGGGCAACTCTAACGTCATCGAGGAAATCATCGGAGGTGATTAAGGCAAGAGACATTTCTAAATGTTCGATCCCCTTAAGAATGGAAGGGGGTTCAGTGGGAGCTATTGCTTCTTCATCTTCCAGTCTGGAGAGCGCATCCGCTTTTCCGTTACGGGTCCCGGGTCTGTATTTGATCACAAAGTCGTAGTCAGAAAAGAAGAGGGTCCACCTCAGTTGACGAGGAGTCAAAGCCTTTGCCGTTTTCAAAAACAACAGATTGAGATGATCTGTGATGATTTCCACAGTATGTAATGCCCCTAAGAGGTAATGTCTCCATTCTTCGCATGCTCTCTTGATGGCTAGGAGCTCTTTGTCAGTGATGGTATAATTAACTTCACAGGGTGTGAGCTTTTTAGAGTAATACGCCACGGGATGAAGCTGACCTGTGGTAGGGTGACGTTGGGACAGAACTCCACCGAGGGCATACTGTGATGCATCAGTTTCCAGCACAAATGGCATCTTAGGCTCTGGATGTCGAAGAATAGGTGCTTGGGTAAACTTCTCTTTAAGAAGTTGGAATGAGCTCTCAGCCTCCTCTCCCCATTTGAAAGGAACGTTTTTCCTTAAGAGGACCGTGATAGGATGTATGACCTTAGAGAAGTCCTGAATGAATCGCCGATAGTAATTGGCAAAGCCAAGAAAGCTCTGCACTGACTTGACGTTTCGTGGCGTTTTCCAGGTCAGTATGGCATTGACCTTACTCATGTCCATTCTAAACCCCTGAGCATCGATCACGTATCCCAAAAAGGCAACTTGTTGAACATGAAAAAGGCATTTCTCCAACTTGGCATACAGCGAGTTTTGTTGTAGCCGTTCCAACACAGTTTTTACATGTGTGATGTGGTCTAACAGAGATGCAGAATATATCAAAATATCGTCAATATAAACCACACAAAATGACTCCAAACACCCCCTTAACTCCTCATCCATGAAAAACTGGAATGCAGCTGGGGCATTGCATAGGCCAAAAGGCATCACCCGGTATTCGTAGAGGCCAAATTTAGTTCTAAACGCAGTCTTCCACTCATCCCCCTTCTTCACGCGTACAAGATGGTAAGCCCCGCAGAGATCAAGTTTGGTGAAATATTGATCTCCCTTCAACTGATCCATCAAAACAGGGATAAGGGGCAGAGGATATTGATTCTTGATCGTTACTCTGTTTATGGCTCGATAATCGATACAAGTTCGCAACTCATCGCAGTCCTTCTTGGGTATAAAGAACATGGGCGACGAAGCAGGAGATGTAGAGTGTCGTATAAACCCGGATGCCAGATTGTCATCTATGTAGGTCTTTAGATATTGCGTCTAATTTTCCGTCAGGGCATACACCCTGCTGCATGGGATATCCGCACCTGGAATGAGGTTTACCTGGCAATTGGGTGGCCTTTTGTTTGTCAAACAAGGCGTGAAATTCACGGTACTCATCTGGTAATACTGTTGCACAGCAAAACGAGTCAACTGAACATGCACCAGCTAAGTAAGTAGCGGGTGATGGATCAGGTGGGACGTCATAGTTTACTTTGTCCCGACAATGTTCTTTACAGTACTCAGATGTCATACTGACTGTCCTAGATGACCAGCTTACCTTAGGGTCATGCAGCGTGAGCCAGGGCATACCCAGAATGAGACGGAACTGCGGGGCGTCTATGAGGTCGAACTGGATGTACTCACAATAATCCTCTCGGAATCTCATTAATAGAGAATGAGTATGGTACGTTACAGGGCCCGATGAAAGTAAGGTACCATCCACCGCTTTAACGGTCTCAGGCGTATGTTTCTTTTCACAGGGGATACCCATACGGAATGCATAGTCTTGGTCGATGTAATTCCCTGTAGCTCCCGAGTCTAACAGGGCATCGACTCTTAACAAGTTCTGGTTAGCTATCCATAGAGAAACACTCACGTTCATATGGGCGACTGCAGGGTGAAGGGGATTTGCCACATAAGGGGAGACCATGGTAGGTGGCCGTCTCAAATCAGAGGTCTCGATCTGATCCGAGACCATTAGTTTTCCAACGGCTCACTGGAGGTTAGGGCGGCCTGTACTCGGGGAAGGGGATTCTTTCCCGGAACGTAGTTCCTGGCTCTACATTCATTGATAAAATGCCCACCTTTGCCACAATAAAGACTTAGGGGTCGATTAGGATCGCGGACGGACTTGCGTCCGTCCGCGACCCCAGAGCAGGAGGGAACCTCTGCATGGCATGCGGAGTTCCCTCCTGTGCAATTAGGATGTGACCGCCACCCTGGCGGTCACATCCTCTATTTTTAACATTGCAGCGGGTGCAGCTTCAAGCTGCACCCGCGGCAATGTTAAAAATGCACGCATTGCATTTGCATGCAGAAAGAGGCAGGCACCGCGCGGTGCCTGCCGCTTTCTGCATGCAAATGCAGACGGGTACCATAGGTACCCCCATGTGCACCCCCCACCCCCCCTTCACCTAGGGGGCCCGCAACAGGCCCCCGCAGTGAAGATCCGTATGCTTTTCCACGGCGGAAAACCCGCCGCGGAAAAGCACTTTTAAAAGCCCATCCTGATATGGCGGACGGTGTCTGAGAGACACGTCACCATATCAGAGCTTTTCCGCCGCGGTTGTAAGCCGACCGCGGCGGAAAAGCTGCGGACAGAAACCAGGACCCACCAGCCATCCTAATGTGGCGGTGGATCCTTGGTCAGTCTGCTGCAGTTTTTCCGCATCCTCGGGGCCGGCGGTGGCTTCCGCCGGCCCCGAGGATGCGGAAAAACCGCAATCATAATCGGCCCCAAAGTTTGAGTCTCCGTCGCCTGTCCCTTTCTTCCCTGGTGAGAGGACCCCAGGTACCTCCGATTTGCATGGGTTCCGGTCCTTCTGGTGTCTTGGTTTTTTCTTCACCCCCCTGCCGAGGTTTAACCATGGGGTAGGAGTATCTATTGTCTCCCCTGTTTCTGTCTCCTTTTCGTTCCAGCAATCGGTGATCCAGTTGGACGGTTAGATCTATAAGTTCTTCACAAGTAGAAGGTAATTGCACCACTTGTGCTAATACGTCTTTTAATTCGCCCGTAGGCCTTGATAAAACAAAGAAATCCGCTTCTGAGCCGGCCAGTCCGTTTCTACAATAAGGCGGTTAAACGTGGTTATGTATGACAACAGATCCTGAGATCCTTGTCGTAAGGACATCAGTTCGCGGTCTAGGGACAACATATGGGACTTCCTGTCAAACAATTTACGTAATTCAAGGCAAAAATCGGAGAAATCATGCAAAACAGGGTCATTCCTTTCCAGTCCAACTGGACGCATTCCCTCCCATGTAGGACATCATGAAAGCTGTTTTGGAAGCCTCATCCTGAAAAACCATAGGCTTACACAGGAAATGAAGACAACATTGATTCAAGAATGTTTCAAATTTTCGAGGGTCTCCATAAAACCTTTCGGGAGGAGCTAGAGGTATTCCCTGGTTTTGGATTATATGGACCGTAGGATTGGTCTCGGTAGAAGTGGAAGGGGGTGCAAACGAACCCCCTGGATGGAAGGAAGAAGGCGGGGCAAGGTAGCCGGCCTAATCAACGGTTTCACAACTGGCTCCTTATGCGCAAGATCGGACATCTCTCTACGCAAGTCGGAGACCTCTTTGTATAAGGCCTGGTTCTCTGCACGAGAGGTTTGGACTTCTTGTTGTAGTTCTGTAAAGCTCTCCAACAAAGAAGTAAGAATGGTATTCGTGTCCATCGTCTAGGCTGGGCTGTATTCTTGGGCTTGTCAATCTGTCGGGATTTAAAGCAGCGAAAGAACACGCAAGCGCCACTAACACCTCTGCTCGTCTGATTCTCGACATCCCTCGCTGCAGCTACATCACACCCCACCGGAGAGACCTTCACTGGTTCCCCGTCAACAAGAGGATCACCTTCAGGCTCTTCACCCATGCAGACAAGACACCGGACCAGCATACTTTAACAGACGACTCACCTTCTACACCCCCAACCTCCAGCTCCGCTCCGCCAACCTCGCCCTTGCCACAGTTACCCGCATCCAAAGAGCAACCACTGGTGGCAGATCGTTCTCCCACCTCGCTGCCAAGACCTAGAACACCCTCCCCCTCCTCCTACTGCAGACCCAGGACCTGCTAACCTTCAGAAGACTCCTCAAGACCTGGTTATTCGAGTAGTAGCAGCGTCCCCCCTCAATGCCTTGAGGCCCTCACTTGTAAGTAGGTGCTTTACAAATGTTCTGATTAATTGATTGAAACCGGCACTGATGAATCCTTTTGAAGGCTGAAACGTGTCTTCCTAAGCCTTTCATGGACCTCACTATCTTGCGCAGAATAAGAGCTAATAAAGCCTTTTAAATCCCGAGCTGTGTTGTCCCTTTTTCCCTACCTGGGAGAAAGTCTTGGTGTTTATGTTTCGCCAGCAAGCAGGCGCTGGCTGACGACCGCCCCCTCGGTCTGGAGCAATGCGGAGAGCCTGCAACTCTGGTAGCTGCATGAAACTGCAATGCATCACTGATTGTCTGAGAAGGGAACATAGACAGGCAAAATCATTCCAGGTACCTGTGGCGGCGTTGGGACCCTTAGCCAACCAGTTGGTACTTCACATGTTGTTAGGAGATGCCCCGTCACTGAATGGGTTTCTTCTGAGGACTCCCAACATGCATCTGCCTAGTTGGTTTGAGGGCAGGACACCTGAACATCGTTGGGCTGAGGAGGGGCAAGAGACCACCTGATGGGGACCAGCATTTTCTGTTTTGCCAATAACTATGGTGCCGCTTGACGAATCTTCACTAAATTTTTAAAACACGTCCCCTTTTTGCTTCAGCTGCTGTTGTACTGAAAGTTTCAGGGTGATCCGTCAAGCAGGGGTCGAGAAAATGGGGGCTGCCTAAAAGCATTTTCCCCATGTCCTCACAGCCCAAAACCATGGAACAGAATTAAACCAAATGTGGCAGACAGCTAGATCTTGGTCCAGAAAGTGTGCTTTTTGTTACCTAGTGTAACTCTGTTCAGTAGTTTCAGAGATATTTAAGTTTGTAAATATAGAAACCTGGGATCCCAAAACACTCCTGAAATATATTGGCTGCCAACACTTCAACCACGGAGTGTTGCCAACCATCTTGCAACTCTGCATGAAGCCATGTCCACACAAATAATTTACAAAAAAATGTAAAGGGGACAGGGTATAAATGCCCTGACCACTAGGCCCTTCTGGGGAAGGCCCACAGGGACACTGCAGACCCAAAACAGCTTTTTTATTTAAAAATGTTGGAGGCAAATCAAAAAAAGCCTTCATTTCTAATCGGCCTGTGGGTGGGCCAGTTCCAGAAGCATTATAGTAAAGGAGAGGGGCGCATGCCCCCCTCCTGGAGCTCATTGTTGGCTCAGGGACCACCACCTCCTCTGGGATTATTTAGCAATGGGGGGCCTTTTGGAACCTCCCAGCCCCAGGAACAACCACCTCCCTAGAGGTTTAAGTTTAAAGAATGTGGGGGGCTATGCGGAATCCCGTCCGCCCCAGAGGCTTTCACCTCCATGGTGCTTTAATTTTACATAATGCAGAAGGGTCCCCTGAACCCCCTGCAGCCCTGGGGACCACCACCTCCATAGGTGAAATTGAAGAAGGGAGGGGGGACACGCAACCCTCCTCCAGGAGCTCTTGATGGCCCTGGGGACGACCACCTCCCAGGGCCAGCTCCTCCTATGTCTTGGGATGTCCACCCCCGGGACATAGCTGTATGCTATGGCTTGGTGGCAGATTTACCGATCCCACCAAGCCATAGCAAACTGTGCTCCACTTTGAGCAAGCAAGAGCATTTTGCTCTTGCTTGCTCAAAGCAGAGCACAATTGCTTTGACATAGAGACAGCTCCCTCTGTGTCAAAGCAATGGCAGCTCCCACAGGAGGCAGGAAGCTGGCAGGGACCACAGGTCCTTCAGGCTGTACGTGCACTGAAGGTTCCCATTTTCAATGCCCAGGTCCCGGGTGTGGGGTCCCTGGGGCAAAGTTTGGCCTGGGGAGGGTGGGCCACGCAGCCCCACTCCCCCATCTGTACATGACTGGGCCCGAGGGAGGCGGTACCTGCGGACGAAATTGGCCCAGGGAGGTGGGCCGTGTGTCCCCCTTTCCATATTAATGTTAGGCTGAACGCAGGGGGATGGGGTCACCTGGGCTGAAATCAGCCACCTAAATAACAATATTAAAAATAAAAAAAGGCTGTGAAAATAGGCCCAGGAGAGAAGGCATGCGGCACCCCTTCCAGAGTAAATAAACTATTGTTTTTAAAACAGCAGCAAGTCACCGGTGTCCCCATCCCCTTTCCCCACTACTCTGTAAATGTGCTGCCTGAGACACTGTTGGTTGGGGGATGAAACCCCTTAGGTCCAGAGTGTCCTCGGGGACTAACAGGCCCTTCTGTTGTCTCCAATACGTCCCACACAGTGGTATTGCTGAGAGGTCCTCCGAGGCCATGCCCCTTTTCTCCACCACTCTGCAAACACACCTCCTGTAGCACTGCTGGCTCGGTGTTGATGTCCCCTTGGATGCCTAGGGTACTTGGGTGTCAACAAACTCTCCTCTTACCTCCAGCTAGTCATACTAAGCCAGACTGCTGAGATGACTTTGGAGGCCATGCCCCCTTTCTCCTCCAATTTGCAAATTGGCATCCTGGAGCACTGTTGGTTGGGGGATGAAGTGTCCTTAGCTCCAAAGAGTCCTTGGGGGCCAACAAGCCCTTGTGTTACCTCCAGAGAGTCCAACACAGTGAGATTGCTTAGAGGTCTTCCGAGGCCATGCCCCTTTTTTCAACACTCTGCAAACGCACCTCCTGGTGCAGTGCTGTTTGGGGGATGAGGTCCACTTGGATGCTAAGGGTCCTTGGGGCCAAGAAGCCCTCCTGTTACCTCCAGTAAGTATTTTGCAGTTGGATACCTGAGAGTTGGTTGGAGGCCTACCCAGATTCCCCACCCTTCTGCAAACTCAACTACCAGATGAAAAACCATAGAAATTCACTTTAATAAACAAAGGATTCATGGACATTATAGTTAGGTAATAGATTTCGAAAAACCTTAGAAATTAACTCAAAAAAAATCAAAGGTTACAGGGACGTTATGGTTAGGCTCGGATTTCCCTCATACAAAAAAAGTGAAATGTAGCAGTTATAGTTATCTGGACAAACTATAAAGTATGCCCCTGCAATGCACTACTTATGACCTCACATATTACATCACTCATAACATGGCCAGTGACATCACTGTTGACATCAATGATGACATCTCAAATGATGTCACTGATGACATCATCCACAGAAACACTCACACACCCAGTCACGCTCCCCCATAACCTCTCATACACCCACCCATACAACCACTAACATACCCATTCACAGACCCATAACAGTACTCACATACCCACTCACTCCTCCACAGAGGCATTTACACACCTACTCACTTCCTCGTACAGCCACTCACACAACCATTCACTCACCCATATAGCCACTCATGCAACCGGTCACTCACCCATATATAGCCACTAATATAGCCACACACCCATACAGCTACTCACACACCTACTTATTTACTTACACACCCACTCACTTACCCAAACAGCCTTTCAACACAGCCACTCACACACCCACACAACCATTTGTATACCCATTCACACAACCATACCAGCAATCACACATCCGCTCACTCATCCATACAGCCATTCATACAGACAATGACTCTCTGATACAGCCACTCACACACCTACTACCTTAATCAAATACCCACTGGAACAGCCACTCACATACCCATGCAGGAGTTTACACACCCAGTCACTTACTCATACAGCCATAAAGACACCCACTCACTCACCCATCCAGACACTACACAACCACTAACCCACCCACAGAGCTAGCCACACTGCCATTCACTGACCCATAAAGCCACTGATCCATCCACTCACTCACCAATACAGTCACTGCCACAGAGTCTCATTCACCCACACAGCAACTCACAAACCCACATATACACCCATACAGCCACTCAAACATCCATATATGCAAGAATGTGTTGTGAAATGGAGGAGCCACACAATCCCCCTCCTGGAGCTGTAGATGGCCTTGGGGACCGCCACCCCCCGGGTCGGCTCCTGCTATGTCATTTGGTGCCTACCCCCAAGACATAGCTATTCACTATGGTTTTGTGGGAGCTTTACCGCTCCTGTCAAGCTATAGCAAACTGTGCTCACTTTCAGCAAGCAAGAGAATTAGAAATGGCAGGCTGTACTGGCAGTTTGCATGAGTTTAGTGAGGTGGTCCCTTGGGGTGGCAAACTATGTGCTCCAGTCCCTAGGGACCGTCTTTAGTGGTCGAATGCCCTTTGTACCAGGAATACCATTTACTAGGGAATTACAAGGGATCCCAAGAGGTTTGCCAATTGTGGAACAATCATACCGTTTAGGAAAAGAACGCTGGTGAAGTGGACCTTGTTGTCAGGAACCCAGCACACCTTCAGTCGAAATTGCAGCAGATACAAAGCTAAAACCACATTAAAAGGGGCACTTTCATACACTCACCTTTTGAATGTTTTGTTTTGCAGTGCCTTAATTTTATGTTATTGTGCTGTGGTGATTTGTGTATGTGCTTGTTATTGATTGTGGTTTACTGTAGAAGTGTTAACAATGCTGCTAGATTTAAAGTCAAATGCAGCACAAACTTTGAAAGCGACCGTTTACTACGGTCCAAAAGGGGAAAGAGCGTTGTTACACTTCTTCAACTATTTCAGGCACTAGTCACTCTAAAAGCAAAGCAGAGACATGCCTTAAGTTCGCACTTTAAGGTTCACTTTATGTGATATTGCCTTATTCTTTTATACCAGCATATTTAGGGGGATATTAATAAGGAAGTGGCGGAGAGAGGCTTTAGCCTTCTTGGCTTAACGCCTCTCTTCGCCACTTCGGAAAAGCAAGGCTGCACCATATTCACAAGGACATGGTGCAGCCTTGCTTTTCCCCCTGTGATGGCGCTAAGTTTCACAACTTAGCGCCAACACAGGCACCCGTGCACCAGAGTGCAAGGGTGTCTGCAAGCAGGGAGGTATGTTTATGCACATAAACAAACCTAAAATGCCAGTTTGTAACTTATATGTGTGTTGCTTCATGCAGCATACATGTAAGTTACAAAATAGCATTTAAAAAAAGGTTTGTTAATGTACAGGAAGGGATACTTTCCTTAACATTAACTAACCATGGCATTTTGCATTTTCCATGTGTGCTGGACAAGGCAGCACACATGGAAAATACAAAAATTAGGAGAAATAAAGCATTTCTCCTCGTACCGCCAACTTAAGATCAGGATTTTTCTGGTCTTAAGTTTGGCGTTAGCTCCTATTTACGCTCTGCTTGTGAAAAGTGGGCAGCGTAAATATGAATTGGTGTTGTGGTAGAACGCCCACCACTGCACGCCCCTTTCACGCTAAACACAGCGTGAAAGGGGGGTTATACATAAGGCAGCGTTAAGCCACTTTAAGTGACCTAACGCTGCCTTGTGAATAACGATAGGGGATTGTCAATGTGCCCCTCATATTTCAAAACTGGCCTCTAAGCATATCTATTCACGCAGCTTTAAGAGATTGGCTGCACCCAAAGAAATTAACGTGTTGTGTAATTTAATAGTCGTAAAGTTTCAGACATGTTTGACGTACGCTTTGCATACATTTTAAAAATCGGTCAACTCACGTGACAGCCAAGTATTGTAGGCAAACGTGAAATGTACCCACACATAATGGAATCGCAATGACGGTCTGTCCACTCAATATGAAATGTGCGGAAAATTTCTACAGTGTATTTGAATTACAGAAAACGTCCTGCTGATGGAAGGTTCGCAGCGCAAAAAAACCATGATCCTGTGGTGTCCTTCCAGAGCTCCACTTCCCAAGTAATTGGGCTCTATCCACTTACATGCAGTAGTAATAACCTCCGTCTCACGCATTCATGCCTCATTTCCTCAGTTAATGCCCTTTCAGGCCTGTTATTTATTTTCTTTAATATTACATTGCCAGCTATGGCGCGCGATGAGTCACACTCGTTCCCTTCCCCGGCAGCGCCCTCCAAGGCCTGCGAAACAATAAGGGACTTTACAGAGCACTCCCGCCCGAGTTATATCGAGCCGCAGAAGCCGAGCTTTAATATACAGCCGCCCCTGTTAGCACAGACTTGCATTCAGCAAGCACGCCTTCTGCTAATTTATCTGGAAGTCGAACAATGAAAAATTAGCACAAAACATAACACGCAGTTCGCTCTTTAATTACTAACTTCTTAATAATGTGTCTGTAACTATTTGTTTCTGAGGCCTCAAATAGTATCTGCCTTCCTTTCTTTCAGTTAATATATGTTCTTTCAAAGCAATAAAATGGTGTGTTATATATTTCTGCAAGTATCCTCTTTGTAAAGAGGTTGCGCTCTCAGTTACGGTGATCACATCCGCCTGGAATTTTGAAAGCAGCTTGAAAGTTTCAAACAAAATGTGTACAAGGTACGCTGTGCTTTCATTTCGTTCTGACTTCTGTAATACTGAAGCTATTCGCCACTGTGAAGAGCAATCCAGGGAAATGATTAAACGTTATTCCTAGCTAGATTTCAAATGCAATGGAAGTGCAAATGCAAATTCAAATATTATTTTAACCAAAGGTGCACTGGCAAAGAAAAAGAAATACATGAGTTTCTATGAATTTTTACTATGTACAGTTTCTTGACAACTGTGAGTGCTATGGTATACATTAAATGTTTGTTACTTCTGAAACCCTTATATTGCAAATGTACTCCTTGTAGGCTTGGCCACATGTGCCCACGAGGCCTGGTTTCAGCACTGGCAGACATTATGGGATGCCCATGAGAACTGTTGAAACAGCATTACAATGCAGTGTTATCGTTGGACTAATTTCATCAGGTACTGCTGAAGGACACCAGGTACTCCTGAAGAACACCCAGTTGTTGTAAGGCACACGACCAGGCGCACAAGCGTGCGTAACTGCGTGCATGCAGGTACAGGTGCACGCGCACAAACATCATTTTTTTTTTTTACCGAACATTGCGGTCTCCACTTTTCTCAATTCGACTTGTAAGCGCTGCTGGTGTGGCTTTTTTCTCTAGGCCCATAACGTTTAGGTGACACCTAGTGGAAACACCTACTGGTAAAGGAAGAGGCTATTGGCTGACTGAGTGTATGAAAAAACGGATCAACAAGCATTTGCAATGCAATAGGTCTCACATTTGTTACATTTAGAGCTCTTAGCGTTGAAAATAAAAATGTTTTTTACTTTCGTTTTTTTATTTGCAATGGAGTTATATTTGCACAGCACTATTGAAAATGGTATAAAAAATGCAAAAGTAAAAAACATCGTCATTTTCAACGCCTTTGGCATTATAAATGGCAATGTTTTTTACCTAGCCATGTTGCAGGGTGCAGTACCAACTGACCAAAAGAGGTCAATTTGGTTAGAAAGTTGGAACCTGTATTTGGGTGAGGCACAAAAACCTTATCAACTGACCATAAATGTGAATGGGACCTCTTTTGGCCGCATTTGTTGGAGTTTGAATTATTGGCATTATAAATTACAATGTATTTTACCTAGCTATGTTGCAGGGTGCAGTACCATACCTGACCAAAAGAGGTCAATTTGGTTAGAGAGTTGGAACCTGTCTTTGGGTGAGGCACAAAAACCTTATCAACTGACCATAAATGTGAATGGGACCTCTTTTGGCCAAAAATGGTCCCGCACCCAGCAGATGATATGGTAAATTCGCTCTACCCATAATGCATTTCATGCAAGACAGTAATACATTTACATTGAAATGAAATTAAATGGCGTCTTAGCACATTCAAATAGTTATGTCCATATATACACTTAGTTGCTTTGAAATTTGGCAAAACAATTAATATATTAATTCCTGATTAGGTTGTATGTAGAGCGGAGGAAGTAACATTTATAGAAGGTCTCAAATAAATGTGAGATAGGCTAGTGAGTAAAGTAACCACTGCCAGCCTTGCTTAGGACCAAGAGTGTGTCCTGACTGAAGCTCTTTCTAAGCCTGTTCTAAGGCTGTAATTAAAACCTAGGGTGTAACAACTGATGTGATAGAGGGTGTCCTTGTTGGAGGTTACTAAAAGGGACAAGACAGTACTATGGAGGGACTACTAAGTCTATTGACCAATGAAAATCCACCATTTACAAAGGACAGGAGCCAATTAAAGAGATGGGCAGAAAGTGGGCAGAGCTTTGTGCCCACATCCTGAATACAGCATCTCTCAAAGAGACAGCGTAATCGCTGCCTAGGCAATACCGAAAAATGAGCATGACAGTCCTATCCCCTCAGAAACCTGGGTAAGTGAACATCACCATTAGGCATGTTGAATTGTGCAAATATTGGAGAAGACGTGAAGCTTTTGACAGAACAACAAGGAAATGGTGTGGGGTAAACACTATCTAATTCATTACGCGTACAACTCACAGCTAATACTCCAGCTAGTTTCTAAGAAAGTGCCTAGTTATGGTGCATTACCCGAGCCCTTCGTTGCAAGCACTCCCCTAGGTGTCACAGTGATTGATGCTTACATTGCTTAGGGCTTCAGCCGCGTTTTCTGTTACTATATTTATATACAATCAAAGGTTTACTCTCTGCCTTGATCCTGAGTGTAACATCCAGAGAAATGCTAAGAGAGAGCGATTACTGCTGAGTGTGCTGGAAAAGTGGAAGAGCGCAAGAAGGAATCCAAATTCACAATTAAATGAAGTGACCTGTTGTGAGAAAGTGAATTATTAATTGTGGTGGATGGTAGTTCACCACACTTAAGATCACTGTCTTGTTAGGCCTTGTGAAATATTTCAGTAATTTGAATGACCTCATCCCCTTGTATCTATGGCACAGAGCCGACGTGCTTAACATAAGAAAATGTTCAAAGCATTTAGTAGAATCAAAACTGTTTAAAAAAAGTCAAAAAATTCCAGCAGATACACTTTTCATATTCCCCTTTTGATAAAAATGCCTTTGTTGAGGTCTTCATGATAAAACTTTGGATTATAGAGTCTGGGCATGAAAAGTGTAAATCAAGGCTCCGTGGTTGTGAATACAATGTGGTTCTTTTGGTGGAACCTGGATTTGGGTGAGGTACAAAAACCTTTCCAACTGACCATAAATGTGACTGAGAAGAGCTGATGAGCAGGTTGTCAATAAAATGTTGCAATGTTTCTCAACATCACCTCTTACTCAAGTATAGCAATGGTAATTCTTCCCGCTTAGCTGCTATTCCAGTCATCAGCCCTGCGCTCATTTTGATATCCTCTTATCCTATGATCCAAGTGTGATTTTCTTTAAGGTGATCACAGGAGTCCAAAAGTATTATGCTTCGTTCCTGCTGTAAAGATTTATTAGTATCTTATGTTTTTAACTGGATAATTAACAGGAGTCAGAGATCTAAGCCAAGTAGATTGTTTCTGACAAAGACTTTAATAAGTCTGCCTACTTATTCCATAGCATAAAGTGCCCATATACGCTTTTGTAATGATGACTCTACCTAGCCACTGAAATGCAGCAAAGTTGCCTGCTGTTCACATTTTAGCGTCCTACCCTGGCTCCTTATTTATGAAAGACACAATAACAATATGTATGGTATGCTCCCAAAGGTACCTTCAGAAGCCAATCTGTTAAAGGAAATTTGAAGCCAAGGTATTGTATTTAGATAAGTTTGCTGCTATATTGGAAGCGATGTGGGGAAGCACCAAAAGCGGCCACGGCGGCTGACTCCGGAACACGGGGACTCATGGTTCTATCGCCGGTGGCAGGTTAGCTCAGCACCATGTGACACTGAGCAATAGCTCGCTTAATCTTCCCGATGGTCCCCAGCGTCGCGACACCCCTTCGGGAACTTATTTCTGCTTTACAAATACTGGCATTATTATTATTATTATTATTATTATTATTATTATTATTATTATTATTATTATTACTATTATTATTATGATTATTATTATTACTGAGATGCCATGGAATCATGAAGCATTGTTTTTAATCGGGAACAGTATTCTGCATGTTTTGCATAATTTTCAGGCCCACCAGACTATTTTATAAACACCCATCCTCATGCTCCGGTATGAATGTTTGAAGTCCTTCCTCATTGCACTGTTTCCTTCAAAGATAAGATTCTTGTGTGAAGGCTATTCAGTTAAATCAACCAATGTGGCTCAACCACCTAACCATACTCTAGGTCATTCAGGATGCTGCTGTGTTTGTGGTTTAAATATTAGATGTGTAGGAAACGTTAAATAATGACATACCTAATTGTTCTTAATGTTTTAAGCAATATTTTGTCATCTGCAATCTGCTTCTAGGTTTGTGGAAGATGATGGTGGTACCAAGATTGTATGCTGGCAGAGTCACCAAAGGGTAGGTTAGGGTGAAACCGACAAGGTTAATCTAAAATGGGCAGCCCTGCATATGTCCCTGTTTGTTGGGTTGTATGACGTTTCAACGCATTCCGTTGCAATGCATGCCTTTACCAAGCATGCGTTACAACGTGAATGCTATTCCCCCGCATAACCTTTACCACGAATATTCCTTTACCACGCATACTTTTACAATGATTTGCGTTGTAAATTCATGCATGGTAAGGGCACATTCTTGGTAAAGGTTATTCCCCCACCCATAAACCCTCCTTACAAATACCCCTCCCCTGCCCTTAACCATTAATGGACCTCTGCATTTTTTGTAATCTAAAATTCCCCTTACCTATCCACGTCGTCTCTTCTCCATGATCTTCCGTGTTGACGTTGCACGTCGTAAAGAGGAAACAGAAGTGTCTTTCCGTTTCCTCTAACGACACTGATTCCCTCCCTATTGCCCTCACATCGCTTCTTAAACAAGTCAATTTTTTGGGAGAGTAAGCCCCCTTTTTTTGGCCTACATTTCTTTTTGGGGGGGGAACCCACCCAAGCCCCCTTTTTTATTTGTAGCCTTAAACACACATGCCTTTACTATGTATCTCGTAGTAAAGGTATGCGTGGTAAAGACTATTCGTGGTAACCACGCATGCGTTGTAATGCATGTGTGATTGAGTTATGCGTGGAAACAGCTGAATTTTAGTGCCCGTTTCCCATTTGCTGCCGCTGGTGAACTCTCTCTTTAGGATGTTGAGCATTAAGTACGATCTAGACTTCCAGGCAAGAATGATGACGAAACAGTTATTGTGGTGAACGGTCTAATTTTCAGATGTAGGAATGTTTAGACAGAGTTATGTGTCAACTGTTCTGATGGATTGTACAGTCCTTGAAAAAGCTTGTAAAATGGTGTGTTTGTCCTACATGACTTAAGTGGAACCTCTATTTTGTTGAAACGGAAACTGTTGAAATATTATTCTGCTCGCTTGATGAAATGAAGAATAAATGCAGGAATTGTAGATAAGTATTATTTAATACCTCGAAGATCACAAATCTAAATCACAAAACTTAGACCACTCAAATTAAACTTTCTTTTTCAAGAGTTGTCGAATGTTATAGGGTATATTTGCAAAATTAGGTCCATACTTTGAGCAAATTTCCGCCATTCCTAAAAATTATCTAATGTCATCTTTACACAAAGGTACAGGAGCTTCTGAAATGGAAGAAACTAAAGAGGGTTTAGGTCTTACACCCTCCTCGTCAATAACATGACCAAGGTATGTCACACTTTGTTGTGCAAATTTGCATTTAGAATGCTCCACCGTAAGGCCTTTGCTCTCAAGAATGCCCAAAACATTTTTCAATCTTAACAAATGTTCTTCTTCATCATTTCCAAAAACAAGGATGTCATCTTGAAAAAATCAGACTCCTTTTTCCTCCTTAAAAAGTTGATACATTAATCGCTGAAAAACAGCGGCCACTGAAGCTAAGCCAAAAGGCATTCGTTTATACTGGAAACAACCGAATGGTGTGACAAAAGATGTGAATTTCATTGACTCAGGACACAATGAAATTTGGTGATACGCCGACGATAGGTCTATCGTCGAAAACTACAGCGCATTACCTAAATTAGACACTATTTCATTAACTTTTGGAAGTGGGAACTTGTCAACCACAATGTTATTATTCGAGTACCTTAAATCAACACAAAATCTATTTTTTCCGTTGCTCTGTCTTGCCACGACAATCGGAGAAACCCATTCACTAACTTTGATTGGCTCAATAATATTGTTAGAAACTAAATTTTCAAGTTCTTTACTCACTTCATCCCTCACTAAAATGGGAATGTTTCTACATTTATGTACCTTAGGACAAGCATCTTCTTTAATTACAATTTTGTGCTTAAAACCAATTAGATTTCCTAAATTCTTACTGAAAACTTTTGGAAACTTATGCAAAATTTAATTAGTGACTGTAGTACTGTCATCCACCACTAAGACCTGTTCACGGCTGTTTGGATCAAGAATGATGTGCAATTGCTTTTGGTCGAACCACCCCAAAACTGGTGGTCCCTTCTTAGCTATGTATAATTTTCCTCTGCATTCTCTACCCTTGAATTTAAACACAAATCAACGGAAACCAAGGATAGCAATAGGTTCCCCCATATAACCTTCTGGATGAATGTCTGGTGACAATAATTTTTCACCGACTCGTTGGACAAAAGAAGACTTCCATATATCCTTGTTGATAATCGTATAGGGTGAACCAAAGTCTGCATAGATCTTAACATCTACCCCACCAATATTCATTAAACAAATAGGTTTGTTAATAACATCTTCATCACAGATTTTCAAAACTAACTTATCATGCAAATTCATAACTAAATTATCCTCCAGATCTTTTTCAAAATATTCATCCTCATCCATGTCATTCACAAACTTAACTTTACTCCTTTTTCTGTTACACGCTTTTGTCAAATGACCCTTTAATCCGCAATTAGAGCATTTTGCTTTTAAGCCAGGACATCCTTTAAAGTCTGCCAAATGCTCCAAACTTTTGCATCTATACCATTTAAGTCTGGAATTGGAAGAAGTTTGCAAATGTTTAGTATGGAAAGGTCTACTGCTTGTACCAACAGTATTTTTAGAATTATAATAACATTTCCTTTTATCCACAGCATTCATCTTTCCAACCACATCATTATTTATAGAACTATTATCTTGTTTGATTACATTCGCACACCTACCAGACATTTCTGCTTTACGTGCAATAGCGAGAATATCATCTAATGGAGAATCTCCATTAATCCATAATCTATCTTGAATGGAAGAATTGTAAGAGTGCATAACAATTTGGTCCCTAATAAGTTCTTCTTGTAAAACACCAAATTTACAATCCAGGGACAGCCTTTTAAGGTCAGCAAGGTAACGATCAATATTCTCATCTTTGGTTTGCTTTCTCGAGAAACATTTGTACCTGGTTACACCTATACAAACTTTAGGGAGAAAGTAAGTGTCTAAATGCAGTAATGTTAAAGCATAAACATTTTAATCCCCCGGAAAACAAGGTTTAGTCATAGTTTCGTAAACTTTCAACCCAACAGGACCTAAAGCATGTAATAGAAGTCTTTTTTTTGAGAATGTGACAGTTTACCTTCTTCATCTAAAGCATCAATATAGTTGCAGAAGTAAGGTTTCCACTCTAACCATTTGAGTGGAGGCTCAGTGCCTGAGATCCAAAACGCTTGTGGTGCACTAATATAGTTAGGTTGAGTCATAGTACAAATTCAATTTAACCTTAAAAAGTTATAGTCACAATATAATAGACAATATAAAACTTATAAAATTAACAGTTAATGCAGTCTTAAATGAAAAACAAAAATAATTGCTGAACAATAACTTTACAATTCTGGATAAAATACGTCACACAAATTACAATTTAACGAGACTCCGTTATCAACATTATAAATACCTCATTGGATTGCTGTGGTGTCAGCATCACTATTTCAAATTACCAAACAAAATGCTAATAGTATTTCAAAATAGTAAAAAAAAAAATATCAAATACTTTAAAATAAAAACGTAAATAATTGTTTGAAGGGTGTGCGAATCACCGATGATGGTATCGCACAAATTTTTGGTAAGTAATGTCAGGCGTGCAAATCACCGACAATGGTATAATACGAAATGTTGGTATCCTCCTAAAAGACTTCAAGTTACACTAAAATGCCGCCAACTACGTGCAACGTATCACATCACACGCAAACGTACCCACAATGCATCCTTGAATAATAGTTCTTCGTAGGAATCGATTCTTCAACGCGAAGGAAGAATGCTGAAGTCGAACCTCGAGAAGGTGATTATCTTCAAATTTATGGTGCGTGCATGCGGGGGTTAAAACGATGTAGCAGCAATTGTTTTTTTCGAATAAGATCTTGATCGCGCTGCTAAATAATGCCAAATTACCCATTTTTCCTCCTCTTAAAATGGTTCTGGCACACAGGATCCACATCGTTATTATAAAGAAAAGTCCAAGTTGTGAAAGCAATACTTTAAGCTTACAACAACTTCAGCACAGCACATCCAGTATTCTCTAGAAATCCATGAAATACCTCCAAATTACGAAATGGTGAAAGCGCATCGAAAGTCTCTTTCCTCAGAATCTTCTCAAAGGTTCCTCAATAAATAATCCATGTAATTCCACTTCAAATAAAAAAAAAATGTCAGCAATCCAAATAAATCCGAGTTGCTCATGTAGGTTCTGCTCTTCGAATCCCGTCGCCAGTGAAATGAAGAATAAATGCAGGAATTGTAGATAAGTATTGTTTAATAACTCAGAGAGCTCAATCATATGTCATCCAGATAGTTCAGCATCCAAGGAACAACTGTCCTTTACAAATGATGCACAGAATGATGAAACATACATTCTACATTCTAACAATGACCTAGGCTGGAACATGCACAAAGGAAATGAACATAAGTACATTTAAGAAATGCAAACACAACACTTGATGGCTAATGTGTTGCTCTAAACTTGTTGAACGTAGCCCTTCCACCTGTTGCGCTTTAACACTGGACACCGGAGGCCACAAGGATGAAACTGGATATAATGATGACTTTGTGGCTGAGGTTGTATCACTTGTTCTCTTCAATGACAATAACGTTTTACTCCGGTCTTGAGGACACTGTGTTGCAAAGTTTTCATGAAACATGTACAAGTTCTTCAAAGAAGAACAATTATTTATTGGTAGCAAAGGAACTTGAATCATTTGTCAGATTCCTGTGGCTTGGGATTCCTCCTGCTTTTTAGATTGGATACTACTACTGACTCGTTTTTTATGCAAATCTAAAGGGATTCATTGCAATTTTGAATATTGGAAAATATTTAAAAATTATTGAGAATACCCAGACTCCATGAATGATTTTGGCACAATCGTAAAAAGTTAATCGTGTACATTTTTAAAAAAAGGATTTATAATTTGCTACATGGATTTTTCATTGAAGGTTTTGAACCTGTATTTCAAATTGCGGATACGTTAGTGAGGCTATACAGAACTTTACTTTGTTACAGGATGAAGTATACAGAGAGTTAAATTAGGTCTTAAAATACTAATGTTGAAAGTCAGCAGCTTCTCCTGTGCTAGAAACCATTTATTTCTCGAGGATAGTAGTATCCTAATGGCATCACCTATACATTTGTACAATTCATAGATGTATCAATCAATCAATCATTCAATCAAACAATCAGGATGTGTAAAGCTTGTTAACTCACCGTGAGGCTCTCAATGTGCTGGAGTCGCCAGCTGCTACGCGGTGCCCTGTTTATTCATACAGCCTGTTCTTGAGAACTTTCCTAATTCCCATAGGGATGAGGAAGTCCTAAACCACAGAGGAAGGTCATTCCAGGCATTGGCCAGCAGGTGAGAGAAGCAGCGTCTGTTGGCTCAGTGGATCCAGGGGGTTGTACTAGACTATGTTGCTTGGCTTAAAAATGGGGATGAACATGCATCCTGCAATGTGGGTGGAGACAAATTGTTTGAGCTGACATTTCTAATGCTTTCCAGGAGGTCAGTTTTGTTGGTGTCCTCGTGGTCATTGAGGTGGAAGTTAAAATCTCCTAGGAAGATGTTGTGCTAGGAATAGATGGCTATTGCCAAGTCATTCTTGTGGCCTAGGCACCCCCATTATTTGCTGACTGGTACTGGTGGTAAGTGACTCTGACTGCCCCTGGGCTCTGCCTTACCAGGCCCAGTGCTATGATGAAAATACATTAAGAATACTGTGAACATATCCACATACACTATGGTACACTCTAGTTTAGGGTACCCTATGATTGCAATGACCTCCCATATGAGTTACAAAATAGGGCAGGGGGATCCAAGCTAACTTTAAGTCCCTAGTATGTAATAGGGCATGGCATTTTAAAGGCCAGCAGCCCTTTATGCACTTACATGTGTGCACTGCTGAGGCCCGAGGTCTGTGTAAAAGCAGCCCAGTGTTGAAGGTCTGCTTTCAACATGTAAATGGTGCCCAAATTCCATTTTGGTATTTGGGGCACTTAAAAATGAATGAACTACAATTGTTTGCCATAATTGGCACCTCCAGAATCTCCCCTAGGTGTTCGTGAGGTAGGGGGACAGGTATTTATAAAGAGTACCCTTAAAAATAGGTTTTATACTCATTGTGTTTTTTGAAATTGCACATTTCACTTCCCACATTGTAGGAAAATGATTCCCAAAATCGACTTTTGTGCTTGGAGCACTGTGGAGAGAGTACCTGTAATATAATTACATATTCAGAACCCCTAAAGTCTCCCCAAGGTGTTTCAGAGATAGGGGGTACTGTAGATATAGGCAGGAGGCTTTATAAAGTTCTGGGGCTGGAGAAATTGCCCAATTCATTTTTACCCACTGCAGATCCTGAGCCACGTAGGTTAACATGGTAAGAGGTTATTTATTAATAATTCCTGCCAGGAAATCCAGCACAAATATACATTCATGGACTTACTAGAATGGTATTGATAAAACCAACAATATGTTATTGTTGAATTTATCCTAAAATGTACAGACAAGAAGTTATAAGACTTATCTGTATGTAAGCCAAAATTCAGCCTTTCTGTGATCTCCCCTTATTGGTCAGAGTTAAGTGGATTAGTCAGGCTGCTTTGATGAGGTATTAATTAGCCCTTGGGGTGAAAGAACCATTCAGGGAGGAGAAGGCTCTGCTGCATAGGAATACCAGAGCAAGGGGGAGTGGATGTAAACAATGATCTTCAAAACAAGGAGGAGATAGGGAGAAGAAGCCAGTTTAGTTTAGGACCCCACCCCCTGAATCCAGGCAGATGGCATACTTAAGGAAGGAATGTGTAGAGGCCAGGGGGAGGGAGTCAATGGAGATGAGCTATCCTGGAGGTTGGTTTAGCCCGCTCTTGCCTCTATGCTTAGACTTCAGCCATATTGAATTCTGGAGAAAGCGTGTTTTCTGTGATACCATAGTGCCAAACTTTGGAGGAAATGGTCATGCTCTTGGGGGTTGCCCTGCACCCCATTGGACAGTATGCCTTACTGTGTGACACCAGAGAACCCTGACTAAGTATCTGAGAGGGCAGTGCCACTCAGATCTGCTGCCTGAATCAAAGGAAAGATGAAGGGTCCATGCTGAAAGTTTGATTTGCCCTAACCAGGCCCTCCACTCTGACTGACTGGATCTGCTGCACAATCTAGAACTACATCCCTGTGGATTGACCCTGCTTTAAACAGACTAAAGCGTGGACTCCCTGCAAGCTACAGGTTCTCAGAGCCCACCTAGACCTCACCACCATGTACTACCATTGGTTTTTAAGCATTTTTTCCAAGTGGATTGGTAGAATTGAAGTCCCAATTTTTCACGGACCACCTTGGAGCCTCCAGACCCTTGGAGTAAGTTTTGGACACTTTGGAACCCTCAAAGGTACTTCAGGAAGAAGGTCCGTAAGTTTGGTGAACTTTAGAGCTACTTTGAAAAACGCTCCATGAGTGGATCGACTTGAAGTGGTCAGCCAAGTCGGCGACCCACAACCACGAGATGGCCTGCCCTCCAGGTTCATCCCGCTGAAAAGCTCGAAAGGTCCAACTTCCAGAGTTTGAGTGGGAGTTGGTCAAAACCCAAGTCAGTGAACCCTCACAGAATCTAGCCTGGTGAAGAGTATCATCTACCACGAGCCGGCCTGGATCTCTGTTTCAGCCAATTAGCCCTTGGAGTCACTCTGTGTTCTGGGTTCAAGAGATCTAGGTCCAGCCCTTCTCATCCAGGCAATGAGAAAAATATTAAATTATTCTCATGCTTATCTCTTGGTAGCTTGGCTGCTAGGAGGCAGGCTTAACTTCAAAGACAGGTATGCAAAGCATTTAAAACACTAATTCAATAAATAATTGAAACACAGCACACAATAGAATACGCAATTTATAAAACTAGGATATATTTTCTTCTTTACAATGACACCAAAACGAAAAAATCTAATGTAGGGAATGAGATAGATACATTTTTAAAGATTTAGCACTATATAGCACATAGAAACCTACATAGCCTATGCAGACATCGGGTTGCCCTAGACTGGGACAAAGTCAAAATTTCAGGCCAACCATGATGGGGCCCTGCGCGGCTTTCCTTCGCAGTAGGTCTCCGTGAAAATTATTATCTTATGACTTAACATTTTTCTGGAGCTGGGGTCCCTCGAAGCTCTCCGCCAGTCTGGATTCGGTGAGGGTTGGTCCCGGTCACCTTTGGTACATTGAGACTTACAAACTTTAATGGAGCTTTTTCTCGTGGGGTACCTTGATGCTCTTCACCAGGCTAAATTCTGTGAAGGTTCACTGACTAGGGTTCAGACCAACTCCCACTCAAACTCTGGAAGTTGGACCTTTCGAGCTTTTCAGCGGGATGAACGTGGAGGGCAGGCCGGCTCGTTGTTGAAGGTCGCCGGCTTGACTGAACGCTTCAAGTCGATTCACTCATGGAGCTTTTTCAAAGTTGCTCCGTCCATCATCCCCTTTGGTATTGCTTTGTTCACCCTAAGTTGACAGGGTATTCCTAGATGTGGGTCCCTTACTCACTTTGCCACGGGATTCAAGCTAACCGGTTGATGACGACTGATTAGCCAGAAACCGGTCCCAGGAGGCTTGTTTCCGGTCCAGGGAGGACATTGCTTGGCAGTTCGGGCTGGACTGTTCCCATGAGGCACAGAGTCAGACTGATTTGCATATAGCCATATCTGAACTGGGGTGGTGGAGTGATCTAAAGAATGATGATGGATTAAACCCAGATCAGTTGACTGGGCCCTGGGGGGAGTGTTTGATGTGCTCCATTGCTCCATCCATCATCCCCTTTGGTATTGTTTTGTTTGCCCTAAGTTAGCAGGGTATGCCCAGACGTGGGTCCCTAGCTCACTTTGCCACTGGATTCAAGCAAGCTGGTTGATGGCAGCTGATTAGCCAGAAACCGGTCCCTGGATGCTTGTTTCCGGTCCAGGGAAGACATGGCTTGGCAGTTCGGGCTGGACTGTTCCCATGAGGCACAGGGTCAGACGACTTTGCATATGGCCATGTCTGAACTGTGGTGGTGGAGTGAGCTAAAGAATGATGATGGATTAAACCCAGATCAGTTGACTGGGGGTGAGTGTTTGATTACCTCCAACGCTCCATCCATCATCCCCTTTGGTATGGCTTTGTTTGCCCTAAGTTGGCAGGGTATGCCCAGACGTGGGTTTCTTGCTCACTTTGCTACTGGATTCAAGCTAGCCTGGCTGATGATGGCTGATTAGCCAGAAACCGGCCCCAGGATGCTTGTTTCCATTCCAGGGAAGACATGGCTTGGCAGTTCGGGCTGGACTGTTCCCCTGAGGCACAGGGTCAGACTGATTTACATATGGCCATGTCTGAACTGGGGTGGTGGAGTGAGCTAAAGAATGATGATGGATTAGGCCCAAATCAGTTGACTGGGGGTGAGTGTTTGATTTGCTCCAACGCTCAGTCCATCATCCCCTTTGGTATAGCTTTCTAAAAGTGGCAATTTCAGAATGGCAATTTAAAATCTGACTTCACCGTAAGTTAACTTTTTAACTTGTGATTCCATTGACAGCAAACTTGAACTGGTTATTTCTTCCAATTTGACAATTACACATATAAAATGCATTAAGGCAACTCCAATGTCAATATATCGGAGGGATAGACCTTGCAGTAGTAAAAAATATATTTGAGAGTTTTTCACTACCAGGACATGTAAAACTTAAGAGTCATGTCCTACTCATATATATTGCACTCTGCCCTATGGGTGACATATATGTATTATAAAAGAAGGTTTTGGCCTGGCAAGAGCTGTATTCTGCCAGTTCAAAATGGCAGTTTAAACTACACAATCAGTCCCTGCAATGTCAGGCCTAAGATGTGTTAAAGGGCTACTTGAGTGGGTGGTACAATCAATGCTGTAGGCCACTTGTAGTATTTTATTTACAGGCCCTGGTGACATACAGCACCACTTTAATAGGGACTTATCAGTAAATGAAAGATCCCATTTGGGTGTAAGCCAATATTACTATGATTATGAGAGAGACCACATGCCCGTTAGCACTAGTTAACAGTAAAAAGGTGCTCAGAGTTCCAAGACCAGCAAAAACAAGGTCAGAAAAATGGAGGAGGAAGGCAGAATGTTGGTGGGAATACCATCCTAAGGATGGTAGGTCTAACATACGTCCCCCCATCTGAAAGTTGAGAGAAGTACCCGACTCCTTGGCGTTTTCATCACTAAGGCGGAAGAACCTGGAGATATCAACTGCATTGGGGTTGTCTGACCCAGGACGGAGTTCCACCATAAAGACCAATCCCCTGTAGGTAGATAGACCACCTCAACAGTTTGGGATTTTCACCCCTTATGTGTATGAGCCATCTGAGGGGTCCGTGGTCTGTCTGAACCCAAGAGTGAGTCCCAACAGTAATGGCCTCAGCTTCTTCAGTGCCCAGACCCAGCAAAGGCCTCCCTCTCAATGGCACTGTACCTCGATTCCCATGGAAAAAAACATTTGCCAATGAAGGCTACCCATTTGTCTCGGCCCTCCTCATATATCTGTGCTAAGATCGCCACTATGCCATGCTCAAAAGCATCTGTCTACACTACAAACTTCTTAGAGAAGTCAAGGGCCCTGAGAGCTGGTGCTGTATGCATGGCCTTCTTGAGAGTATCACTGACTTTCTGACAGGCCTCTGTCCAGATCAAATGTCTGGGCTGCTTCTTTGAAGTCAGCTCTGTTAAGGGGGCAATAATTGTCCTGTGGTCACGATAGGCTTCGATAGAAATGCTGACATTGACATGCTCACCTTTCTTAAGTTACCTTCTCTTTTACACATAGTGACTTTGTGAGATACATTTGCATGCAGGACCATGCCCGATAACAATCCCTGAATCTGCAATGCTTACATGTCCACTTTGTAGGCACACTATCAATATAAGGGATAAAGTTCTCTGCCTATATAATATTTATGTTATTGTTCGATAGGTGACAACACTATCCAACAATAATTTACAATTTTGGCCTGACAGGGAATGAGCCATGACTAGGGCAGGGCATAGTTCGCGAAGTAGCGCTACACGTAGCTGCGCGAAGTGCACTTCACACTACGCGAGCTACGCGTAGTTCTACGCGAACTGCGTAGTATCCTGATCGCACTGTGCAAGATGCCGTTTTCAATGATTGCACAGTGTGGAAAAGCATCCGGCACTGTGCAATCATTGAAAACGGCATCTTGCACAGAGCGGGCTGTCGTTTTCTGCCGCCCGAGTAGATTTATACTCGAGCGGCAGCTTTCTCAATGCAGACTGGTAGTTTCTCATCGCGAACGGTCGCAAGCAAACGCGACCACTCGCAATGAGAAAACTGACCTCCCTGCATTGAGCATTGATTGCACTCCACGCTCGCGATCGGCAACTTGATGTTGCTGATCGCGAACAAGGAAAAAGACTCACCGGGATGTCATTTTACTTGCTTGCGGTCCCCAACTTGACGTTGAGGACCATGAGCAAGCAAAAAATGATGGCTGCACTACGCTACGCGTGTTTACACTGTGCTACGCGCAGTTCGCGTAGTGCAAAATAGCGCAAACTTCACAGACTACGCGAGCGTAGCGTAGTGCTTTGCCTAGGGTTAGCCATGACCACATAGGTGCTATTGTTACATATACAGATCCACTTCCTTGTTTACAAGAAGGAGCACTCGGCTGACACTGTAAAGTCACTGCCAGAATGCCAGCTCAGCTGATTCCTGCATACCAACACGAGGGATGTCCATGTTGTTTAAACATGAATTACCTAGGACAAAAACAGAGGTGTTTGGCAAAACCGGAAAAATGTGTTCAAATAAACTTTGCAGCTGGGAGATCAGTTACAGGCATAGAGGGTCTGAGAACTGTCTTAATTTACAATCGATCAGGAATCTCTTTTTATAAAGTTGATTGTATGCAATAAAGTATGTCTGGAGGTCCATGCAAAGTAAGGAATGCAGCTTCTGCCTTTGAAGTCATAAATTAATTTAATAATGGAAAGTACATTTGGGCCTCAACCTTTTGTGGAAACATTGGAATCACTGCGTGTGCTGTTTCCTGATTGGCTATATGTTCCTAACTTATGTGGCAGCAGAATTATGGTGTTGTTGGGAGCTCACATACACCTCCGGCCATGTGCGCTGTCTTGGGGCCAGTCTCCCTGGACAATTTTGGTGTCACTGCAACTATCGGTGGGATTGATCTTGAATTGATGCTACATTACCATGAGGTGGATTTTTCTCAGCTCTTCCTTGATTGAATTAAGGCTGAACTCAGTGATAGTCATCATTTTAAAAATTTCCCACCTGGTTATTTGCAACCAGCGAGAGTGGCTTTTGTCTGCAGAGTGACAAATGGCATCTACCCTCCTGCTGAAACGTGTGTATCTGTTTACAGTCTGAATTATTTGTGAATGCCCTTGAACTGAGCCCAGCCTAAGATAGTCTGCAGTTCGTTTCTCATCAGTCTGGTGCAGTAAAGTTGTTTTCTTCCTCAAAGGGCACTGGCACAGCTCCAATAGTTTTTCTCCAGAAATGACCATAGTCAGGGTGTGAATGATGTTTAGGGAAGATAGTTCACGTCATCAAGGGCTGTTGTCAAACTTGCCGCACTGCCAGTAAAAATCCATCAGCCTGTAGGTGTCCCATTGCATACCTGAAATATGCATGATTGTTCCGCAGTTTTCATTCATGCCCATTGGAAGCATTCCTTTACCTTTGAAACAGAAGGAATACAGTGTAAGTTTCCATACAATTAGGGATTGCCCCTTCCCTTCTAGTCAAGGGTACGTACCCAGCTCAGTATCCCAGATTTTATGACAAACACTCTCCCATGTGACTTATTCTCCTTCCTATCCTTGAGCTGGGTGGCCCTGCAAAGGAACTCCATGTGAGGGTTCACTTGTTGTTAAAGAAAACTGCCCTAGATATGCTAAGGGCCACTCTTGACCACAAATAGAGGCAGGCAAATGTGTTTGGGCATGGAGTTGGGGGTTTTGCTTCCTCAAAGAATTTCTCTGGATGGTCTCAGGCCAAACAGTATCCTCCCCTATGCTGCACTTTCTGTGCATCCTGTTCAGATTGGTTTGGATATCACTAGGTTTGGTGAAAAGGCAAAAATGTGTTGGGTTGGTTTCATATTGTGAGGAAATATAAATTTTATGGTCAAGATTGTGTTCCCTAGCGTGTACCCCACCGACTCCATGTACCAGCTTAAAGTGCATGTAACTTCCCTCCTGTGCCAGCTACGAAGACGCAAATACATTTGCGTCCAACGTCAACATGTCCTCTTTCAGACCCACCCTGAATGGGTTGAATAGTCCGTTCCTAAGTATGCTATGCCCACGTCTTTTTGTAGTGTACTTTACACGTTTTTCAGCTCTGGCAAAGTAGGCCCTGAATTTCTGCCATCGAGCCATTTTTCTGGCTTCTGACTCTGAAAATCTCAGCCCAGGCTGCCTCTGTACCCGTGAACTCTGACTTACTTCCAGCGCGGCCCACCGTGCTCAAGCTCAGCCTGCTGCCTGCCAAGACTGACTATAACCTTCGAGTTATCTGTTCCGCTCCTCGAAAATACATTCCTGCCTACTAGCTTCAGTAAACATCCCCCTCATCTGCAGAGCAAAGGGCCAACCTGTTTCCGTGCAAGTAATTCATAGCCTCTGTTACCATGCTCCCATGGAAGGCCCATGCCCCCACGCTTCTCATGCAGACACTCAGGCGCTTATACACGCACTCACAGTCAGTATAGAATAGCTTCTGCCCCAGAGACCTTTCCCTCTCGATAGTATGGTTCCCAAACATCAGATATCAGATATGATAGAAGTACAAGTTGATCTGACATGCCAGACTTCTGTCTCTTTCCGTCAGTGTAAATGTCAAGTTCCCTGCACCCTCCAGTTTCACGTCAATCACACGTCATGCAGCTGCGCGCGCATTCAAGCTTCCGATTTCTGCTGACATTGCAACATTTCTGTTAGTGCCACCCCTTCTGTGACACCTACCTGGTGACGTTTCTAGCACACACCTCTAATTCACGCCTAGTTCACGCCTTCTGATTACGTATTGCTAACACGTGGATGCTGTTATCTTGTCTTCTCTCAGCTGTTACGCCCACTATACCGTTTTTCTATGACAATGAATTAAGTATATAAGCTATGTACTGTCAATAACATGTAGCGTGCACTCTCTCTATCCCTTCCTGAACCCTGTGTGGTTGCGGGAACATGATAGCCAAGTCATGACCATTCCTTTTTAAGGAATAAAACCCCTAAGAACTCTAACACCACGGACTCTGGTTCTTTCTTTCCGATTGAGTTATTATTGATTAAGTACTTACCTGCATAGAAATTATGATAGTAAATTAAATATTTACGACATTTTGGCGCCCGAACAGGGACCCCTCCCCCACCTCACGCGCCGGTTGGTGCGTTGCAAGCTCTGTCCCCTGCCATCAGTTAGAAGGAAACTACGCGTACTGGCAGGATTTCCTGCATCTCCCTCTGGCCCACGGAGGTGACGAAGACTGCGATCAGTACCCAGACGAGGCGGTGAGGAGTGCGGAGGATCCCGACCAGAGCCTAGCCGAAAGAAGCAAGGTCCGAGGTGTCAAGAGGCCCACCAGTTTTCCGAAGTTTTCCGAAGTTTTCCGAAGTTTTCCGAAGTTTTCCGAAGTCGAGCCGAGTCCAGTCCAGTCGAGTTTTCCGAGGCCTTCAGTTTCCGTGCTTCCCGGTGAGTACCATTGCTGGGTCGTATCAAGACGGGTTTGGGTACACAAGTCCGGTCTGCACTGTTTTTAGACAGTGTATCTGTGCTGTTTAGCAGTACATCAGTATAAAGGGGTAGTGATATATGTTTTAAATGTTTTTTCATGTGATTAATGTCGTGGTATGAGTGTGACTGTTTTTAATGTGCATTATTGTGTGTTTTTGTATAAATAGCTGTATTCAGTATTAAGTAGGTAAGATCGAGCTTTCAGTGCTAAGTAGAAACAAGATGCCGTTTTTCAACAAGTTAAAGCAGATAGGAACTAGGAAAGGGATACTGGAGGAAGAAATTCCTATTCCCCCTAGGGACACTCCAGGAAACTTCATGTACCACAAGCATGGCTTAGATGCCATATTGTATCTAGATTTATGGGCCGATTATACAAAACATCTAGACGAGAGACACAGATGGCCAGTTACTGGAACATGGGATGCTGAGTGCATCATGAAAGTAGAGGAAGCACTATGGAAAAAGAAAGCCAGACAATCTCAGAAAGACGCCATAGAGTTTTGGCGTAAGGAATCACATAAGCGTGCTGAAAAAGCACTACGTAGAGAAGACAGACTTAGAGAATCAGATAAAGCCCAAGAGAACGAATTAGTTACCGAAGGGATCCGAGTAAAAACAGAGCAAGTAGACCGTGCACGAAATAACCTCGTAAACGGTATGTATCTCGCGGCCGAGGGTTCGCCTGAGGCCATTTCAGAAATACCGAAAAATCTACCGCCACCATTAGTGCCAACTAAAGTAAATCACAGGACCACTAAAGACATATTCCTGAATTCCTATCTAGAAGATGTAGCACCCGCTTACACCAATCTGCCTGTCCGCGCCCTGCCTAACGACAGGGATGGGGGTGGTAACCCGCCCCAAGATCATATTCCGCCAGTACCACAACAGATTCCTCCACCTCCACCACTTCCCGCAGCTAAAATAGATCTACCGAAACCACGTCTACCTGACGCTACCAAAGGACAAATTCAAGTTCAGATACAGACTCCACAGAGAGATAATGCCCAAGCTTCCGCTTCAGGAGGTGCGACGGGGGGTCTTCACACCCCACCATTGACACACAGAGTAAACCTTAGGGATATGCAGAGTCCTCTCACGTTCAAGTCACCCCGTCTTGACATACTCAAAGAAAAACTTTCAGTTTGCAGATATGATCCAGTACCCGGCAAAAACGACAGAATGATGATGGCCTCACTACGGTTAAGATCTGCTACTGATTTCCTGCTGTTATTTGCAGGGATGAAGGAGCGCCTAGATAGAATATATCAGTTCATTCAGACTGGTAAAGACCCTGACAGTGTTAAGGATGCCATGGAACATCAGAAAGTTGACATTCAAGCACAGATACTACGTTTTTTCATAAATTGCCTAATAAGAGAAAGAGACAGGCCTGGGACAGATCAGAGCGAGTTAGATGCACTAAACAAGTGGGGTCAAAATATATCTGAAGGAAAACATGATAAGGGGGCTTGCATAGCCAGTATGTACAAGAAAATAAGAAAAGCAGTGATAGAAATGCACGAAAAAGAGAAAGAAAGGGCCTCCTCCGAGGAGGAGGAAGAACTCGAAGAATCAGAAAAGACTGCAGATACTATAGCGTATGTAGGTAAGGGAACTTACCTTAGGAAAGGTACCCGTCCGGAAAGCAAGAAAGTTTTTCTCTCTGCCTTAACCAACCCGAATTCTTCTGAACACCAGTTCCAGGAGACTGATAAAAGACTCCGAGACCGAGTGGGGTACCACATACTAAATTCAATGGATGAACAGGAATTAGCCCGGTCAGCTATATTATGGGCTGAAAATCCGGATATGTATAATGATGACACCGTAGCACAGACATTCCTGAACCTCTCCCCAGACGAGCAGAAATTAGCAGGTGTATACATGATGCAGCACCTCCTCACGAAATACAGAACTAAACATTCCGATCCAGGTCCCTTACACGAAACTCTAGAAGCACTACTCATGGATAGATGGAGAGGTCTAAGTACCAAGTTAATACAGATAATTCTAGAACAACGACATAGATATGACACTTTTGTAAGCTCTGAATATGTTCCCGCTCCACCCCCAGAAAGAAAAATGTATCGTATGGAATGCCTGAGTGGCATTGAAAGTCAGAACCCCTTACGAGAAGTACACCCAGTTATGGGTGAGGATCATCTCTTGAAACGCGTGTATGTACACACGCCACTGACTAAGTTAGAACTGTTAGAGATGAAGAAACTAGTACCGAGCCATGATAAAGACCCTGCAGGTTTCCACAGAGAGCTTAAAGACATGTTACTGATGGGGGATTACACATATGAAGATATCATGAAAATGTTAAAGGTACTGCTGCCTACGGGCATATACGAGAAACTCAAGGAAAAGGAATGGGAGGTGGGAGACAAAAAGATTGTATGGGCAGAAATAGAAGACGAAGAGAGCAAGCGTGTCCCAGGGGTAGGCCTCGGGGACAAGACTAAAGCATTACCAAGTTTAATAGTACAGGTTCTGCCAAGATTACTAGCAACTAGAAAAGAAGACTGGGATGCCATCTCAGCATGTAAACAGAAACCTGACGAAGATACTAGTGACTTTTATTCAAGATTCGAGAAATGTTTTATTATTAATAGTGGTCTTAAACCAAGTAGCGAATCGTACCCGCATCTTTTTGTATCAAAGCTAGTCGAGAATTCCCTGTTAGCAGTTAAAAACCGTGTATACAAGGTCGAGAGTACATGGCAAGCAAATACGCCATCACAGATGTTACAAATGTTACAATACCATCAGAATAGAATTAGAGAAGAACAAGATCAGGAACAGAAACGTATGAAAGACACAAAAATGAAAATGTTAGTAGCCCAGTCGGTACATACCGACGGAAATAGGAAAGGTACGAATCAGACAAATCATTCCGCAGGTCCTGTTAAAGGGACGTGCAATTATTGCAAGCAGCCAGGTCACTACGTACATGAATGCCCAGTTCTGAAACACAATATAGCAACAGGTAAAACTAAAGAGAGACCGCATCCACCAAGACAAGATCAGGTCCAGCAACAGACTCCACAGAATGTACAGACCTCACAGAACACACAGCCTATGCATGCTTCATCCCATACAGCACAGACAGTAGCGGTATCTCAGCCACAGCCTCTTGCCGCGACTCAGCAAGTTTACCAACAAATGTACCAGTATGCCCAATCTGCTTACCCCGATTACCAGCGATACACATGAAACAGCCTAGAGAGGGAATTTGGCTTGCCTCTTATTGAAATTCCTGTAGATCAAGAAGGTCCTTATGTACACAGTCAAGTATTGGGAAAAGATAGAAAGTTTTTAATTGACACAGGGGCAAGCCGCACCACAATCAGTCATGACGAAGTCCCAGGGGCACCCCTCTCAGGCTCACAGAATGTTTCCCTTGGTTTTTCAGGACAGCCCATTATAAATGAAGTATCAGAACCAGTTCCCCTGGCTGTGGGTCCATTATCACGTGTTACAGACTTGTTACTTACGAAATCATGTCCAGAAAATCTGTTAGGAATTAAAACATTGAAAGCTCTAGGAGCTATAATATGCTGTTCCCCGGAGGGAGTTAGACTTTTTCTGCGGGATTTCAAGGGTCATTACGTTTTGCGAGAATTCGATGTCAGATTGAAAAATGTACCAGATCACTTGTGGGCAACAGGCCCAACTGATGTAGGTTGTATGCATATCACACCATACCGTGTTACACTCAAGACAGGAGTAGTTCTACCACGAATCAGACAATACAAGTTACCACCCGATGCTGTAGTGGCTTTACTGAAAATCATTGAAGAGCTCATTGCCCAAGGAGTGGTCGTGGAGACCGACTCCAATATCTGCAATTCCCCTATCATTCCGATTCTTAAACGTACTGATCCCAATGCACCGCCAGTATATCGGCTGGTGATTGATCTTCGAGAGCTGAATAAATGTATTGTACCACAGTACCCTGTGGTCCCCGATATCTCTTCTCTATTGACTGCTATTGATTCAGAAGCGACGTTCTTTACTGTAATTGATCTCAAGAACGCCTTCTTTAGTGTACCGATTGATCCAGAGAGCCAATATCTCTTCGGATTCAGTTTAAATGGACGAAGTTTCAAATTTTCCCGCGCACCTCAAGGATTCACAGAAAGCCCCAGCATCTATAGTCAAGCACTGAAAAGACAACTAGATTGTATTAAAATGCCAGTTAACACTGCTTTACTGCAATACGTCGATGATCTGCTGATCACCGCACGAAGTGAACCCGAATGTGAACAAGCATCACTGACAGTCTTACATTTCCTGGCAGACAAGGGACACAAGGTGTCTCCTTCGAAGCTGCAATTCTGTGTTCAGCAAGTTGTATACTTGGGTCACTTGCTGTCCAAAGTGGGGAGACAGCTCACTCCCGATCGCATTCAGTTAATTGTAAATATGCCACGACCCCAGACACAAAAGGAAGTGCGGGCCTTCATAGGCCTCACCTCGTACTGCAGACAATGGATTCCTCAATATGCATTTCTAGCTAAACCATTCATCCAGTTAACGACACAGGAGGCAGCAACTTCGACTGTCCTCCCTTGGACTCAGGAACATACACAAGCCTTTGAGGAACTAAAGAAAGCATTATGCCAAGCACCAGTTTTAGCAACACCATGTTACAGCAAACCGTTTACACTTTTTGTTACAGAACGTGATGGTACAGCATTGTCTGTCCTCACCCAAGATCAAGCAGGTTCACATAAGCCTTGCGCTTATTTTTCAAGTACATTGGATTCAGTAGCCCAGGCACTCCCTGCGTGCTTAAAGTCTGTAGCAGCAACAGCATTAGCAATCAGACAGAGTGATTCAATTGTCCTAGGGCATCAGTTAACAGTACAAGTTCCACATTCTGTAGAGGTTCTTTTAAACAGAACCCAGACTCAACACTTGACTATAGCACGACTGACAGGTTATGAATTGACGCTATTCCAGCCACACATAGAAATCAGACGTTGCAGCATTCTGAACCCCGCAACACTGTTACCTACAATTATGACAGATCCAGCCCCGCATGATTGTATAGAAATCATTAATGCAGTTACAAAGCCCCGACGAGACTTAACAGATGTTCCACTGACAAATCCAGACCTGACACTTTATGTGGATGGTTCATGTATGAGAACAAGTACAGGAGAATTAGTGGCCGCGTATGCAGTGACCACTGAAACCGAAGTAAAAGAAACACATCGTATTGACACACTGTCCGCTCAAGCAGCAGAGCTTATTGCTCTGACCCGAGCCTGTATTCTAGCCAAAAACAGAAATGTCAACATATACACTGATTCCCGTTATGCGTTCGGAGTTGTACACGACTTCGGCATGTTATGGCAAGAACGAGGTTTTCTGACCTCTCATGGTGCCAAGATCCAACATGGTCCCCTCATTCAAGCACTGTTAGAAGCAATACATCTGCCTTCAGGCATATCCGTCATGAAGTGTAAAGCACATACTAAAGTTACAGATTCTGTTTCCCAGGGTAACGACCTGGCAGACCAGACAGCAAAACATACAGCATTGACTCACACTCAGACAACTGACATGACAAAGACAATAGGACCGACAAATTGTATGACAGTCAGGGATCCCACACTAGATGTAATCGATATTCAGGCACATGCTACTCCAGATGAAATAAAGAAATGGACTGAACTAGGAGGGATTCAAACAGAACAGGGTTGGATGACGAAGGGAAAATCTACATGGTTTCTCCCTGATTCTATGGTTCAAGTCATGGTTAATACAGCACATAGTCCAGCACACCTAGGAGAAAAAGCAATGCTAGACAGTTTACAAAATCTTTGGAGCGTCCTTCTTACAACGAGGACCGCAGTAAAACTGGAAGGCAGAAAGGGGTGGGTCCACACGAGCCATATCAAAAAATACAATGAACTGAAACCAGATCCAGGCTCGTCCACCCCCACCAAAGACTGTATCAAAACTAGTGACTTTAAAACTTCCGAACGAGAGAAAACTCCCCAAGAGGAATACAGACTTAAGCTCCGATCTAGCAAGTCAGACAGTTTAATTGTTTAAGTCCTCCCCTAGGTGAATCGGTTAAATAGTTTCTGACATGTATCCCCTAGATCGAGATAGAGAGAGAGAATTAAAGAAACGTACATATTGTAAATCACTACGTAGTCACTGTATGGTGACATTATTAATTATGTTTTTTCTAAGTGTTCTGATAATTATTGCGAGTATACTGCTCCCCATCTATTATCCTATTTTCAAGCGTGAACAATCTGCTTATAATGTTTCTGCTGAACATTCTTTTAGTAAATTACCTCCACATGAACTTTCTTACAGACTTGCGCTGCGCAACAACACATTCATTAGTATGTTACATCATTCCCATCAGACTAACAATGCTACAAACTGCTGGATATGTGGCCGACTCCCTCCCTACCAGAAATACGAGGGAGCTCTGCCCCTCTTTCCGTACCCGTTCACTCACAACGGTTCCTGTGGTGCCTGGTTTAGAATAATAAATTCCGTAGATCCTGATATTGCTGTTTTCAAAGGGAGCTGGGTTTGGGGAAACTTGAACTTAGTTCTGCTTAATGCCTGTTATCCTGACAAGAAGGGACTCCCCATTAGAATAGGAACTGATCTAGAAAACGAAGTTTATGGATTAGGTAATTACACAATTAACCTTATGATCCTTACAGTTGAATCCGAACCTGCTCCAGTTCTGCCCGCTATGTCAGTACTACCAGTCACTGGTGAATTATGTGTCAGCAAGAAAGGTTCAGTACACTTAGGCCATAGTAAATGTACTATTGTGGTCGAATTCAGTGATCAAGGCAAGTCTTCCTTTAGAGCTACCCGTCATTCCTATTTTGTTTGTGGTCATACCGCATACATACGCTTACCTCCAGATTGGGATGGTACCTGTTACATTGCATTCCTTCTGCCACCCGTTTTTCTAGCTCCTCCTGACTATCACAGAAATACAAATCTAGTAAAGAATAGGCTCCGAAGAGATATCTCACTTGTCGACTATACAGAAACAGCATGGGAACAATACACCGATTTTAATAAAGGATTCTTTTTCTTTTTAGGTCCCGTCCAAAATAGTAAACTAATACGCAGGTTAACTAGAACACTTGAAGCAGTAGTGAATGAAACTGCCTCCGCCTTAGGTAACTTAACAGAAGAGCAGTCCGCCATGCGGGTTGTTGTTCTTCAGAATCATCTTGTGATTGACGTCATCTTGGCAGATAGAGGTGGAGCCTGTAAGGTCATCTGGTCAAGTTGCTGTATTTTCATCCCACAAAACGCACCATCTGTATATCAAGCTATTACACGTCTTCATAAAATTGCAAATCTGATACATCAGAATCCAGGCACCTGGACTTGGTCCGGTTGGTTCTGGACAACGTTAACCGCTTGGGGATGGAAGATCCTATCCTTCCTAGGCATTGGCCTAGTCCTAGTATTCAGTTGCTGCCTGTGCCTACAGTGTGGGCCAGCGATTTGTGGACTGTGTGCCACATCATGCATTGAACATTCCAGTTTCCTCTCAAAACGTGAAAGAAAGAAAGAAGAGCAAATGATGTTACAAGAACAAACTGATCGATTCATGAGGATCGATATATCATGAAGGGTCCGTAGGGAACAAGGAGGGAATGAGGAAATATAAATTTTATGGTCAAGATTGTGTTCCCTAGCGTGTACCCCACCGACTCCATGTACCAGCTTAAAGTGCATGTAACTTCCCTCCTGTGCCAGCTACGAAGACGCAAATACATTTGCGTCCAACGTCAACATGTCCTCTTTCAGACCCACCCTGAATGGGTTGAATAGTCCGTTCCTAAGTATGCTATGCCCACGTCTTTTTGTAGTGTACTTTACACGTTTTTCAGCTCTGGCAAAGTAGGCCCTGAATTTCTGCCATCGAGCCATTTTTCTGGCTTCTGACTCTGAAAATCTCAGCCCAGGCTGCCTCTGTACCCGTGAACTCTGACTTACTTCCAGCGCGGCCCACCGTGCTCAAGCTCAGCCTGCTGCCTGCCAAGACTGACTATAACCTTCGAGTTATCTGTTCCGCTCCTCGAAAATACATTCCTGCCTACTAGCTTCAGTAAACATCCCCCTCATCTGCAGAGCAAAGGGCCAACCTGTTTCCGTGCAAGTAATTCATAGCCTCTGTTACCATGCTCCCATGGAAGGCCCATGCCCCCACGCTTCTCATGCAGACACTCAGGCGCTTATACACGCACTCACAGTCAGTATAGAATAGCTTCTGCCCCAGAGACCTTTCCCTCTCGATAGTATGGTTCCCAAACATCAGATATCAGATATGATAGAAGTACAAGTTGATCTGACATGCCAGACTTCTGTCTCTTTCCGTCAGTGTAAATGTCAAGTTCCCTGCACCCTCCAGTTTCACGTCAATCACACGTCATGCAGGTGCGCGCGCATTCAAGCTTCCGATTTCTGCTGACATTGCAACATTTCTGTTAGTGCCACCCCTTCTGTGACACCTACCTGGTGACGTTTCTAGCACACACCTCTAATTCACGCCTAGTTCACGCCTTCTGATTACGTATTGCTAACACGTGGATGCTGTTATCTTGTCTTCTCTCAGCTGTTACGCCCACTATACCATTTTTCTATGACAATGAATTAAGTATATAAGCTATGTACTGTCAATAACATGTAGCGTGCACTCTCTCTATCCCTTCCTGAACCCTGTGTGGTTGCGGGAACATGATAGCCAAGTCATGACCATTCCTTTTTAAGGAATAAAACCCCTAAGAACTCTAACACCACGGACTCTGGTTCTTTCTTTCCGATTGAGTTATTATTGATTAAGTACTTACCTGCATAGAAATTATGATAGTAAATTAAATATTTACGACAATTGGGTCAGAATCACAACTACCCTGTGGGTTTTTTCCTTGTTGGGTTTGATTTTGGCCCTAATTATGGATAGATATAAGTGACGTAGGCATTTTACTTTTTCGGTGACCACCTGTTGGGATAAGTAAAGTCTGTCTGTGCCTACTGTATGCAGTATCAATGAACATACATAATATGACCTGGCTGTTGTCTGGGAGCCCACTATGGTCATGTGCTGATAACATGTGTTGTGTGAAAGTTGGCTGTGTAGTGCATGTGGGATGCTAATGTTTGGATAAGGAAACAACATTTACAACGCCGTCTAAACCAAGGTGTACTTTTATAAGGGAGTCTTAACCACTGTAGGCCCGAATACAACTTTGGCACTCCTGTGCTGGCTTTCTGCCAGTGTGGAAGCACCAAAGCTGCACAGAGACTGCCAGCCTGATTACGAAAGGAACCTGTGCACATGGATGGTACTTTTGCTAATCCCATGGTGCTGCCCTGAAAAAGGGCACTGCAATGGGAACAGCAAAAATGTTTCAGCACGGCATGGATTGTGAAGTCGATGCCATGCCTGTATTGCGGCTGCAAGCATGTAACAGGGCATATGTAGTGTCCTACTGAATGCATCACCATAGCTGGGGCATTTGTTTCCCCACGACCAGCCTTTTTGTGGTAAGTTCACTGCCATGAAAAGGCTGGTGGTAGAAGAACGTGAAATATGCACAGTGGGACTACACCAGATTCGCTCATCACATTGTATTGTCGTGCCACTGGCAGGAAACAGCAGGTCCCTGGTGCAGCTGGTGGTCCCCTACCGGAACAACGCAGACATTTTTAATCCCTCAGTCAGAGCATTCACCACTAGTGGTATTACTAGGTGTGGGGAAATAATTTTGCTCCCCTGTCTTAAGTTAAGTTGGCAGGAGCAAGCGAGAAAAAATGCACGCTATATGTCCACCGGTGATATTTCTCAACGCTGGCAGTCATGTCAGGTCGTGGCCCCTTGAGTTGAGAAATCTGTTGCTCGCCTTGAAGAAGCTGCCGATCAAGTAGAATATCTTATTGAGTGGAAGAAAGAAGCAGCGCCCTATGGTGTGACGCATAGTGCCGTTTGCAGTGATTTTACAGCGCGGGCCAAACTCCTGGTGCTAAAAATCTGTGCGAGCAGTGCGACTTTCCATACTCTGCAGCTAGTGGAACTCCCTGGAGCACCGTAGAGTTTTTCAGCACTTCACAGTGTTCCCTGGCTTAGAACTCCTCAAATTCTGCCCCACTACTTATGTGTTTTGACAACTAGTGTCATTACCATGCATTTCTTACTATCAGTGTAATTAGTACTTATGTGTTTTTCTCATTAGTGTCATTACCTCGATTATGTAAGCAAATGGGTAAGTAATAAGTAAGCATATGTTGTAGGTATTTAGTAAATATTAATTTTATGATTATTTATTATATATTTCGTAAAGATAGTATGTTTTATGGACAGGATGTAAGGGATATAGTGGTATTGGGCGGGGAATTGTATTAACACTTAGTTATTAATTGTAATGTTTTAGTATTAATAGTCATTCATTTTAATTGTTTTAAATTAATGATAATTTAAAAATATTCAAATATTTTATACAAGTGTAAAATTAGTATTCAGGGATGGATGCTATAGATATAGGGGTATTGGGTGGAGGTGTACTAATACTTAGGTATTATTTTTAATACTGTATCATTAATATGTACTAATTGTAATTGTTTCAAAGTAATGATAATTTTAACTATTAAAATATTTAATAATATTTCAAAATTATTTTGGGGATGGTATGTAAGGGATATAGGGATATTGGGTGGGGCAGTGTATACATTTTAATACTTGGCAGGTCATGTAACAGTTCCACCATTTGACAGGAAATCTTGGGGCCTATGCAAGTTTTGCCATTGTGGGAGTGAATGGCATGCCACAGCCAAGCTTCCACACCACCAAAATTTACCACTACCCACCTGCCTCATTACAAGTATTTTTTTAGTCTGGCGGGCAGACAGCATGGTGGTACCGTGGTAGCGCATTTTAAAGGCTCAAAGTGAGCCTTAAACTGCACCACCGTGGGGGGCTGCCTGTGCATATCCGTGCACTGGAAGGAATGCACCTTGTCATGTATTCCTTCCCATGCAGGAACTAGGAGTGCAAACCTAAAGGGGGGGGGCACAAACTGAGGCCCCCTCAGCATGCACCCCTGTGCATAGGGGCAAGAGGGCCCCCTTTCTTTCCTCTCCACCAGCAGATTCATGGAGGAAGAACCTCCATGAGACTGCTGGCAGTGAGGAAGTCATAGTATGCTTGGCAGTGCGTCAGGGCACCATCAAACATTTTGCAGCTTCAAGACTGACAGTGGTGTCTGTAGCATGTGGTGTGTATCGTGATCTACCCATTTGGTTTCATTAGTTTGGGGTGTTTTTCTGAGGTCTCCCGTGACCTACTACTTCATTGTCATGAGACGGAGGGGATTGGAGGCTACTCTGTGGCCCCCATTTACCTCTATCCTTGCTGTCTTGAGGTGACCGAGGTCGGGCGTAGTGCCTTCTGGATGGTGCATGCAAGGCTTTGAGCATCTGTTAGTTGATATGGCTATTATGTAGGCAAGGGCATCCATTGTCCTACCTCCGCCTGAAGCTGCAGTCGACATTGGTAAATGTAAATTGATAACGTAAATTGATAATGTAAATTGATAACGTGAACACCCATTTTTCTAACTATATCGAGACAGCGGATGGCCTAGATCCCTCACAATCTGGTTTTAGGCCCAACCATAGCACCGAATCCGCCCTACTGGCAGTCACCAATAACATCAGGATGACGCTTGACAGTGGAGGGTCGATGATTCTGGTGCTATTGGACTTATCCGCTGCCTTCGACACGGTGTCTCACGATTTGCTTCTCTGCCGGCTGAGAGAGATAGGATTGGGAGGTGTGGCCCTGTCCTGGATGGAGAGCTTTCTTTCCGGTCGTTCTCAGGAAGTCAGATTGGGCTCCCACAAATCCACCGCCAGGGAGCTCACCAGGGGTGTGCCACAGGGTTCATGCTTGAGCCCCACATTGTTTAATGTATACGTGGCCCCCCTGGCTGACTTGGTGAGATCGTTTGGGTTTATACCGGTGTCCTACGCCGATGACACCCAACTTCTGTTCCCCTTTAAGACCTTCTCCCCTGCTTTACAAAGAACATTTGCAGAAGGAATGAGGGCAGTTTCCAAATGGATGGCCAACAACTGCTTACAGTGCAACGTGACCAAGACCGAGGTTGTACTTTATGGGGAAGCAGCAACATTATGGTCCAGTGATTGGTGGCCTGATGAACTAGGACCCGCCCCCATCCCCAAGCAGACCATAAGAAATCTGGGAGTGTTATTTGATCAGTCACTGACTTTTAAAGATCATGTCAACCAGGTTGCTGGTACCTGTTTTGGGGTTATCTCTCTGTTGAGAAGGGTGTTTCCTTTTCTCCCAGATCACCACAGAAAGACCTTGGTCCAGGCTCTGGTCGTCAGTAGACTGGACTACTGTAATGGCCTTCTTTTGTCATCTAATGAAGGCCAATTTAACAAACTACAGGTGGTCCAGAATACGGCCGCGAGGTTAGTCATGAATGCTCCACCTAGGACTCCCTCCCAGCCACTGTTGACGGAACTGCACTGGCTGCCAGTACGACTGCGGACCAAATTTAAAATCTTGTGCACAATTCACAAATGCCTGATGGGGATAGGCCCGAAATTTCTCAGCACAGTCTTTACACCCTATGTTCCGGGCCGCTCACTACGATCAAGCAATCTCCAACTCCTCAAGGTTCCCAAGATTAAAAAAGCCCGTCAAGGAGGTAGGGCTTTGGCCTATACTGGGCCTGTTCTGTGGAACACCCTCCCCCTCTCACTAAAGCTCAGTTCTGATCACTTATCTTTTCGAAAAATCCTGAAAACCTACCTCTTTTCTAGCATTTAGTTTTATTCCCCCACTATCTATTGGTATTGTCCGGGTACAGTAGCAGGTTTCCCCTGGATGGCAAAGCGCAGAGATACCCCTTCGGGGGTCTATTCAGGCGCTATAGAAGCACATAAAATAAATAAATAAAATAAATAAATGTAAATTGATACTTGTATAGCGCACTACTCACCCGCAAGGGTCTCAAGGCGCTTGTACGAATACCGCTGTGGATCCCATCCTGGCTTTCCCTGTGAGGCGTCCACTCCTGGGCATCCCCAAGGTGGAGGCCAGGCATCCTTAGCATTGTGGGGGCCTCTGTGGAGATTAAGCAAGCTATTGCCCAGAGTTGCAGAGTGGGACTCCATGATTGGAATAGGTACAGAGGCGAGAATTATCAGGTCCGTGGAGTTTTTGAGCCCCAGACCCGCCGAGGCGGGGAATTGAACCCTGGTCATGGGCTAGCCCTCTGCATCAGGGTCTTCCACTCTAATCTTTGAGCCACACTTCTCCACATTGGTGATCCCCTCTCTTTCCCAGGTACTACCCTCTCCCTTGGACCATATCCTGCTGCCTTTCAATGCATTTAGTTCTCCTGTCCCTGGCTTGTGTCTAGAATCTCCTAATGAACTGGTAAGCTTTTGTCAATATTTTGGAGGTGTGTGGTACAGTGGTCGGACTTTGAAAGTCCCAAAAAAATACAGCTTTGAAAAAAATGTGGAAAACACGGGGCTTTGTCCAGAAACTTCTGACAAAGTCTGCCAGGTGATGAGGATAAACCTGGACTGCCTCAGCAATTCTGGGAAACCTGGTCACCCTGGTGAACCACCAACTGACTTGATGCCATGTGGACGACTTGCAGCTAATCTACTCTTTGTGTGTGCGCTGTGGAGTTTGAAGGGTTTCACCATCCCAGGCGGACAATGATCCTGGTTCCTGCTACTGAGTACAGCTCCAATTTAGAACTGAAAAGGGGCCTCATTTGGTTGGAAGCTTCTAGCCCTTAGACAACATTGTTGGAATGCCATGCCATGAAGGAAGCAAGGATCCCAGGCCTGATGCTGGAGAATGGGTACCTTTCGACTTGGTGACTGGAACCCATCCTGATTGATATTGGATACGAGGATCTGGGTGTCTGATTTTTAAATACTTTCTCTGGGAGCTTCCCTGCCTCCTTGTCAGACTGTCCTCCCCCTGGAGTGTGGTCAGCCAGCCCTCCCTGGGGAATTAGCAGTAGAGTAGGTTCTTAGCTCTCAGAAAAGCCTTGATGTTGAACTTTATTGAGAATACAGGGTCGACAGAAGACATACAGCAGGCCTTGGTCACAGTACTAATGACCAATAAAGGGCCTGATTATGATGCGGTTAGGAAATCTTCCCGATCTAATCGGTGTGGAAACGGTTTCCGACTGACTCGGATTGGGAGAGTCCGACTGTCCGAGGATGATGCATCCGAATTCTTCCAGACACGGTTTGGTTAGATTCCCAATGACTTCTATGGGAGCCTATGTTCCTAACCACATCGTGATCTGGCCTTTGGTCAGGAAAACACGTTCCCAATCCGATTCAGAAGGAACAAATGCCTTTCGGAGGCTTTGCTACCCACACTGTAATTGGGCCCTAGGTGGGAATGTTTTCCTAACCGCATCGTAATCGGGACCTATGTGTGTAAAAAATATAAAACTACACTAGATATCTTAAATGGATTTTTCTGCCAAAATATAGCACCTGAAAGCAGGTATTTGACAAGCTTCAGAGTTCTGGGTTTTTAAAAACAGTTCTGTCATTTATCCAAGGGTGTAAGAACAGGCCTGGATTGTTTTATCCGAGGTTACCGAACATTTACAACAGTTTTACAACCATGCATTGCCCTATGTCGATGGTATTTATTTGACAAACTTGACAAGAGTAAATGGCATACTGCTGCAATTTGCCCAAATGGACTACAAATTCAAAATGAGATCTCAATGTCCTGTTTCTGGGATATAAGCTATCAAGTGAAGGTAAAAGCATTGTTGCATATTACTTAGAGAAATATGCACTTTTACAAACACCAAACTCATCAAAGAAACTTCAATCCATATTAGGATTCCCACATTTTGGCAGAACATACATTCCAGATTACGCAGTACAGGTTAAACCATTCTTCAACTTGTTTCATCCAGATTTTTCAAGAACACACTGGACCAGTGTACACACACAGATGTTGCGTTTATTACAAGCTGACATACTAGCTTCATGACACTTACACATGTGTCAACACTGCAAACCTGGTAGTGCATCAGAATATAACTACATTACATTTAAAGAAGGAGACACTGTACCAATTGCATATAAATCACATTTATACCTCAATGCTGAGATGCATTTTGCACCAACAGAAAAGAATCTGATGGCGGTACATACTGCTGTGGTTAGAGAGAGCATTGGCTTGCTAATTTGGATATTGATTCGTTTATAGATAAAAATGAACTATCATCCCTATTAATAAAATCACCCATCTCAAATTTCACATCTACCTCAACACGTAAGTATGTAGTTAGGCGGAGGGGGGGGGGGGGGTGCTAGGTGGCGCACAGGCATAATGGACACATGTCTGAGAGACTCCTGCATCTGAATATTATCATGCCCAGGGAGCTCTAATGGTCGCTGGAGGAACATTGGAAGATATATGACACTGAAATTGCCCTGTGGTGAGATTTCTATAGTGCTGGGCTGAAGGAACATGCCAGCGCACTGCCGGCAAGTTACAGCAGAGCTGCCAGCTCAGCCCTGTGGTTCCTGAGGTGGACATCATACACCACGCAACACCAGGGTGCCCACGAGGCAACCGGGCCGCAATCGGGGTGGGTCTGCCACTCTCGTAGATGCAGCACGGTAGTGATAGTCCCTTCTTTCTCCGGACATCACACTGTATTATCAAATGACTGCAGGGAACACCGGTGTTTCGGCCGGGGAAGTGAAAATACAACAGCTGTACTAGCCATGAGTACCTGCAAGAGCTTTCTGCTGGGAGTCTGTCGGCTGTGTACTTAGACAGGCTAGGGCAAGTGCTCTGACTAAGCACCATTGCAGCAGAGTGTGCGACTGGAGGAATTCAGAGGGAGCCCAGTCATCTCAACAAGAGACCCAATAAGGGGGACTTGGGGTGAGTTGCCAACCGCAGGGAGGTCCCCCCCGGGCAGTTTGGGAGGGGCAGGGGGAGAGGGGGAGGCAGGCTTCAAGCTGACCATCTTCTATTTTTTGGGCTCCCTATTTTGTAGCCCAAATGGAGCCCAACTATGAATTTGTTGGGCTCCTGCTCCCAGCCACCATTTCAGGTTTGGTGACCTGGTGGCTGGGAGCTTAGTCATTGGGTTTTTGTAGAATAGTAGAGTAGGAGTTTATAGTAGGAATCTAGGTGGGTGTTTATTTTTGTGGTTACAGAAATTATGGTGCAGGAAGATTACCGCGTCCTAGAGGCCCTCCGGCTCCTAAGTTAGGCAGGCTGGATGCACCTTGTTATCAGTGAGGTGGCAGGGCTGTTGCGGCCGGCGCAACAGGCCTCAGCGGGCGTTGCGGCAGCGGTGGCCACCCGCAAAATGCCCAAGCGGACACAGATGTCACCAGTGAGTGAGCGGGGCTGCCTGCGTGCTAAAAAGGCGGCCCGGCTTCTATGTTGCAGGCGGGGAGAACGGAAATGTCTGGAGAGGCTGGCGGGCTGGAGCGAGGGTCAGGAGTGCTGCGGCAGGGCTGGGGGGCTCATCCGATGGTGCCATTGATCCACTCCCGGCATCTGTGCTTCTGGAGAGGGCCGTTTCTACCCCTGTGGTGAGGAGAAAACATTGAGGAATGCAGGGCGGCAAGAGGCGCTTTCCCTCATTGTCCTTTTTATCAGAAGGGAAGGAAGCGGGTGATGCGGGGCGGGCCTGGGCACTGTACTTCCCGGGGATATGGGGTCATTACGTGTGTGCGGCGCACTCAGATACCAGCAGGGAAAGAATGGAGCACAGAGAGAGTGGCTTTTTGATGGCATCTGGCGCGGCTCCTGAAGTGAGTGAACTAGCGATCTTGCATCTCACGGGCGCACTGGCAGGGAGGACCAATTATCAAGCATGGAAGGGGGATATTTTGGGGGCCTAATTTCAGCCCGCTGCTATTTTCACCACTTAGTTCCATTGCGGGAGAGGTGTTGTCTTTGGGGGGGAGTTCCTTGGGGGAGGGCGAATGGGCGCAAGTGGGAGGTTTGGATAGCATGCCAAATTTGATGCCCAGCAGGGCTTTTGGGCAGACAGGGCGGTTTCTCGGCTTGGTGGGGGGAGTAGTGGGTCCCACATGTTGGGAAGGGGTAATCCTGGGTGGGAGTTGGTGGAAGGAGGTTGCCTTTTTCAGAAAGAGGGGGATGTCTCTGGAGATTTAGAGCCGGCTGGGGGTGGCCATGCTTGGGAGGGCTTAGACATATTTCCTTAATGGGCGGAAGGGGTCCAGGGGCCGGAAGAGGGTTTTCGCCAGAGGGCTTTCCCCCCTGGGGCGGGGGCAGGGGTGTGCAAATCCAGAAGGTTAGCGGGGGCGGGGGATGGGGGGCTCTGGTGAGGTCTGGGGGTATCCAGGAAGGGCGAAACTCGGGCCAGACCTGGGGCCCCGCTTCTACGGTGGTATAGGCAATTCTGGAATGAAGTGGGGACAAGTAAGGCGGGACCCCCCTTCCGGGGTCGTTCAGGCAGGGTATGGCAGGATAGGGTCAAGAGAGCGGGGGAGCGTTCACCGGGCTGGCAGGGTGAGGGGGTGACAGGCAGAGGTGAGGGACCCAGCACATCAGTCCAAACTTTTTCTTTTCAGGTCAGGAAGCAATGCCGTGCGGCGGACTCGGTAGGGCGGGGTGCGGCCCATGCACACCGAGGTGAAGGGAGGGTAGAACCCTGCACGGCGCAATCCATACCAACAGGGGATCTCATTGCGGCCAGCGCACGAAGGTCCAGCATGACCTCGCTGACGTTCGTCGGCCATGTCAGCAGAGAGGGAGTACCGGCGCGTACAGCCGGCTCCCCTGCCTGGAGTACACACGGGTCCGTTAAGGCCGGCATAGGGCAGGTTGGGCCCGGTAAGGCCCGTTGTGTGGACTTTAATGCTGGGGTGCTCCAAAAGGAGGAGGATACCCATGAAGAGGGAAAATTGAGGGAAGATGAGGAGGGGGCCACTGTCATGTGTCTTTTAGTGTTTTACAGGTGCCGGCGCTTGCGCCGAACAGAAAGGCAGCGACATCTGGATCCAGGAGAGAGCACAGCCACTTGGTGAGGGCTCCTCGGCCAGTGGATCATGCGGAGGCACCGCGGTCAGTGCCGGTCCGGGCATCGTCCTTAGAGCCAGGTGAGATTCATAGACCACAGGCCAAACCAAAAATGGTGTCTGTGAGGTCAGGGAGTGATGGGGCCGGGAGGTGAACGAGGGGAGGCTACACCGGAGGTAAATATGTGTAGGACGCAGGGGTAGGAACAGAAGTTGGCGGTGCAGCACAGAGTGCCAAGGTGGAGAGTCGAACAAATACGGAGGCAGCTGGGGGGGCAAGGACCCTTTGCAGAGCAAGGAATTGAAGATTAAGAAATTACCTTATATGGGGGTGAGGAAACCTTTGGGGGCAGATTTAATGCTGGCAACCAAGGAGCGGATTTGGAAAGGGGAATACATGGAGCTACTGAAGCTACTACACAGGGAGGTACAGTCCAAAGGGGGTTCTAATGAGGAAGAATATGAGCTGGTGAAAAGGCCTAAGGTGCCGGTGACAATAGAGAATTGGACGGCGGCCTTTTTATTTTACACCAGTAATTTTTGTGAAAAGTTTCCTGAGCACTGCCTAGCTCTGTTTCAATTCACAGATGTAATTAGGAAGACACAGATCACGGGCGGCGGATATGCTTGGGCTCATTATGATGAGGAGTTTCGGGCACGGATGGCATGGGATCCGGAGGATAAATGGGCAAACTGGACACTGATTTGTGGCAGCATACCATGGGGTCGGCGACAGGTGATAAGACCGTATTACGGCTAGCAGTTTGCCGTTAGTGTATCGGCCCTTTCAAGGGAAGCCTACCCGGAGAGGGGTGGGAAGTGCAGCAAAAACACAAACTGGGACGGGAGTGTGCTGGGACTTTAATAAGGGCCTATGCACAAGGGAATACTGCAAGTTTTGGCATGAGTGTTCAAAGTGTGGAAAGCGCCACCCCCTTGTTTACTGTTGGGGCGTCAAACCACAGGGAAGCCAGCAATGGCAGCAGTCAGGTAACAGAACCCCTGGCCCCTCACAGCAGTTCCAGAGCAATAGGGGGGGCAAGAGCCCGCAGGATAATAGGCCCAAAGGCTCTTACGCCAGTTAGACTGGCAAAACTAGTGGAGGACCTGCAGGGGCATGGGGACAAAACAGATACTGATTGAGGGGTTTCAGTGGGGGTTTCATTTGGGATATCGGGGGCCACGACAGACACAGTGGGCAGACAATTTGAAACCAGTGGCAGAACACAGGGTTGTTATGCAAGAGAAACTGAACAAGGAGGTGCGCGAAGGGAGAACGGCAGGCACCTTAGATGATTTGCCAACATGGAACCTGATCCTATCACTGATCGGGGTTGTTCCCGAGGAGGCAGTCTCAGTTTCATATTCCTAAGTTGACGTGGCAATGTCACTAGTTGTGACCCCGGGCACGACTGCAGAGATGGTAAAGTGTGACATAAAATCGTCTTTTCGGTTGCTTCCAGTTCATCCAGATGATTGGGCTCTTTTGGGTATCCATTTCGGGGACAAATGGTACGTGGATAAAGCTTTACCGATGGTTTGTTCTATGTCATATGCTTCATTTGAACGTTTTAGCACCTTTTTGCAGTGGTACTCCACACGACACACAGGTCACACATTGGTGACGCACTACTTGGATGATTTCTTCTTTGTCGGTTCGCCGGGCTCCACGGAGTGCCAGACAGCTCTGGACACCTATCATGAGCTCATGGGTGACCTGGGGGTGCCATTGACACCTGAAAAGACAATGGATCCTTGTACGAGTTTGTCCTTCTTAGAGATTGAGATTGATTCTGTGGCAATGCGGGCATGCTTGCTGGATGACAAGAAGGTGAAAATGTTGCAATTGTTGGAGGGAATTATGTCCAAGCAGAAGGTGACAGTGAAGGACATACAGGTGCTCCTTGGTCATCTTAACTTCGCATGCATGGTGGTCAGAGCAGGGAGGACGTTTTGCAGGCGGTTGGGCAGGGCGTTGGCAGGACAGTATTTACCTCACCACCATGTTCGCCTATCGGCAGGTGAGAAGGAGAATTTGTGCATGTAGACAGTACTCCTGCAGTCTTTTAATGGTGTGTCATTGGCTAGGGAGGAGGACGTTCAGTGGGACGTACAGATGTTTTCTGATGCAGCAGGCGGCAAAACATTTGGTGTCTATTGCCTGGACAGGTGGTGCGCTGAGCAGTAGCCAAGGCAGTGGAAGGATGGTGGGAGGAGCATAGCTTTTCTGGAGCTGTTCCCGTTACTGGTAGCATTGACACTGTGGGGCGAGGAGTTGGCGCACAAGAAACTGTTGTTTCGGGTCGACAACATGGCGGTGGTGGAGGTCATTGACAGACAGTCCGCAAGAGATGAGCAAATTCTGAAGATGCTGCAGGTTTTTGTGCTTGGCTGCCTCAGACATGACATTGCTTTCAGGGCGTTGCATACACCAGGTGTGGACAATGACATAGCGGATGCTTTGTCTCATCCACTACTGGGGAGATTCCATGGGCTGGCCAAGGAGGCAGACAGGACACCAACTCCAATGCCGGATCACCTTTGGTATGTAGGAAACGTAGGGTGCTACAACTGGTGGTAGGCTCTCTGTCTGCTTCTACAGTGCAGCATATCAAATGGCCTGGAGGGACTTCTTGGCAGCTGGGGCCGGTAAACGGTCTGTGGTCTGGCGTCGGTCGGAGGATGTAATCCAGTTTTTTCTGGTACTCATTGACAAGGGCCTATCGAAAGTCACCATTGCCGGAAAGTTGGCAATCATTGCTTACATGGGGAAACTCCTTTGGGAATACACTCAGACAGCGGGGGAGATGGGGAGCAGGATGTTGGAAGGCTGGACCAGAAAGAGTGGGGGAGAGTACAGCACAAAGGGGCATATTACCAACAACTAGCGATAATTATCGCTATGTTGGTTTACCGGCGATATTTTTATCGCCGAGCTGCAGCGATTTTTATCGCTTAGGAACTTGCTATTATCAAGGTATATCTCCTAAGCGATAAAAATCGGCTGAAATGCAAGAATATCGCTGAAAAGTCAGCGATATTCATGCATTACCGAGCTAATGCTCTTAGCCATGTTATCCACCTCCCATTGGATAACATGGCTAAGAACTGCTCAGGGGCAGGTGTTAGCTTTGGGAGATATACGCGCTTAGCGCGAATATCTCCAAAAGTTGTTAATAGGAGATAGCGATGTTAGCGACTGTTTCCAGTCGCTAACATCTTGGCACGCCCACTTTGCATGTCATTAGTGATAAATATCACTGACATGCAAAGCGGGGCCCAAGATTATCGCTATCTCCTACTACCTGTCGCTAACTGGTGTTAGCGACAGCTAGGTAATAGGGAGATAATTTAATCTCCGCTTTCTTGGCTTTTAAAGCCAAAAAAGCAGAGATAAACCCCCTTGATAATATGCCCCATATCCCCCTTTCCTGGCAGAAGCTAGCAAAAATACTGGAAGCGTTACTGGCAATCTGCAGGGATGATTTTGAGAGCTGTTTATTCTCAACCTTTATGGTGTGGATGTTCTTTGGGGCATTCAGGGTGTCAGAGCTTTTGGACAACAAGGTCAAAAACAGTGTGCGGTGGGAGGATGTGTCCTTCGAGGATGTAGGAATACATATTTGGTTGACCAGTTCTAAAATGGACCAGAGGGGTTTAGGAAAATGAGATAGGTGGGAAGCGGAGGTGCCAGCCGCGACGTGTCCCCTTGAGTGGGCATGTCGCTGGCGAGATTTGTCAAACGGCTTGGGGCCAGAGGAGGTTTTCAAGCACGCTAATGGGAAGAGGGTTCAAGATTAACAGCTGCACATGGTGTTGGGGAAGGCTTTGGGCAGCACTGGGGTGGATGGGGCAGAATATGGGACACATTCTTTCAGGATTGAGGCTGCAACGGAAGCCCATAACAGGGGCTGGTCGCAGGGGGATATAATGCGGCTAGGGCGCTGGTCTTCAGACTGTTATCATCGTTACGTATGACAGAATGTGAAGGAGGCTCATGTGTCATCCTCTTTGGTTTGAATCTCACCCATTTTTCTCGTTACAGATTCGGTGGCTGGGCCCCAAGCAAAGGAACTGACCATTTGGATTGTGAGCCATTCTTTTATCAAGAGGGCACAGGTCCAGGCATGCCGGTGCTTTTTTGGTGCAATGTTGGGTTTTAATGCCATCTGTTTAACATTGCTTGGAAAAGTAAAGGTGGAATGCGGTGGAAGGAATTGTTACCGTGCTTTAATAAATGGATGGTGCAGGGGCAGTGCCCCGATGTTTTGCTGATTCACCTGGGGGAGAACGATTTGTGCGAGGTGAAGGGTGTGGTATTGATGAGGGCCATGAAGAAGGACTTGTCGAGTTTAAAGGAGCAATGGGCTAGGTGCCACGTTTTTGTGGACAGAGTTGGTTCCACGCAAGGTATGGAGGGTAGCTTTGAACCCATGGGCCGTGGACAGGGCATGAAGAAAGGTGAATTCGGAAATGTCTTGGTTTTGTCGTAATCTGGATTTCGGAAGAGTTACTCATAATGAGCTGCATTTTGAGGCGTTGGAATTTTTCAGAGGTGATGGGGTATATTTATCAAGGCTTGGCATGGACCTCTACTTACTGGAGATTAGAGAGGTGTTGGCAAGATGTTTGAAAGTTCAGGCGCATTCGGATTGGAGGGTAAGCTGTTGGCCTAGTTGAAGGGGCAGAAAGGGGGGGGTAGTTTCTCTCCTCACCTGCTTTCTGGGTGGCCAGGGTTTTTGGAAGTTTGACAGGGTTGACAGGTTTTTGGGTACTGTTGGAATTGGGTTGTTGACATGAAGGGTAGGCAAGTTAAATTATAGTTAGGTTATGCTTGTTCGGGGTTTGACAGTTGTAAAAAGCAGGCAGGGGAAGTGGTTTAACAGTGGGGTTGAATATAAGGGGTTATAATTTGATGCATTGATGTATATTGTTGTAATGTTGTAATGTATGGGTGGGGGCGGGTTCAAAGAAATGTTAGGGGCGTGGGTGGGGCCAAGGGTCAGGGATATGGTTGTTTAGTGAGGTTTAGTTTTTTAAGGCGTTTGCCGAGGAAATTTTAATTTGATGCGCACATGTTTCAATAAAGCGGCCTTTTACACACAGCACAGAGTTTATGGTCTGCTCCCTCCTCAGACCCCTCCCGCCAATAATACGGAGGCGGTGTGCTGTGGGCGAGCTGTGAAGCAACTATTTTTGTCAGTCGCCCGGTGTACGGAGACACTCAAGGGAATGCGGAACTGTGTGGAGGCATAGGTGGCTTAGGGGATGCTGTGTATTGTCCCCCTGTCATCCTAAAGGCTCATGCCTATGAGCAACTATGTGACTGTTTGACACGCCTGCACTTGGCACTAAGTGTATAACCCCACACCACTGCATTGTCTCACATGTCCATCCCAGCCCGGGCCTGCTCCTCCACGGTGCGCAGGGTCCACAGCAGCAGCGCTCTGCGGAAATTGCGCCGAGGACACTGAAAAGGCACAGACGAGTTGCAGCGGGTTGGATTGCGTGGGCACACCGCCTGCATCACCTATGTACACACAGCACTGCTTTTCAGTGAGAGGAATACGCCTGTGGTGTATGCTCTGCTGGCCTCGCACTATCCATAGCTGTGCTGTTCTGCTGACTAGTGGAGCCGCTTAGAATCCCAGCAAAGTTCAAAGTGGCACAGCCGCTACACATACTTAGCGGAGAGTAGAGCTCCTCCTCACACTGCTCATTTTAATCTAATCCTCTGGTCTTACGGACAGCAGCAGGAGTCATCAAGAAGAGGGGTCCATGCTGCATAATGGGGAAAGCTGACACAAAACAGACACAGCTAAATTTTGAAGCAGGTAAGAATGCCCGATCCCAACAAGAAGACCCTGAACAAGCAAGTGGTGACAAAGGGACAGGAATATGCCATGTATGGGCAGGAAGAAGATAGGAAAAAACTACTATTTGCTGTGAGGCAGAACCTTTCCTCTATAGAGAGCAAGATGGAAACTATGAACACTCGTACAGATGCAATTGTGCATAAAATAGACCAGCATGACGAAAACATTAAAGAAACCAAACAATACATCTCTGATGCAGAGGATTGCACAGCAGGCCTGCAGAAGCAGGTAACACAGATGGACAAACTACTCGGGGTGATCGCAGCCAAGAATGAGGACCTTAGGCACGCAGTCGACACAACAACATTTGCGTCATAGGTATTCCAGAAAGCACCAACATGGGATGAATGGAAGAGTTTGTTGAGAAGCTACAGCGAGCAGTCCTAAGCATGGGCGTAAAATCTGTTCCGTTCGCGGAAATTGCGGATTTTCTGCAATTTCCCGGTCCGCGAATCTCGCGAAATTGCAGAAAATCCGATAAATCGCTTGCGGGACAGATTTTCAAAAACTGAAGTACATGAAGCACTTACAGGGTTACAGCAGGTGCCCAAGTTGAAGCTAATTTCTTTGTAACCATTTACAAAATGGTTACAAAAAAATTAACTTCAACTTGGGCACCTGCTGTAACCCTGTAAGTGCTTCCTGAGCGGTGCCTCCAGAGTTGTTGCCTACTTGTAACTATTCTCTGACCCTGCTCTGACCCTCAAAGCAGGGTCAGAGAATAGTTAGAAGTATGGCAAAATGCTCCAGGCTGTCACAAAAATTAAACCACAACAGGAAGCACTTACAGATAAGGAAGCAGGTGCCAGACTTGAAGCTCAAATTCAGTAATTTATTTATTTATTTATTTTAGCTCTTTTATAGCGCAGGAATTCGACCCCCGAAGAGGTATCTCCGCGCTTTTGTTCTTTCCGTGTGCTGAGCCAGACAGAGACATCTGTGTAACATTGGTGGGAGGCTACTAGAAAGAGAATAGGTGCGTCTTCAGGCATTTCCTGAATGCAGGCAGATTAGAATTTAGTCTTAGAGTGAGAGGCAGGGAGTTCCAGAGAGTGGGGCCTTTGTATGATAAGGCTCGGCCTCCCTGTCTCTCTCTTTTAATCCTAGGTATCTGGAGCAAGGCTTGATTTTTGGAGCGCAGGGTTCGACCTGGCTCATAAGGTTTAAAGATTTCCGTTAGGTACCTGGGGCCAGATCCGAACAAGCATTTATGAATGATGCAGCATATCTTAAATTTCACTCTCTGGCGAATGGGTAGCCAGTGTAGCTTATTTAACAGAGGACAAGAGGGGGATCTGGCTGGAGCATTTAAAATCAGCCTAGCAGCCGTGTTCTGGGCTACTTGTAGTCTGCCTAGCTGTTCCTCGTTAGCAGAGATGAGCAGCCCATTGCAGTAATCCAGCCTGCTGATTACTAGGGTCTGCACTAGTGTTTTTCTATGGTGGTCTGCTAAGTAGGGGAAGACTCTCCTCAATAGGCCAATCACCCTCAGGCAGGTTCCTGTAAACTGTGTGGCATGATCTTCGAGTACCAAGGACTGATCAAGCTTAACACCTAGGTTTTTTACAGTTTCTTTTGGGCAAGGGGCCGTACCTAATTCAGGAGGCCACCACTCAGGTGACCAGAGGAGCGGAGCATCTCCAAAGAGCATGACCTCCGTCTTGCCTACTTTACACTGCAGGCAGTTGGAGGTCATCCATCCGGCTATCGCTCTCATTCCTGCAGCAAAAGAGCTTTTTATTGCATGTGTCATGTTCTGGAAAGGGAATAATAGCTGGGTGTCATCAGCATAGGATATTGGTGTGTACCCATGTTCTCTCACAATTTTCGCCAGGGGGACATACACATTGAACAATGTGGGGCTTAGGCATGAGCCCTGTGGAACCCCCTTTGTGAGCTCCCTAAAGATGGAAGAATGGGAGCCCAATCGAACACTTTGTGAGCGACCGGATATAAAGCTTTTTAACCATGATAGGGCCATTCTGTCGACCCCTACCCCCTCCAGATGACTGACGAGGGTGTCATGAGACATCGTGTCGAAGGCAGCGGACAAATCTAACAGCACCAGAATCATAGAGCCTCCTCTATCCTGTGCCATCCGGATGGTATTGGTCACGGAGAGGAGAGCTGATTCTGTGCTGTGATTTGGCCTGAACCCAGATTGAGAAGGGTCCAGACCGTCCGCTGCCTCGATGTATTTAGACAGGTGAGTGTTGACGTGCCTCTCAGTCATCTTACTCAGATAGGGTAGGAGGGATATTGGACAGAGGTTGTTAAGATCAGACCATGGTAACGCGGTATTTTTGCGGACAGGGTTCACAACTGCCCTTTTCCAGACACTGGGAATCTTTCCTTCCTTAAGGGAGAGATTATTCAATGATTTAAAGCTCAGGGCTAACAGGTTGCCTAATGGAGCTATCATCTTTGCAGGTAGTAAGTCTGTGGGTGAACATGATTTGATTAGGTTATATAGGGTAATGACTTCTGACAGGCTGATCTCTGGAATCAAAGTAAGCCTACTGCTCATGGCTGGCCGGGGGCAGGGAGAATCAGCAATACCCCTGATATTTGATACTTTGTTGATTTTCTCGTAAATCAGTTCAATCTTATCCTCAAAAAATGTGGAAATATCATTGCATAGAGTTTGACTGAAATCATCCGGGCTTTCGCAGGCTATAGGCTTGACAAACGATTGCAAGATTTTATAAAGTTCTCTGGTAGAGTTCCCTGCCTCTGTTAACTGTAACTCGAGTCTATTTCTCCTGGCTTGTTTGATGTGTTTATAATAGTTGGATTGTGCCTCCAAATACACATTAACAAGCCCCCGGTTGAGGCTGGGCAGGTGTGCTTTCTCCCCATAATCTACAGTGGTGAACCAGAGGGTGCTGTGATGAACCAGAAGGTGCAGTTGTGAACCAGAGGGTGCTGTGATGAACCAGAGGGTGGCAGTGGTGAACCAGAGGGTGGCAGTGGTGAACCAGAGGGTGCTGTGATGAACCAGAAGGTGCAGTTGTGAACCAGAGGGTGCTGTGATGAACCAAAGGGTGGCAGTGGTGCACCAGAGGATGGCAGTGGTGAACCAGAGGGTGCTGTGATGAACCAGAGGGTGGCACTGATGAACCAGAGGGTGGCAGTCATTAACAGGAGGGTGACCGTGATGAACCAGAGGGTGGCAGTGGTGAACCAGAGGGTGGAAGTGATGAACCAGAGGGTGGCAGTGGTGAACCAGATGGTGGCAGGGGTGAACCAGAGGGAGCTGTGTTGAACAAGAGGATGGCAGTGATCAACCAGAGGGTGGCAGTTGTGAACCAGAGGGTGGCAGTGATGAACCAGAGGGTGGCAGTGGTGAACCAGAGGGTGGCAGTATTGAACCAGAGGGTGACAGTGATGAACCAGAGGGTGGCAGTGATGAACCAGAGGGTGCTCTAATGAACCAGAGGGTGGCAGTGATGAACCAGAGGGTGACAGTGATGAACCAGAGGGTGGCAGTGGTGAACCAGAGGGTGCTGTGATGAACCAGATGGTGGCAGTGATGAACCAGAGGGTGACAGTGATGAACCAGAGGGTGGCAGCGGTGAACCAGAGGGTAACAGTGGTGAACCAGAGGGTGCTGTGATGAACCAGAGGGTGGCAGTGGTGAACCAGAGGGTGGCAGTGATGAACCAGAGGGTGGCAGTGATGAACCAGAGGATGGCAGGGGTGAACCAGAGGGTGCTGTGATGAACCAGAGGGTGGCCGTGATGAACCAGAGCGTGGCAGTGGTGAACAAGAGGGTGGCAGTGAAGAACCAGAGGGTGACAGTGATGATCCAGAGGGTGGCAGTGGTGAATCAGAGGGTGGCAGTGATGAACTAGAGGGTGGCAGTGATGAACCAGAGGGTGACCGTGATGAACCAGAGGGTGCTGTGATGAACCAGTGGGTGGCAGTGATGAACCAGAGGGTGGCAGTGATGAACCAGAGGAAGCTGTGATGAACCAGAGGGTGGCAGTGTTGAACCAGAGGGTGGCAGTGGTGAACAAGAGGGTGCTGTGATGAACCAGAGGATGGCAGTGATGAACCAGAGGGTGGCAGTGGTGAACCAGAGGGTGGCAGTGATGAAACAGGGGGTGGCAGTGGTGAACCAGAGGGTGGCAGTGAAGAATCAGAGGGTGACAGTGATGATCCAGAGGGTGGCAGTGGTGAACCAGATGGTGGCAGTGATGAGCCAGAGGGTGGCAGTGGTTTACCAGAGGGTGGCAGTGATGAACCAGAGGGTGACAGTGATGAACCACAGGGTGGCAGTGGTGAACCAGAGGGTGCTGTGATGAACCAGAGGGTGGCAGTGATGAACCAGAGGGTTACAGTGATGAACCAGAGGGTGACATTGGTGAACCAGAGGGTGGCAGTGGTAAACCAGAGGGTGGCAGTGATGAACCAGAGGGTGGCAGTGGTGTACCAGAGGGTGGCAGTGATGAACCAGAGGGTGGCAGTGATGAACCAGAGGGTGGCACTGTTAAACTGCCCGGGAGCCCTGTGGGTGTGAGCCCCCGCACTGCTGAGCTGTCTAGGGGTTGTGAGCCCAGCGCTACTGAACTGCCCCGGGGCCCAGTGAGTGTGAGCCCCTGCGCTGCTGATCTGCCCCGGAGCCCTCTCAGTGTGAAAATCATTCTTGCTCAATTGCCTGGGAGCCCTCTGGGTGTCAGCACACATTGCGCTAAGTGCCCCCTGCCCCAGTACATATATACCCGTACCGCAAAGCACCATTATGCTCTTGCACCATGAAGTCTGGTGCCTGGATGCTCCTGATCCGTGTAGGTGGTACCACCGTCTAGTGCAGTCCAAATGTAAAGTCATAACTTGCTACACAGCACCAATAAACATGTGTCCCCCTGGCACCGCTATGCGCATGTACCAGGCGTGGAGCACCCACATGCCACTGCACCCTACTGCCCAGCGCCAGCACATGCCTGTACGGGGCAGTTTAGTATGAGATGGGATATTGTCCAGCAGAAGCAGCTGCATGTGCCTGAACCCACTGAGCAGGATCAGAATGGCTTTGTACCAACACGCGCAGCAGAGCTATCTTGGACATCTGAAGGATTCTGGGGTCCTGTGCCAAACGTATTTTTGCATCCATGAGTTTCCCGAGCGCCATCCCCGTGTAGCTCCTGTGACCAGGAGGCTGCTTTCTCCTCATCTGCTGCTCTGCTCGGTCTCTGACCCATTATAAACAAGATGCATGTGAGCTTGCATATAAGCCCCGCCTGTTTGGCCCCGTCCACCACTCACTAGCGGTAAGAAACGTCTTCCCGCCCGTCCCCACTATAATGGCCAGCTCACTCAAGGGACCTCGGCCCCTTTTGGCGCGCTGGCAAAGTTACAGGCACACGTGGTCACATATTTGTGCAAACTGCACAAAAATCCGCATGTTCGCTGGAAAATTTGCGACCTCGCGGATTTTTTTTTTTGCCATTTTGCACAAATTCGCGGACCGCGAATTCGCAAATTTCGCCCATACTTAATCAGAGCGGACTCACTATCCCCACAATTCATAGTCGAGCGGGCGCATCATTCTCCTGGTCCTAGAACACCCCCGGGAGGATCACCTTGCCTGATTATCGGGAGACTGCTAAATTATCGTGATCGTGACGTGGCTCTCAGAATAGCACAGGACAAGAGACAACTCATGTTTGAGGGCAAAGCCATCACTCTTTATCCTGACTTCACTGCTCCAGTTCAAGAAGGGCAGTGGAAATTGTATTTAGTGAAACAGAAGCTGCGTCTGGCGCAAATAGACTACGCACTAATGTATCCGGCCCGACTGCAGGTAACTCACCAAGGCAAGCAACAATTCTTCACAAATCCACAACAAGTAGATGACTTTCTCAAATGTATCCGGCGCTCTAACACCACTGGCATCACGCAAGAGTCTGCGTCAAGATCATCATGACCGGCTGGGAATGGGCAGTGAACCAGAATGTGAACTAGAGCAGTGGAAACAGCAAGTGTGCATACACCATAATTAAGATCATTGACCCCCAGAAGTGGTGGGTTTCCTGAAAAATGGTGATGCTTTTCCTGTCAAGTCCACACCGCGGAGGAACTGTCTACAGATAAGTACCTACATGGGACCTCATTATACTGTACTGGGCACCCCTTCCCCCATTGGGTAAAATACTCCAGCTGTCTGCCCAGTAAATTGGAGGGTTAGGAGCAAGTCGTGCAAAGCCTATGATGCCCCCACACAGGAGATCCCCCTTCTGTTTTTGTTTATATTGCGAGATGTTGTTCTCATTTTGCTGGGAGAACTGGGTAAGGGAGGGCTTGTGTTTACTGGCATGTTTGGGATGCTTCAGTGGGTGAGGGTGATTGGGGGGCTTATTAACAATGATGACAACACAAGACAAGGCGGGACACACAGGTATTATATTGCATGTATTACATTATACCTTAGAGGTAGATCACATGCCGCTCATATGTTGCGCAATCACAATACCTATGACAGGCTCTGACTCCAATTTAAGAGTTCACCTATTGACGTGGACATTTAGGGGACTATGGGATCCACGTAGGCCTAGACAAATCCTGGCTTACTTGGATCACCACCAGATCCGCATTGTAATGTTGCAGGAGACACACTTGGATCAGCAACATCCCCCCTCCTTTGCTTCCAAGTGGGCGGTTCATAGAGTTTTCTCTTCCTACTCCTCATATTCTAGGGGTACAACAATACTGGTTAAGAAGAATAGACCGTTCTCCCAGGGTGGTCTGGCCATAGATCAAGAAGGGCAATATTGCATAATGCGGGGACGGTTGTGTTCAGAGTCCATCACGCTAGTCTGTTGCTATGGGCCGAACGTCGATGATCCTGTTTTCTTTAGCACACTCTAGGGTAAGATCCGTTCTAATATTGAGCCGGAGAGGTATCAATAAAACCCTGCTCCTCACCACTATACGCACACACATGCATGGTGGGCAAGGGCAGTGAAAACTGGCCTGTATATCCGCCATCTAAATGAGGTGGATGGACATAGCAGTTAGCCTATGAAGGCCCTTGATCAGTTTGGCCATGAGAGGAGTGCAACCATACCAGAGACGGAGTAGCCTTTCCCACAGATACACCATTGGTCCATCCACATATAAATAGGGGAGGCAGACCATTATCTTTGCAGTGAGGACACTCTATTGCTGTAACAACGGAATATCCTGAGCACCAAGGGCATAAATCTGGTACACATTTTTTTAAAGTTAATCTACCACTTACACTGGTTGTTTTTGGCACCTACAGAAATGCTAGTTTCAAAGAACAAATACTTATGACAGTATCTAAATATTGAAACCAAGACTACAGAAGGTGAGCCATGAAGCAACATCAAGGCATCAATCTCTTTATGTTCCGTTCATATGTCGTTCAAGCTCCACAAACAAGAATATCATTCTTGCAACCGCCCAATCAAACAGATCATTTTTTTGTTTAAATCTGTTTTTATTGATTTTGATGCAACAATGTACAGGGAATCAGTTATTTATGTCCTCCTTACGTACATTCAATATATCTGTATCGGTACATGTTTGTGTATTACTCATCTCTTCAGCATAACATCAGATGGCGTTTACACATTAAATGGCAGACTGTCCATTGAGTCCTGACAGCTGTTCCTTCAACAGAAAAGAGACACATACATTTCCAAGGTTTCGGTTATCTCTAAGTGTTGTGTAGAGCTGTGGCAGTTCATAATGGAGGATAAATAATACAGATGTAATGCTCTACAAACGTTCTTCCTGTTTCAGCACTGTGCTCAATCAAACAGATCATGGCACTCACATCAACATACCACCGCCATTTAAGGGCCCATCACATTCATAAGGCACAAGATGAAATTCCCATTCAAAACAACCTACCAGCCAGTCATTAAGCAAATTTCATACATACACACAACAAACGTCTATAAACACATATGTCCAGACATGTTGACGGATGGTGCCTTCACAGCCTTCACAAATGAATAAATAGTTTACCTAATTTAATACCTGTGGAGTACCCACCTCTGTGGACATTCTGAACATCACCAAGCATGTGCCTAGTGAACCTTTAATGACAATTTCCATGAAAGCCACATGAGGCTCAGGAACCAGTGACTTACATGCTCCAACGTCTTCCACTTTGTGAGTGCAACTTGGGGGCATCTGACAATGCCATCCACGTCCCCAATTTTTTGGACTGAGTGAGCATATACTAGTTCTTGACTCACAGGGTGGTCAGTAAGAGCGTGACATATGTCCTGTCCACCGTTATGTGTAGTGCTGTGACTGAAATGCAAATCCAGCCAATTGAAAATCTAATAAATTCTAACTTTTGACAGATGAACATGGCAAGAATGACAGACATATTAAACAATTGGGTGCAGAGTTATCTCTAATGTTAGGATTATTTGTAAAGCGCATTATCTCCCAGGTGGGTATCCTGTCACTGACCACAGGAACAGTCAGGGCTGATCCATGGATTCACCTATTTGGGGATCCAAGTATTCAGCCTAATTTGAAATTCAATAATTTTGAAATAGCACAGATGTGTAGGAACAGGTCATTCTGCTGTATATGAGCAAATGAGGAGTAGTCACTTCTTCCTGTTCTGATGCTGCATATACATTGAATGCGTATGAGTACCATGTAATCATTCATTCATGACATAACACATTGCAAAGGTGTGCTTTTCCCAAGTAATCCATTTACTTCTATCGGAATGTCTCGGATGGCCCATTTTGCATTGTTGGCTTTGTCTATGAGTACTCTTGGTTGTGTAGGTGTGACAAGGTTCATCAAACAATACAAAGGTGTACTTTCCCCAAATATTGTTTTTTACCCCACTGCAATTCACAGACTAACTGAACGGCCCAGTATACATAGTAGACTCTGTCCTGAAGTTTTCTTGCACATATTGCTTAGAGAATGCCTTATTGAAGGTCCCAAGGTTCCATGGTTTCTAGGTAACTTTAGTTGAATGACTTTTGTCCTTATAAGACCCAGACTGTAACTATGGGTTGAAATGTCAACATCCCTTCCCTAAGTTGCTTTCAAAACGGTTTGCCAGAAGATATCATATATGAACAGACAGTATCCCTGCTTATGTTTGTTTGATATAAAATCACCTGCAACCTTGGGATCTGTTCAGCATCTTGTTCTATGGTGTAATATGTATATTTGTTCATACTATCTAAGCACTGAGTTATCTGCACTCATTTTGATGCATTACAAAATGCATATTGTCCTTATACATAAAATGTACCATTGATTATGATAGAAGTTACTAATTGAGTTTGCACACTTTCAAAGCAAAAGTAGAAGTGTTGGTGAATGAGTCTCGCTGGACATTTAGATGGCTTATAACACTTACCCCTGGTTCTTGTGAGCAATCAGGGTGGTCTTTGTTTTATATTCATAAGTTCTCTACAATTATACAAGGCTTTACTTTTTGCCACATGGTACTCTGTGACAACATGGCTTATTATACGTCCACAATTGTGCGCAGAGTGATGACTATATGGACTTGTCATTTGACAAACAGAACACATACCACGTCTCGACAACAGATAAAGGTGTTGAGAGGCCGCGAGCAAGCCCATGATTTCATCAAGCTGAGATAAACAAATCTATGGCTCTTTGCCTGGTGATGTAGTGGCTAATGGAAGGTAGGTGTCTATGCACAGCCATTGAAAGGTCCTCAGGTCAGCTATCCTGCTACTGACAGATTGTGCTCCCTGTTTGAGGTCCAACACACTGAACCTGCCAATCACTGTATTTCCCCACATAATCACTCACTTTTCCCACCGATTTCTCTACCTAATCACTTGTTTTTCACCATCTAATCGCTCATTTTACTCCATCTAATCACTTGTTTTTCTCTAATTAATCATTCTTTTTTCTCCCATTATTCACCCATTCACCCATTTCACCACTGTTTTTTCCCATCTAATCACCAATTTTTCTCCAGCTTGCTTTTTCACTGTTGTAACTCGGTTTCCCACTGTAATATCGACTTTCTTTACCCTGCTCGCTTTTTCTGACTTGACACTGCTTCTCCCTCCTGCTTCCTGCCTCTCACTACTAGTTGCTCAGTCGCTCATGCTCACTTTGTCTCAGAGAGATACACAGAATAAACGGCAGGGACGTTTTTCGATCAGCATTTATTGAACCAGCGTCTTTCTAGTGTAAAATAGGTGTGCTGAAACAACCCTTAGTCAGTAACAGATATAAATGACTACAAGCACTAACAGAGTAGAAGGATGGTAGATTTCTACCAGCATACTAAAACAATGAACACAGGCAAGTATAAAAAATACATGACAGTAAAATGCTTACTCCTACGAAGCCTCTCTAACAAGATGTACCTGAATGTACCTAGCATGTATGTGGGTGTAAAGGCCAAGAATCCCTCTAGGATAAAGTCAACCCCTTCACCTGAAGTAAGAGACTGTGGGACTCTATCTTGGTCTTGAGATGGACACCCCGCATGGGATGTCAGACCACTGCGAGCTGCAGTGTCTGCATGCAGGAGCCTCAGAGTCTTGCGTCAGTGTGTTGGCATGGAAGTCTTTCTTCTCTGACTAGATATGATGTATAGATACCCAAAGTGGCATCCCCTGGGGATATACCTTGCTGTGTCATGTCGGGCTAGGATGACAGAAATAATGACCCTTATACATAGTTATTATGCAGTAGATGGTAGACCTGCAGTTGTGCTGTGATTCCAAGGATCCTCATGCATAATCCTTCATTTTTCTCCTTCAAATCAGTCATTTTTTTCCATCTAATCATTCCTTTTCCCACTCTTTTCTCCATCTACTCACTCGTTTTTCTCCATCTAATCACTTGTTTTCCCCTTCTAATTGTTCAAGATTGCAGGGATTTGTTAGCATGAGCTGAAAGCCATTTTGTACTTGGCAGTCATTTTAGGTCGCCATGTGCTCGCCATGTTCTGTTTCCCTCTACCAGAGCTTTGCACATGCTCAGAGGGGCCTACCTAGTAGAATGCACCTGCTTCTAGTGTAGAACTGTCAGGCTATACCAGCTGATGTAGGGAGAAGTAACTCTCCTCCCACTTTGTTGAGCAAGCAAATCTTGTATACCCATACTAGTCATTTTGTATGCTTACATGTGCCAGGACCTCCCCTTGGTTTTATGCTGACTAATGTCATCTAAGCACATATAAGGTCCCTGTTTTCTGTACTCCTGAGACTGCCTCATACAGTTTTCTGAGGGTACTGTGTGACATAGTCTCCCTCATCTGAGGTGATTAATAGATGTCTTTTATATTACAACTTCTGTGCCAATCTCTTCTTTGTTGGTTTAAAAGAACCAGGTGTATCAGTGAGACCCCTGAGAAGGTTTCTATGTTTTACAAATGGCGCTCCAACGTGGACCTCATCAGAGAAGTGGCTATCCAAGTGAGCGATCTTGACAGGAGACAGGAATCTACTGAGGAGGACAGTTCAGGACTCTACTAAGGCGGTACTCTGTGCACGGAGATTCTGGCAATTCTCTGTCTCTGCAGCACACTATATTTCTGGTCTTCCTGATTTTGATCCTTTCATATGTTTACCACTCCTGACTGAGAACCTTTTAGGCGTGAGTATTCTAAAAACGACCATTAGGTAATTCAGTACTTGTCAGTTGGAATCTGGAAATTTGGGATTTATAAGGTCGTTTGATGCGACGCTTGCTGTTTGGTTTGGTATTCGCATTGGCCAATTTTGGGAATTTGGAATATGGATATATATAAATTGCAATTTGTGTAGGCAGGTATTGAGGAGACTTTTCTCTACTTTTTATAAAATTTGAACGGCACATTATGTAAGTGCTACTTTGCGTATAGTATTGTATATTTTACAATATTTTTGGAATGCCTGTTTCAAGCACACATTAAAGAATGTGTTGCTTTTTGTGGGTACCATAATGTGATGTGAATTGAATTAGCTGTCTCCCCTGGAGGGGATACCTAAATAGGTTTGGGTATAAAAAAAAATGTATTTCTTCATTGGTGACTCAGTACACTATGGAATTAAACATTTTTACAAGGATCCTCCTCTGTGCACGTAGTAATGATGCAGAGCAATTTTTGGTGTTCTGACAGCCAATACTAGTGAATTGAATGTATTTTCACTTCTTGAAAATGGAACAGTCTGTTGGCCTTTTTTGTGCAGTCTTTTGGAATACTATTGAGAAGCTCGTCTTGTAAATATGACTTACAACTAGTATTTACAAATGGTTTGGTTTAGGTACAGTCTGTGGGCTGTACTTTGTTTCTGTCCTAAGTGTTGGTCTGTGGGTTAAATGTGTGTTTAAATGTCTATGTGTTTTGTGTTTTCACATTGGTGGTACTTGTGTGAGTAAATAGCAATTGCGCTCTTTGTATAAGAAAGGCTAGCCTAAAGCACACTGTATTGTGTGTTCTGTGTGTATGACCCCCTTCTGTAAAAGTCTGGAAATAGCTCAATGTGGTTGTTTGTGTTTTTTTTGCTGTTATCATTCTGTTGTGCAAAATCTAATTTAATTAATATTAAATAAAAATCCAGAAATAAATTATATAACATAGGTTATATAGCTACATCTTACTATTAAATTAACGGAGTAAGACACTATACATGTATGCAAATTGCTAAAGATAAAATTAGAATTCACATTCAATAGGAATAAAATAGGCCTCAAAAACGAAATTGTGTATTTTGTAATGATTATGACTAAATATAAAATGTTACAACATTTTTCTTAGATACATTGTATTAGATATTAAAAGGCATTTCACATCATGTGGATTTAAAGTAAGGATTTCCTTTCTTAATGCCTTTTTACATAAGCACATTCGTGGTTCTGATGTTAAATAATGACTGTCCTTTAAAAAGTGGAGCAACATTGTTCATGTTTCAAGTTGGGCTTCTGTGCCTAGGGTGTTGAACGAATGCATCTAAATATGATAGGCAAGAAATGAAGCTTGCTTTTCATATGTGGAAATATCAAAATGATTGGTTTTATAAAGAAAAAATATATATATATACATATGAGAATTTTTTTTATTAAAAAAGATGTGCTTTAAATTAGTTATTCAATCTTTATAAAGCTTAATAATCATACTGTGACCTCTTAGCATTACAATTAAATGTAAGTAGTGTTGTACCACATAATGAGGAAACTTGCATGTGAAATGTCACTCTGCGCAGGCGTAAAAAACTCATTTTTATAAGGGTATACATTATATATTTCTAATGCCCCAACTCTGGAATGTGTAGAGAACATTCTAGGGATGACTATTATGCAAAAACATTGTAGGATATTCATTTTTAAGTGCCCCAAATATCAAAGTTTAAATTGAGTAAAATTCACTATTTGAAAACAATTCTGCCACTCAGAGCAGCTTTTAAACTGCATTTGGCTTCAGTTAATGCAAGCATTTAAGTATAACACAAATAGCTGACCTCTATACTGCTAGAAAAGTATACTGCACACTGCGTACAATTGAAAATATGTATCAAAAACAGCAGAAGTCATTCTCTTACCTTTAAACTGGCAAACGGGGCAATAGGTCTGCTTTCCAGTTCTCTGTCTCCAGGGTAGCTTTGAATAAGGAGAATCACATGGAAACCCTTGCACACGAAATTGGACAGCTGCTAATGGGTTAAAGGTTGAGTTCTATATTTAGAAGCCTAGCAGGGCTCCCAAAGCAAGGTTTGCTTTGACATTTTCACCTCTGAAACTTTTTTTGGGGAAAGACAAGCACTTTATGAACTCATATGATCAAAAGGCAATATTGTATTGTATTGTATGGCATACTTGTATAGCGCAAAACTGTCACCCGAAGGGTATCCTGGTGCTTGACTTGATCAGCCATATATAATACTATATGTGAACTTAGATTAACCGATAGCTTTGATATATATACAGCACTGATGCTTTTAGTTTGGCGATTACTGTACAAAAGCTGAGGCAATGAAATTTTGTTTGAATTCATGTGCCCTCATGTTATAATTACTATGCTTGCCAAAGGGCTTGGTGGTTGGTTATTCAAGTTCTTTAGCTTTCTCAAATGTGCTATTTACCTCCTATAACATTGTTGATGCCCAGTTGCTACAAATAGGAGTTGATAGTGTTGACAGAAGTGAAACCTATTTCAGGTTTCCTACTGTCAAAATGGGGGAAGGTGGCTGGCTCCTCTAGAAATTAAGGGTAGGCAAAATTATGTTTTCTCTCTTTTTTCTCATTATTTTTTAGCCTCTATAAGCTGTCTGTGAAATAGCAATGAGACATTTAATTGGCTATTCAGTAATACTGTTTTAAACTTTGTTAGCATTAATAAAATGAATAAGTATATATGTTATGTTACTGCCCATCCTGTTTTTTATAAAAGTATGAAAGGATGAGTAGTCTAGATTGCTGTTCCCTTAGTTGACCTTTAAGGGGCACTAGATGTGGGTAGTTTTTGTTCTAAAATTCTTATGTGATAACACATTATTGTATGTTATTCTCATGCTACATAGTTTTGATAGGGCATTGCTAGTTTTTATTAGCTAGTCTGTGTAAATAAACTGACAGTCCTTATTAGAGCTGATGTTGCATAGTTTGGATCATGAAACGTAGAACGCAGAGAAGATGCCCATGTGATCCTTAGCAAATATTTTTGAAGAAAATATTGTTTTATAGGAGTTTTTGTTTGTCATAACATGTTCTGCTGGAGAAAATGTAATCCCTGTTAAATTAGCAGTTTTAGATTTTCCTGTTGCTCCTACAACATGAGAGCATGGTCCTAAGCGTACAATGTAGGTGCTTTCATTAAGAAGAATCATTTCAGAAGTGTCTGCAGTCCTGTACAAGTAGTTTAAAATCTATGAGTAAAAGTGTAGAACATTTCCTTTTTTTCTTGAGGGTTTTCAGATTAGTACACAGGAATACACCAATGTAAGGATTTAGGGTATGTCTGTGTTGTTTTTCTCTTTTCCTCAGAATTTAGTAAATGAACACAGACTTCCTTGGCTGCTTGGGATTTTGTGATGTATTACTCTTGTCAGTACACCAAAGATTTCCTTTTATACTTGCCAATAGGTCCAGGCTGTTGTTTTACTCTCACATAGATACATGAAGTGGTTCTTGGGTGCCTTGCTAATATATGGGGTGTCCCAAGACGCCTCACATATTAGCGGAGATAGCGCCGGCGGAGGGCACGAAACAAGAACTGCTGGTGGGTCCCCTCTTTCCCTGCTGCGAGGCCCTGCTGCGGCTGTGAGCTGGAGGCCCGAAGTGACAGCTGCAGTCTGTGAGCTCCACTGGATTGTTCCCGGATGCGAGGAGACTCCCGTCGCAAAGACAAATACAAAGGTTTGCGAGGCCCTGTTGCCATTAACCCCCACGCCTTGAGTGGGCTGAGGCCAGCACTCGGCCCGTTGCTCGACGGGCAGTGGTGTTACTGCCTTGCAGATTAGAGTGGTTTAGTCCCCCCAGCTTAGACTATACAGTGTGGGACAAGTGCCTTCTGAGCCAAGAGAGCTATTAGCTGGGGGCCTTTTCTGCATTTCTTTAGCCATCATCTGGCCTCTGGTGGAATACAGACTCAATTTGCAACGCCGCGCCTCGCCTCTGGATTTGACTGTGGAGGGAGAGGAGGTGCTTAGGGGAGGAGAATTCAGCAGAGCTGCCCAGTAGCGATCCTACCCTACCCCCTATTGGAGCGCTATACCTATAGCTTGGGCACAGCAAAGCCATGTGGAGATCCATACTCTTTTTCCGCAGGTCCTAGGTCCTGGGGCACTGCTGCTTTAAAGGGCTTGCTGTGGCTGTCCCCCCCAGCCTTCTGTGCGGCGCTCATGATTCCACCTTGATGTGGCGGCCCTGCTGCTACGCTGTGCTGCCATCCTGCGCACAGGTTGATCAGGTGATCAAGAGCCTGGTAGCCGGTGCGCTTGCCCAATCATAGAGCTTAGACACCGGGATCTCGCTGCGACCTTTGCTGCAGTTGACACGCATTTCTTCATTTGTCTAGGCGTGTGCGCAGTTATCTGGCTGGGAAGAGTCTGGAACACGATCAGCTGGGCCCTCTGTTTACTCCGTTCGGCGACATCTCCTAACAGGCCCCAATACTCTGGCCACGCCATGTCATCAGCCAGAGGCCGAAAGGATAAGCCACCAAAAGAAATCCTGCAAAAAGGAATGGAGTACGCTGCTGCCCAACAAGATGATAAAGGCGCTCGGGCAGAAGATGAGGATGCTCTGGCAACCGAAGCTTTTATGGTGGAGCTGTTTACGGCCATTAAGGAGGATATACAGGAGCTGCGCTCCCAACTCACCTCGGACCTCAGAGAAGTTAGACGGGATGTCGACGCCATAGGAGAAAGGGTCGCGACCTTGGAGGAGCATGATCTGGGTAGAGAGGATGATCTGCACCAACTTCAGCAAGAGGTGCTCCGGCTCAAAGATCAAAATTTAGACCTTCAAGCACATACAGAGTACCTGGAGAACCGTTCCAGACGTAATAACATACGGATTCGAGCAGTTCCATGGCGAGAGGAGGGAGATGAACTTTGGGCTTACGTGACTGCCCTATTTCGGCAGATCCTCAGAGAGGACGAGATTCAGGAGATACAGATGGACCAAGTGCACAGGGTGGGACTGCCACAAGGCCCCAAGGCGCCTTCCCCAGACATTCTAGTTTGTTTGCACGATTTCCAACTTAAGGAGAAGATCCTCCACAAGGCCAGAGATCTACAGCCGATGCAGTTCCGGGGTCAGCAACCTGCCCTCTACAAGGACTTAGCCCCTTCCACGTTGATTAAGCATTGAGAGTTCAAGCCCATCACTAATCACCTGCGAGACCGGAACATCTCTTATTCTTGGGGCCATCCATTTTTGTCACATCTTTAAGCACAACGGCAAGCTCTTGGGTTTGGAAAGGTCCCCTACATCGCCTGAGGCCGACCAGCCTCTTCCCCGACATTGCCGTCGCTCATTGGAGTGGCAACAAGTACAGAAATCATCACCTAGCTCCAAACCAGAAAAATGTGCTAGTCAACGTGAGAGGGAGGCAGCCTTGACGTCAGTAGTGCAGGTCACCAACAGTTCTGATGTCCCGTGAGGGGTGCAATCCGGGCATCTTGGTGGGTTCCATCTTGGGCCCTGGAGGGAGGGATGAGTCCGACGGTGACGGATAATTTCATTCTTTATCGACAGGAACTTGTACGGTCCAATATGGTATGGTTTGAGTTTGACCCTTGCCCCCTAGAACATTTGGTCAGTGAGGCGAACTTTGGTCGCATCTTTCAATTTACTATTTTTACTGTTTTGTTTTACTGTCTTTGTCCGCAATTAAGCTGGGGTTTTAGGGGGTTTGGGATTTTCTGTTGAGGCTCTGCATCAGTTCATGGGTATAGTACGCAACTGGTTGGTTTAGACGAGATGGCCCTCTTTGCTCACTCCCCTGGGGAGCTTAGGCCGGCATCCACCTTTCCTTCCCTGTAGATCATCCTGAGTAGAGATCTTAAAATTGTGAGCTTAAATGTCTGGGGTTCAATAAACCGGGAAAGCAATCTGCCATCCTCTCCCTTTTAGAAAATGCTGAGAGCGATATATGTTTGCTTCAAGAAACCCATCTTTTAACTAGGGACACCAAACGGATGAGAGATAGGGGTTTCCCGCTGCAGCTGTGGTCTTCTGGGGCGTCCATAAAAATGGGGTAGCCATACTCTTTAGTCCACGGTCGCAATGCAAAGTACTCTCCATTGCGGCAGAACTCAAAGACCGGTTCCTGGCAGCAGGGTGACACTCAACTGACGGTAGGGTCTTTATATGCCCCAAATGAGTGGCAGGAACCCTTTCTGCGCCTGGTGCTGTCTGAAGCCCTGGCCTCGCCAGATGTAGCACTCTTGGTGGGGGGTGATTTCAATGTAGTGATGGATCCAGAGATGGACAGGGCAGCTCAGAGGTCCACTTAAACAGGCACATTGACTCAAGGGGGGAAACAATGGCTGACTGACTGTGGACTGAGTGATGTATGGCGTGTCCAACACCCTAGCGAGCGTGATTACACATACTTCTCAGCTGCACACAAAACATACGCGTGCTTAGACCACTTTTTGGCCTATTCCTCTCTGCTCCCATATTTACACTCGGCATACATCACCCCACGCTCCCTTTCCAATCACGCACTGATTTCTTTCTTATTCACACCACAGGGTTCCCGCCCAACGACCTCCAGGTGGCGCATCCTCGAATCACTTCTTCACTAAGAGGACGTCAGTAAGCGCATTAGAGATACTGTAGTACAGTATCTTTTGGAGAATGATCAAGAAGGTACTCCTCTTGAAGCAATCTGGGAGGCGCTAAAGCTTGTGGTGCGAGGTGAATTTATCACAATTGCAGCATCCTATGCGCGGTTGCGCAAAGAGAAATGTGCGGAACTAGAGAGGGTGGTGGGGGAACTGGAAGCAGTTCATCAGCGAACGGGAGCCGTGAGAATCTGGCGAGTACTAGAGACAAGGCGGCGCATGTTAAAACATCTGGATCTAGAAAGGGCAGAGCATGCTCTCCTGAGGTTGCGCCACAAATTCTATATCAGTGGGGATAAATGTGGGCGGATGCTTGCACATCGGTTATGGGAGCAGGCCCAGATGTCGGCCACCAATCTATCCAGACCTGCATGCAGTTGAGCATTCCACGGATGCTCTTATTGCTGACACTTTTCGTCAATTTTATCAACGCCTATATGCGAAAGAAGAGACCTACTTACACGACCCGGGGAATATTTAAAGTCTAGCGGTATCACTCCTCTGTTTAAGTCCTCGGCTGACGATTTGGTCTTAGCCATAAGCATTGAGGAAGTCATCTCAGCGATATTGCGATTGAAGGTAGCCAAGTTACCAGGTCCGGATGGCTTGCCAGCGTTGTTTTATAAGTCATTTTGCGTGGAGCTGGCTCCCCTTTTAACTAAGCTTTTTAACTCCTTCCTTAAAACGGGATTAGTAACACTGTCAATGTCTCAGACTGTTATCTCGGTGTTCCCTAAGCCTGGGAAAGACCCTAAAGAGTGTGGGACATATCGTTCAATCTCGCTTCTTAACATAGACGCAAAGTTATTTGCGAGTGTCTTGGCTGCACGACTTAGCCCGCCTATGGATGGCCTGATAGATATGGACCAATTTCGGATCTATCCCGACGAGTCAGGAGGGGGCAATACTAAGAGACTCCTTCACCTCATTGACCTGACTCATCGATCTCGCACTCAAGCCTTCTTTCTCTCAATCGATGCAGAGAAAGCCTTTGATCATGTTGATTGGGAGTTTCTCTTCACAGTTCTATGCTCCTTCGGCTTTGGAGATAACTTTATCTGGTGGGTCCATAGCTTGTACACCTCCCCCATAGCAGCGGTGCAGGTCAATGGTTGTAGACCAACCTTCTTTCCTATTGCCCAGGGCAGGCGGCAAGGGTGCCCCCTTTCCCCACTTTTATTTGCTCTCTACATTGAGCTGTTTGCCCAACGTATTCAATCCAACCCTGACATAACAAGTATCAAATTTGGAGCTGACGTACATAAACTCTGTACGTATGGGTGACTCTGCAGCACTTGTCCAACAAGCTTAATGCTTTTGGCGATATGGCGAGGTTTAAAGTCAGTTTTACAAAATCCCAAATTCTTAATATCTCTATCTCCGCGGAGGAGTGTCAGGAACTGCAGCGGGATTACGCTTTCCCGTGGGTTCACGCGGACATTACATATTTAGGCATCTGTCTGACCTCGTCCATCACTAAGACAGATGCCCTCAATTATGCCTTGTTGCTGGAGCAAACCACCAAGGCGCTCTCTGACTGGACATGCCTTAAATTGGCGTGGTATGGGAGACTGGCAGTGGTAAAGATGACTGTGCTTCCATGTATCCTCTACTTATTTCAGATGCTCCCTGCTAGCCCTACGTCAGATGTCCACCGGAAGTTACAAGGGCACCTGAATAAGTTCTTGTAGGAAAATAAAAAGCCCCATCTTGCGTCAGCACTGGTCTCCACTTTGAAAGATAAGGGAGGTCTTTGTTTCCTGCTAGTAGGTGCTTATCACATAGCGGCCTGTCTCCGATACATTATTGAATGGAATAGGTCTCTGTCCAGCAAGCACTTGAATTTTATGGATCAGACTGTAGCTGGGCATAACATCTGGCGCGAATTGTGGCTGCCCAGAAATCACAGAGTGTGGGGTTTGTATTCTTTGCCAGTAACCTCCCCGACCCACAAGGCATGGGACCAACTCGCACAACAGAAAAGGTGGACTTCGTTTCCCTCTCTGCTGTTCCCTATTGTAGATAACCCTGACTTCCACCCCAGCTATGCGACCTCTAAGTTTCATCGGTGGAGGGAGGAAGGGTGCAAGAGGGTGGGTTCCATTTTTGATCTTGATGGGCTGATTCCCATTTCTCAATGATGTGCAGTTTATGGTCTACCAGCTTCTGATGCCTGTCATTACTCGCAGCTTGCGCATTGGGTAACACATATTGCGAATTTTGCCCACATGTACCGCCCCATGATGACCTTTGAAAGATGGCTAATATGTAAAAAAGATGATTGTAACCACATATATGAATTATCTACTATGATCACCACGCGCCCTAAAAAACATCACACAAAAGCGCAAGTTAGATGGGAGACTGAGTTGGGGAGACCCCTTACACCGAAGGTGTGAGAACACATTTTTTATTGCACACATCACACTGCTTCCAATACAGCGGGTGCGGAATCAGCCTATAATGTGGTCCACTACTGGTATTACACACCAGAGTGCATTAAGTCTTGGGACAAGTCCAAATCAGACCTCTGCTGGCGGGGGTGTGGTGGCAAAGGCACCCTAGTACATTTGCTGCGGCACTGTCCAAAGCTGGTGCGTTATTGGGCAGCAATCCTTGATGATAACGATGAAGCGTTTCATATTACATTGCCACGAGCACCTGAGCATACCCTTCTGGGGCTACCCCACCCTGGGTCCTTTCCGCTGCAGGCCTGAAGGGGTAGGCAGATAGCCCTGGCACTGTTGGCAGCTAGGCATGTGCTCTTAGGGCAATGTGGATCTCACTCAGTCCCGATCCGCGAGATTGGATACAAAAGCTCTGGTATCTATTAGCAATGGAACGTCTTTCTCTTACTGTAGATGGCCGTGGCAAGGAATAAGCAAAACTATGGGCTCCCTTTTCACAGCTCCTTTCAAAAGACATGAGAGAAGTAACATGTCCAAAAGACCTGCAGATTTTATGGCTTATACCCTTAGACCCACCGGGTACAGAATGGATGTAGAGGGAGGGTGGAGGGGGGGAGGAGGGAGGGGAGGGTTCATTTTCTGTTGTTTCTTGTGTTTTAAAAGTGGTGTCTTGGTCACGTTGCCTTGAACTTTCAATGAGATTTGCATTATTGCGAGGTCGAACCCCGGAATGTAGACCTTGTACGTGGTATATTCTCTCTCGTTCTCGCTCTGCCGGCGCCTGGATGTAGGCAGTTAAGCTGTGTATTAGGCCCTTATCACCACACAATAAAAATTATTTATTCTAAATGTCTATGTGGTTTCACATTGGTGGTACTTGTATGATTAAATAGCAATTGCGCTCTTTGTGTATGAATGGCTAGCCTTAAGTGTGCTGTATTGTATGCTCTGAGTGTATGACCCCCTTCTGTAAATGTCTGGAATGAGCTCAATGTGTTTGTTTGTGTTTTTTTTGCTATCATCATTCTGTTATGCAAAATGTCATTTAATTAATATTAAATACAAATCCAAAATTAAATTATATAACATATGTTAAATAGCTACATGTTACTATTAAATTGACAGAGTAAGACACTATACATGTGGGCAAATTGCTAAAGATAAAATTAGAATTCACATTCAGTAGGAATAAAATAGGCCTCAAAAACTAAATTGTGTATTTTGTAATGATTATGACTAACATATAAAATGTTACAGCATTTTCCTTAGATACATTGTATTATATATTAAAAGGCATTTCACATCATCTGGGGAAATTGGTTGTTGCTGAACTAAACACACATTATTGAACGATACATTGAAATGCCTCAGTTTTAAATACACTGTCACCATGCCTACATTTCAACACTAAAAAAGAAGGTTTCCAACAGCTTTGTTTTTTTTTTACATATTTTTTTTATTTTAAGTCCTCATCGGGCAAATAATCTTATGGTAAGGAGGAGTCAAAAGCCCCTGTGTTCATTCAGAGTTTTGGAGTGGGGGGCCCAAATTATTTCTGAAAGACACTTTTTCTAACCTTGTCCTCTTATTGGGGTCTTCTTTTGTCCGAGCCAAAGGCACACGATTCTCGGCAGTGGGGGAGCCGGTCATTATGACTACTCTGGTCAAGTGGTTAGCTTGAAATCGTTGTTTAATTTGCCCTAATCATTGGACCCTCAGATTTATCGCAAATTATACCTTTCCCACTGATTCCAGATTCAGTTTTTTTTCAAGCGTTTCATTTGAGTCTCAAGTTATATACCCTTAGTATGAAATTTAGTCAATCTGTATGTTTAGGGGGGAAGGTTTAATCCTATTTATACAAATCTCCCTTCTGGCCAGGAGAATCAAGATAAATAGAATATTCTCTTGATCCTTAGTTAGAGGCAGTGGTGTTTCACTACATAGTATCCCAAAAATAGTTGTTTCTGCGCTTACCTTTAAATGACGATCTACTATGTCGGAGAGGATCTTACCAATCTGGTCCCAGTAATTGTTAAGCGCTGTGCAGCCATGGAACATATGTAGATCGTCAGCCCTTTCTTCTCCACATTTCGGGCATTTTATTTTTGTAGATTATTGGTCATTTTAGAAAGCCTTTTTGGGGACCAGTATGATCTGTGTATCGTGAATAGATGTTTTTTCTTCAGGGGGGCGGATTTTACTACCCGGCCCATGATAGCGCTCGAGGAAAGCCAAAGGTTTGAGTGGTCCATGCCGGGCATGTCTTTCTCCCAGATATCTTGTGGCGTTTTGTATTCTTCCTCCCCTGCTCTTATAAGGGCCCAGTACCAGTAAGAAACCTCCTTTTTGAAGGTATCTGGGTTCAGGAGTTTTTGTTCAATCATCTCATCACCTTGCAGTTTTTCTTTTAGAGTGTTCACCCAGCTGTTTTGTTGGTAGAATTTAAATCTTGATATCGACCCCTGAGTTTCTTCATATAGAGTTTCCCATTTCACAATCCGGTTGTTTTCTAGGAGCTGTTCCCAGTGGTTTATGTTGTGCTTTCCTAATGGGATCGATAGTGCATCTTTTAAACATTCAGAGGTGCCTGGTGATTCCCAGATTGGCGCATATTTGCTGAAATACGAAATTTTTAGTGTTGTTCTTGTCTCCAGCCAAGATCTAGCTGCGGCCTTTATCGTCTTAGGTTTTATTTTTTTGAAGAATTTCGGATGGTTGAATTTATATAAATAGTGGTCTTCTTTGGAGCCTACGAGTGCCTTTAGGGCCAGTTATCCCATTTGATAAGTAGAATCCTACTGTTTTTAAACTGAAAGGATCTACAATATTCGAGGATGTCCGGGCTGGCGATTCCAACTTGTACTTTGTTTCTTCTAAGTTTTTTTCAGCAGATTCTCACCCCCTTAGCAGCCCAAATGAAACTAGATAGCTCTCCCTGAAGTTTTTTTAATTTGTTCCGTACTAAAGCTCAGAGGGACGGGGTTAAATAAGTTTGTACATTTTTGTAAAACGGTCATTTTAATTAAGTTCGATTTTCCTAGGAACGATAATTGTAGGCCTGACCAGGCCTTTAGTAGTTGTCTTATTTCTTTGTATATCCTAGAGAAGTTCAGGTTGGGTATTTCATCTAGGTCTTTTTTGTATTCAATTCCTAGGTACTTGATTTTGTCTTTGATAAGGGGGTTTCCTGAGGCTGTGTTCCACTCAAGAAGTTCTGTCTAAGTTTGATTAACCTGGTAGCCTGATACTGCTCCGAACTGGGCTATGGTATCCTCTATTATTGAAAGTGAAATCGCTATATTTCCAGTGAATATCATCAGGTCATTGGCATATAATGCTACCTTTTTCTCCCATCCACGATATTTGAATGATTGGATCTCTTCTTCACCTCTTAATAAGATAGCCAAAGGTTCAATGTAAAAATTAAATAGGAGGGGAGACAAGGGGCATCCTTGACTGGTGCCTCTTTTAGTAAGTACGCTGTCAGTAAGAGCATCATTTACTAAAATTCTTGCTTTTGGGCTTGAGAAGATATTGGATATAGCACTTTTGATTTTATCTCCTAGATTACATTTCCTTAGGGTAGCGTTAGGGAAAGGCCAACTAACTCTATTGAAAGCTTTTGCTGCGTCAAAAGTTATTACAGATAGAGTGGCACTATCTTTAATTGCAATGTAAATGGGAGCAATGAGCTTGTGGGACAATTCATGTATTTGCCAGGATCTGTTTATATATTTGGTAGTCGGTGTTCAAAAGGGAGATGGGTCTGTATGATTCGCATTTTGTTGGGTCCTTTCCTGGTGGCCCCCAGCCGTCATCAGCACACGAGCTGGGGGCCGTCATCAGCATGGAAGGGGTTAATGATTGCATCGTTCCAGGAGTTTGGGAGTTTCTGGTTATCTTGGAATATATAGTTTAAAAGTTCCGTAAGAGGTGTTAACAGTGTTTTTTGGAGGTGTAGATATAATTCATTTGGTAGAGAGTCTGGACCGGTGGCTTTCCCTATTTTAAGGGACTTAATTGCAGCTCTGACTTCCTCTTTCCAGCTTTGTTTTAACTGTCTCTGAGAAGCAGCTGTATTTTTGACTGTAGGCCATGGAGAGAAAGGGATGCTGACTCAGCTAGGATTTTAAGTCAGGGTCAAACTGGTATAGAGGCTTACATGCTTTTTAAAAGTTACAAAAAATCAGGTTCAATATTTTAGATAACAGGAAAACATTTAAATCAAGGATTTCCTTTCTTAATGCCTTTTTACATAAGCACATTCGAGGACTTACTGGTTTCCTCCGGTATCAGGCAAGCCTGAATCTTGCTTGAGCGGTCCGCTAAATGCAAAGAAACTAGGATCGGCATCCTGACACCTCCAGGACTGCAATAGGGTGCCTTGTAGGTGAAACGCGCTTGTAGACCTCGCTTAATTCTAGGACACACCGTGCTGGACTGCGCGCAACGCATGGACACAAGGCCTTTGCCCTGTGTTCAATTCCCAACTCTTCCTGAAGTTCGTCTGAAGAGTTCTGCAGGCTGTGATTAAGCGCCGCCATTGCCTGACTCCAAGATGGCCCGAAAAATCGAATATTGAAAAAAAAACTCTAGTGTCCTCAGCAAGCCTTAAAAACAACTTGCACCCAATATACCGCCCATCCTGACTCTCCGGTTCTAATCCATGGAGTGATGAGTGTCCTGAAAAATACGATGATAAACCTACGATCCTCGGATGCCATTGTCTGATTCCAAGATGGCCGCTTAATAATCGGAAATGGCAAAAAAAACACTCAAGTGAACAAACAACATAAAAAAAGCTTACGCTAGAAAGGTCACCAACCTGGTCCTTTTCCCTGCTTACTTCCCTAGACAGCTGAGACCTAGCTACTTTTGTATGATGCCCGGTGGTGCTATCTCACAAGCTATAGGGGAGATTGACTTTGGACTCCCTCCTTTGACTATCACCTACCCAGCCGGACTTTGGGCAAAAGCTCCTGTATCTCTCCTGACCTTATCTTCCCCCTCCCCCTTCCCCCTTCCCCCAACCCTCTCCCCTCTCCGCTCCTACTCTTTCCAGCTTCAGTCCTCTGCCCTCACCTGCCCCTGCCCTGTTTTTCTGTGAACCTCTTCCCTCGACACTTGAGACCGAGCTATTTTGTCTGATGCCCGATGGAGCTACCTGGTTTAGCTATAGGGGAGATGAGACGTGGATTCCCTCCTTGGTCGTCCCCTACCCAGTTGGTCTTTAGACAGACTTCCTTTCGTCTCTACGGTTGTCTCTTCCCTTATCCTCACTTTCTCACCTACCCTAACCCCCCACTACCTTTTTCTCTCCTTTCTCACCTCTCCTAATGTATTGCTAATTGTTTGATGTAATGTGTAACTGTTGAGCTTTTTCTGTTATATTGTTGAACCACATTGTTGCACTTCTTTTCGTTTCTCCTGTCGTCTCCTCCTGCATCCTTCCTCTATCTATGTCTCTCCTTCTCTCCCCTTCAATGTATTGAGACTGAACTATTTTGTCTGATGCCCGATGGAGCTACCTGGTTTAGCTATAGGGAAGATGGCCCGTGGATTCCCTCCTTGGTCGTCACCTACCCAGTCGGTCTTTAGACAGTCTTCTTTTTCGTCTCTCCTTATTGTCTCTTCCCTTATCCTCCCTTTCACACACCCCCTGCCCCCACCACCACTTTTCTCTCTCCTTTCTTTCCTCTACTAATTGTATTGCCTAATTTTTTTAATGTATTTTGTAATTGTTGAACTTTTTCAGTTACATTGTTGATTCTCATGTAAAGCGCTCTGATACCTTCGGGACTAGCCAGCGCTATATAAAACTCTTTTAAATAAAAAATAAAAAAACAAAAAAAACTCCTTTAGAAAGTGGTGCAACATTTTTCATGTTTCAAGTTAGGCTTCTGTGCTTAGGCTTATGAATTAATGAGTCTAAATATGATAGGCAAGGAATGAAGCTTGCTTTTCATATGTGGAATTATCAAAATGATTGGTTTAATAAAAAATATATATATACATATATGAAAAAAAATATTTAAAAAGTTGTGCATTAAATTCATTTTTTAATCTTTATAAAGCTTTATAATCATACTGTGACCTCCTAGCAATAAAATAAATTTAAGTAGTGTTGTACCGCATAATGAGGAAACTTGCAAGTGAAATGTCACTCTGCGCAGGCGTAAAAAACTCATTTTTATAAGGGTATACATTATATATTTCTGATGCCCCATCTCTGGAATGTGTAGAGAACATTCTGGGGATGACTATTATGCAAAAAAACATTGTAGGATATTCATTTTTAAGTGCCCCAAATATCAAAGTCTAAATTGGGTATAATTCACTATTTGAAAACAATTCTGCCACTCAGAGCAGCTTTAAACTGCCTTAGGCTTCAGTTAATGCAAACATTTAAGTATAACACAAACAGCTGACCTCTATACTGCTAGAAAAGTATACTGCACACTGCTTACAATTGAAAATATGTATCAAAAACAGCAGAAGTTATACTCTTACCTCTAAACTGGCAAACAGGGGAATAGGTCTGCTTTCTAGTTCTCTGTCTTCAGGGTGGCTTTGAATTACGAGAACCACATGGAAACCCTTGAACACAAAATGGGCCAGCTGCTAATGGGTTAAAGGTTGAGTTGTATATTTAGAATCCTAGCAGGGCTCCCAGAGCAAGGTTTGCTTTGACATTTTGACCTCTGAAACTTTTTGAAAGACGTCAGGGGAGAGAAGGAGTAGTTTTACTTATTTATTTTTGGCAAAAACAAGCATTTTATGCACTCATATTATCAAAAGGCAATATAATAGTATATGTGAACTTTGATTTAAAGATAGCTTTGATATATATACAGCACTGATGTTTGTAGTTTGGCGATTACTGTACAAAAGCTGAGGCAATTACATTTAGTTTAAATTCATATGCCCTCGTGTTATAATTAGTATACTTGCCAAAGGGATTGGTGGTTGGTTATTCATGTTCTTTAGCTTGCTCAAATGTGCTATTTACCTCCTATAACTTTGTTTATGCCCAGTTGCTACAAATAGGGATTGATAGTGTTGGCAGAAGTGAAACCTGTTTCAGGGTTCCTACTGTCAAAATTGGGGAAGGAGGCTGGCTCCTCTAGAAATAAAGGTAGGCAAAATAATGTTTTCTCTTTTTTTTTCTGAATTTTTTTTTAGCCTGTCTAAGTGTCTGAGAAATAGCAATGAGACATTTAATTTGCTATTCAGTAATACTGTTTTAAACTTTGTTAGCATTAATAAAATGAATAAGTATATATGTTATGTTACTGCCCATCCTGTTTGATGAAATTTTGATATGATGAGTAGTCTAGATTGCTGTTCTCTTATTTGACCTTTTAGGGGAACTAGATGTGGGTAGTTTTTGTTCTAAAATTCTTCGGTAATAACACCATTATTGTATGTTATTCTCATGCTACATAGTTTTGCAAGGGCATTGCTAGTTTTTTTTAGCTAGTCTGTGTAAATAAACTGACAGTCCTTATTAGAGCTAATGTTGCATAGTTTGGATCATGAAAAGTAGAACACAGGGAAGGTGCCCATGTGATCCATAGCAAATATTTGTGAAGAAAATATTGTTTTATAGGATTTTGTTTGTCATAAAATGTTCTGCTGGAGAAAATGTAATCCCTGTTAAATTAGCAGTTTTAGATTTTCTTGTTGCTCCTAGAACATGATAGCATGGTCCTAAGCGCACAATGTAGGTGCTTTTATTAGAATGAATCATTTTAGAAGTGTCTGCAGTCCTGTACAAGTAGTTTAAAATCTATGAGAAAAAGTGTAGAATATTTTCTTTTTTCTTGAGGGTTTTCAGATTAGTACACTGGAATACACCAATGTAAGGATTTAGGGTATGTCTGGGTTGTTTTTCTCTTTTCCTCAGAATTTAGTAAATGAACACAGACTTATTTGGCTGCTTGAGATTGGGTGATGTATTACTCTTGTCAGTTCATCAAAGATTTCCTCTTTTACTTGCCAATAGGTCCAGGCTGTTGTGTTTTTTTTTACTTTCACATAGATAAATGAAGTGGTTCTTGGGTGCCTTGCTAATATATGGGGCGTCCCAAGACTAGGAAGTATTCTGGGACCATCCTCTCTGTTGATAGATCGTTTCTGTGCCCTGTCTAAAGACCTTTTGTCCTGTCCACCAAAATATATTTGCTGCCTTACAACCAGTGCCAGAGGGTCCCGGACATCAGATTCAGCCTGGGGAGTTAGCACCAGTCCAGCTTGAAGCCAAGGTAAAGGTAACCAGCACAGGCGTTGCAGGCAACTAGGACCTCAGTGAAGGAGGAAACCCTGGGATGAATTGTATACCCCTGTCACTGTCTTGGGTGAAAGACGGGTAACAAACCAGAAAGGAGAGATTGTGGATCATGTTTTTGATGCCCAGCTGAGAATCACAGACTGACCAGAAAAGCGAGGCGGCTTTGCTTGAGGTGACCCCTTTTGAAACAAGGGTTGCTTCAGAGGTCCCAGTATCAGGCCTCTGAATTCTGGTCTCAAAGTGAATGCAAGTTTGCTCCTTTGTTTGTTGGCCAAGAGATACCTGGGCACACTGGATGCAATGTGCGGCCCCAATAAATGAGCAGTGCGCCAGCAGAGCAATACAGGAGTTAGGGAAGGACTTGAGTTTAGGGTACAGGTGCTGTGTCTCTGGTGCCTGTTAAATTGAAGTGAAGTAAACTGGTGCACTGCCTGAGACACTGGACAGGATTTTGAGGGCATTTGCTCTGGGGGGGGGGGGGGGAGGGGGTGGAGTGATTGCCTTATCCTGAAATAATAACCTTTTTCCTTGAAACTGGGCAAGTTTTGCAGCTCCACCGTGGAAACAACAAGAGCCTGCCTGTGAGGCTCAAATGGACACAGGAAGAAAACTCCCCTCTGGCTGGTTGTACAGCAGCTTCAATTTCCCCAAGGACCTCTTTTTCGTCAATAATGTACCCATTTGGACGTCTCATTTTTAAGGAGAGCAGCCCTTTGCAGCTCTTCGTCCTAATTACTATGGCCCTGTGTGGTCCACCTGGTCCCTTGTAGCCAGGTTTGTTTTTGTAATAAACTGGTTAGTTGCTTTAATATTCACAATAGTTTGTTCATTCTGCGTGAAAAAAGGTTTTCAGAGCAATTGAAAAATGGGACTTTGCCTTTTCCTTGAATGTATTAAGATGTTCTAGCCCTCATAAAGGGAACATAGAAAAGTCTAGTAAAAAAGTTTTTATTAGATATGTGGTGTTGGCCATTCTGAAATTGAAATGGATGGTCACTGAAATGTATAGGAGCCCTGATAATGTTTTTACTAAACGGTTCTAGGATGTGCTTTTTGCTTTGAAAAAAAAAATATAAACATTTATAATTCTGTTTTTGATAAAAGTGATTACTCTCTCCTGCTATTTGTATGTTAATTATGACCCAATGCTCCGTTCCCTTTGTATTCCTGCTTATACCTCATACATACCCGCTTAATGAAATGTTTAGAATGGAAAATGCACACCTAGCAATGAATTAGGATATTGATACATTTATAAAAATTAATGTGCACATATTTTCTGTGTTCCTACTTGATCATAGGAATGTCTTTAGCTCATGCTTAAAGGACCATCTGTTGAAGATTGCAGTGATTTGTTAGAATGAGCTGAAAGCCATTTAGTATTTGGCAGCCATTTTAGGTAGCCATGTGCTCGCCATGTGCTGTTTCCCTCTTCCAGAGACTTGCACATGCTCAGAGGGGCCTAGCTAGTAGAATGCACCTGCTCCTAGTATAGACCTGTCAGGCTAGTCTTACTGATGTAGGAAGAAGTAATTCTCCTCCCACTTTGTTTAGCAAGCATATCTTGTATATCCATATTAGTCATTTTTCATGCTGACATGTGCCAGGACCTCGCCTTGGTTTTATGCTGACTAATGTAACCTAAGCATATATAAGGTCCCTGTTTTCTGTACTCCTTAGACTGTCTCATACAGTTTCCTGAAGGTACTGTGTGACATAGTATCCCTCATCTGAGGGGAACAAAAGATGTCTTTTATATTACAGCTTCTGTGCCTATCTCTTCTTTGTTGGTTTAAAAGAACCAGGTTTATCAGTGAGACCCCTGAGAAGGATTCTATGTTCTACATAATCACCTGTTTTTTTCACTGTTTTATCTCCACCTAATTACTTATTTTTTCATTGTAACATGTGCTTTCTCTACCTTCTAATTTGTCCAGCCTTGACACCTCTTCTCCCTCATCCTGTTTCTCGCTAACCCTATCCCATGTATACTTAATGGAGGCCGCAGTAGCGTAACTAGAGCACAAAAGCAAGCTGTGTGCAACCATCCGCACCTGGACCACACCCAGCGAGAGGAACCCTGGCTCTCCAACCACCGACAGCTATACCAGAACCAAATTGATAGCCCTGAACCCCGGATCTCGAAACAATACCTGCTTTCACTCCTTTCCACATTCAATGATAGGATCATTCTCCTGTGGCCAATATTTTTTTATTTGGAAAGGAATTTGTCTGTATGTGGCTAATTTCGAAGACGTACATATCTTAAATACCATGGCACCATTCTATGAGAACATTTCACAATGGTCAGGTTACATTGATGACGTGTTCTTTATATGGACAGGACCCAATGAATTACTTAGTTAATTCATTGCTTGGCTGAACCTTGGAGATGAGAATCTTAGGTTTACTTCCAATATCAGTAAGGATACATTTGAATTTTTGGACATTCTAATAAAAAATGTGGAAGGTAGTTTGAATGTCGAACTCTTCACCAAGGTACAGACAGAAATACTATGCTTCACTACAAAAGCAACCATCCTGCAAGCCAAAGAGATAATATTCCCTTTGGTCAATTTCTGAGACTAAAACATAACTGCACAAATATGAAAGATTATGACAGACATGCCGCAGTGTTGACCCAAAAATTTACTTCTAGAGGATATCCGAAAAAATTGGTAAAACATGCTTACAAAAGGGCCAAGTACTTCAATAGGGAGACCTTTTTCACAGGGAAAGATAAAAGCACTACCGAAGAAGAAGGACCTCTAATATTTGTCACAAACTTTTCGAATGCAAGAAATAAAATCAAAAATATTATTAATAGGAACTGGCATCTGATCACTAATCGAAATAGAGAAATGTTACCAAGGCCTATGTTCTCCTTTAGGAGGAACAGGACAATTGGGAACTGTCTTGTTCATACCTATAGAGAGAAAAAGATACACACACAATCTAGATTACCAAATACAAGTTTACCTGTTGGAACTTTTCCGTGCCGAGGCTGTAGCATCTGTCCGCACATCATGAAAGGGTCAGAGATCACTATAAATGAGGTCAAGTACAATATGGGTAATTTGATTAATTGCCATTCAAGCAATTTGATATATCTCATCAAATGCCGTTGTAATTTGGCATATATAGGTGAAACCTCAAGGGAAGTTAAAACCAGAATCTTAGAGCATAAATCTGCATTAAGGACTAATAAGAAAAATGCCACATTAGTCGAACATTGGATTAAAGAGAAACACACCATAGATGATTTGAAATGATGTGGCATTGAGATCATGACAACCAGTTTTCGGGGAGGTAACTACTAGGTAAAAAGAAAAAAATGTGAACAATACTATATGAGTTTTTTCAATACTGTGAGGAGAGGATTAAACAGTCGGGAGGACTGGGAAAAACTCTTATAAATTACTTACTGAAACTCTAGATGCGTTAGCACAGAGTATGTGATCTATGCATATATAGGAGCTTTAAGTTAACTCCTTGTATCAAGAGGGAAGCATTAGAAATAATGTCAACACTGTAGAGAATAAGTTTCACATAACTTAAGGTCATTCTGCGTATTAACAAATTGCAGTAGCAATAATGACAAATAGTTTCAGTTATCTTTTCCTCCATTCCAATATGGCCGCTACCAATACAAGAATCTTGCTGCCCACTGATTAATTTGTATAGAAATGCACTGGTGAGCAGTCTATTCATATAATGGTACTATTTAATAATAAGGATACCTCACTGCAGTGCATGTTACTAAAATCATAGGCTGATAAGTGATTTGTGCAAATCATTAAACTTATTATTTCCCTCCATCCTAACATGGCCGCCGGATACCTAAATAATCGGGACCAAGAATAAATAATTTAATAATCAGTAAATTGAGGCCTACACACCTGTAACAATAAAGTAGAAATGGTATACGTCAGTGGGCGGTATTATATTCAGTAATGATGTCATAATACCGCTACGGTAATTTTGGAAATTGTAAAATTTATTATCTCGCCCCATTCTTAGATGACCGCCATAATACTTGTGATCGAGTTCTAAAAAGAATTTGAACAATTAGTCTGAATTTCGGCCAACAAGGACTATCACAGCGCAATTATAAATTTATAATGTTTCTTGCCTGTTCCGACTATAAAATTAGGAATGAGGATAAAATATCGCCTCATGACCTCCGACCCCCACCGGCGCATTTTTTAACCGCGAGAACGCCCGGGATTATAATTCGGAAGGAGAAAGAGGCCGCGCTGGGTGCCAGGAGACCGTCTTACACTATCCAGGTGAGCAAAATAGGATCCCTAGATAACCTTGAGGAATCTCCTGTATTTAGAAGGGCCCGTAGTATATTAATCCAAGCACCTCTTAAGTACAATATGGGTACTTTAGATCAATATAGTAGTGTGGGTATCTTATATTAATATAGTAGATATCCCAATAGGCACTTTTATGTCCTTGTTTTAATGGCAACATGCTGCTTTAAAAACGTGAAATATGATTTAATCAACACGTGTCATTCAGGATGTACACAAAAAAAATAGAGAGGGGCAAAATTGCTCTGTCACTAGCGTATCTGTATAAATTAACAATCCAAGACATCTAAGCATGTCTCTGTATTGATTTTTAAATCGTATAGAGATTCTCAACAATATAGATAGATTGCCAATTAGCATTACATTTGGCATTATTTACACTGCCCTTAACATCTCTGGTCTACTTTACAGTTAATAAGGGTTACTGTTAGTGTTTCACTATTTAAAGCACCTTGTAACATCAATAGTCAGTAGTTTAAATAGGAATTTAGGTCTGACACTTATTTCGATTTTACCTTAACAGGTTGAATGAAGAAACTTCAGCCTGCAGTTTAGATTGTCTAATAATCAATTGGTAGGTAAATCCATGTATTACTACTAGTGATTGAATAGAGTTCATTGTAACAGTAAAAGAAATAATGTTCCGTAATGTATCATTATCTAGTATTGGTAGATGCATAGAGTCATGTTAGGATTTGAGCAGTAGAATAATCAAACGATCTGGTTCAAAAAATCTGTTTCAGACTCATAAGAAGAATTCCATCGTGGATGATATAGGCCAAATCACTATCCTCTCTCGAAGTGCCAACAGACTAATTTAATGGTCCTGCATTAAACTATTACCAGGCAAGTTAGTGTGGAGTTTTGTGACAGACAAATATGTCATTTGGTATCTCTCTAGGAGATGTCTTATGTAGATTCTTCAATCGTATCTGTTCAAAGTGTTCCATGACATAATACAGTGGCACCCACAGAAGGTCTCCTAGAATCTAGTTCATTCTCTCAAGAGTATGTAGATATCCCTTCATTATTGATAAGAGTCGAGTAAATGGCAAGCTTTCAACTAAGACTATTCTGAATTTTGATTTCTTAATAATTCGCAGGTATTAACCCTGGATATAAACATATTAAACTCAAGAAATGTTATCCTTATTTTTTCTTGTCAACACATATCAAAATTGAAAGCTGAAACCACACCGAGCCTCGTGGCTAAGATAGGTATGTTTTTTGCATGGCTGTACCTCTTATGTTATTTATGGCTGTAGCTCTGAGACTATTACCCTAGGGTCAGTTTGCATGACACCCTTGAAAGAACAATATGGGTAGTAGTGTACAATAACCTTAAGAATAACTGATTTTGGTTAATTGTGTATAACAGTGCTGTAAGGGTTTTTCCCTAGGATGAGGCGTGTCACCCTTTTTGATAATCAAGTACAGGAGAATTTGTGACATTTTAAATGTGTATATGAGAATATGTGAGACTTAAAGGTGTAAGTGACGGATAGTATGGCACAGGGCATTAATCAATATGTTTGTATTTTAGGAAAGGGATGTTATCTATAGGAGAAGGAGGTCACCAACAACTTATATTAGTAACAACTTCATAAATTGTCTTTTGTAGAAAACTGTCCTGAAGAAGGTGAATATCATAGACAAATCACCGAAATGCAGCGTCGACTCCTGTTTTCTCGAACTATGAATTGTAAAAAAACTTCTTGATTGTGTCATATGATGTATTTTTCATTTATGTATTATTTTTATAATCAAGTGATGTAATAAATTGTGATTTTATCTTTATTCATTGGCAATTTTTGTACTCATTATTACTTGTTGTTGGTTTGATCCTTCTAAATATATAGTACTGTATATGTTGATTGTAATATTGTCAATAGATGATAGACCTCAAGTTGTTTGCCCCAAACTTACCTGTACTTTTAATATTAGTGTTTACCAACAGAATCACCCCCATCAATCCCACTAAACGCTTGAGACCGACCAAACATGCCAATTTGCACACAGCAAAACTGAGACCCACAAAATGCATTTGCAACCAACTAGAAAGGAAGTGACGCACTAGCAAAGAGCTAAATGACTGTTCCACTATCAAGACTAAACCTGGGTAGTGAACTCCACTCCGCTTGCTAAGTTTGCAGAGTTTTCCACACTCTGTTCTGCAGAGCTCGCAGAGTTCTGAAAAACTCTGCCCTGCATTGGGGAGTCAAGTTTTTTCCTCCAACATCAAGTTGGCAACATGCACGAGGAAAATCGACCTCTCGGCGACATTTTTCCTCATTTTTGCTTGTCAACATCAAGTTGGCAAGTGCAAGTGAGGGAAATCTACCTCCTGGTGAGGTTTCTCAACGCGGGCAGTCAAAATTCTCAATGTGAGTGGCCATGTGTGCTCGCGGCAGCTCGCATTGAGAAACTATCCGTTTGTGTTGAGAAAGTGGCTACTCAAGCGGCAGAAAGGAAGCAGCGTCTGCTTGCACTGTGCATTGTGCCGTTCACGATAATTTCACAGCACGGACAAACACTCCGCAGAGAAAATTACAGGGAACAGCATTTTCCTACACTCTCCACCGGTTGTGGAGCACCGCGTAGCATGTTGAGTTTTTTCTGTACTTTGCCGAATTACGCATAGCAAAAGTCCGCACAGGCTTACTCAACACATTGCTCAACCACTACCAACAATTCCTAAAAGAGACAAAAGAAATTGCTAAGGCTGGCCGCCTCGAGGCCAGCTCTAACCACACCAAAGTATTCTTCAGCATCATCAAGGAGTTCTCCAACCACTCATCAGCGGGTGAAAACATCATCACTCCTTCCCTATATCTCTGCGACACTCTGGTGGACTTCTTCCACAACACGATCTCCACCATCTAAAAACATTTTGACCCCCAACTTTCTGCCACCAGCATCCTCAGCTTCTTCAGCCTCACTGACACTGACTCCAAACACCGGATTGCCACATGGGACAAGATGACCGCACACAGCAACAAAGCCCTCATGCACTCAATTCAATTCAAATAACTTTATTTCGATTCCACAAGGAAATCATAAAAGTATACATCAATTTAAAAGCAGTTGAACTACCATAAAATCACAATTCATATTAACATAATTCTATAATAAACCACAGTACATAATTACATAAATCTGATTTTCGAAGACATTCAATATCGGTTTCTGATAACAAGAGCTGATCTAATAAAATTCAATACAGCATTACAGATATTTACCGTTGACAGAGATAACAGAAATTCATAACCCTCTTGGAAGCACGTTCCACGAGATAATAGTAATGGTCTAATAAAGGTATTTCTTGGGACCTTATACAAAGTGCAAAAAAGAATTAGGTGCAGGGTATTTTGCGAAACCTTATTACTACAGGGGCAACAAGGTCACTTCTCCCACCAACCCCCGTGCTTTGGAAAAGCAAAAAGGAAGTGTAAAGTGCCAAGGCGAAACCTTGTGAGATAGAAACGCCATTGCGTGTTCATAATATATGATAAATAAAAGGGTTGCACTAGCCTTCCCTGAACACGTAATACATAATCATTCTTCTTTAAGGAACCCAAGTTAACACTATAGGCATTTTTGATGATTTCCTTAGTATCCTTGCTAAGCATGTCAGGATTTGTAAACATGTTGCCTAACCCTATCTTATAAAAGGTATCCCTGACATATCGGAGCCATGGGATTTCCCTGTAATGCTCAAGTTTAAGACAATCTTGAAGGATATCTTTTGTCCATTTCAATTCATCAGATTGCCAAACTTTAGACCATAATACTAAAGGTGCAACGTGAATAATATATAATAAGCGCTTTAAAAATGTATTCTCCATAATCTGTATCTTTTCACAATTTTGTGACCCCCAAACACCAGCACCATAGGTCAAAGCAGAAACACATTTGGCTTTATACAAAGATGTTATTTCAGGTATACGTTGTTGTCCTAATTTACTAGCAAAGCGAAAGAGAGCTTCAATTGACTGTGTAACCTTTTGAACCCGGGCTGACATCAAAGGTTCCCAGTTCAATTTTTTATTAAAAAGGTTTCCCATATAATTGAAGTTATCAACTTTCTCTATATTAAAATCCCTCACCCTGTATTTGCGGATTTTAACACTTTTCGAACCGCAAGTCATGGCAAAAGATTTAGTAAAGTTGACCCCAAGATCTAATTTTCCCATAAAGGTATCAAAGGCATTCAGACAAATCTGCATGCTAATGGGAGTAAGGGCCATCAGGACAGTGTCATCTGCATATGACAACATTGGGATTCTTTTACCATTAATCTTAGGAAAATCAGCACCAGTTTCTAATAGAAAACCCTCTAAACCATTCGTATAAACCAGAAATAAAAAAGGGGCTAAAATACATCCCTGACGGACGCCTTCAGTGGATAATATAGGTCTAGTTTTCTCTCCTCCAGGGCCATATCTAATTCTAACCATTGTGGCAGTGTGCAACCTGCAGAGCAGAGTGACCAAATGCTCCTCGAACCCCATAGACTCCATCATACGCCACAATTTGTCCCTACATACCGTATCAAAAGCACTGGACAAGTCCATGAATGCCAAGTGAATAGAACTATTCTTGGCACCCATGTACTTGCCCATGATCAGTGCTAGGTTCAGGCACTGCTCAGTAGTTCCTTTCCCTCGTCTAAAACCATATTGGGATTCTACTATAACCCCCGCTGAGTCTGCCCATGTTTCAAGACGGGCCAATATCACCCTACCCATTAATTTGCATGACGCGTCTATTAATGATATTGGCCTATAGCAACGTGGGTCAGACTTGTCCCCCTTTTTAAAAATAGGCACCACAACTGCCTCTTTCCAGGAGGTCGGAATGGGCCCCAGCACTAATGCCTTAAAAACGTTCAAGAGTAATGGGGACCAGACCTCCAAGTTATGTTTAAAAAGATCTAAGGGTACTGCATCAGGGCCAGGGGCCTTTAAGGCAGCCCCCTTAGTCAAAGCTAGTTCCACTTCCGAAAGCGTTAGTGAATCACTGAGTATCTTTGCTGATTCCATATTAACATTACTATATTCATCCTCTCCCGTGGTAGCAGTCTGCAGTTTCTCATTGGGATTGAAGATTTTACTATAATGCGCTACCCAGGAGTCTTCAGGTATATGCACTTGGATGGTATTATCTTCCCCTGTTTTTAGAAAAGGCCTATTTATTATTTCCCAAAAAAGTCTATTGTCCCTTAGGTCAACCGCTTTATCCATGTCTTCCCATGCCTTGGTCCTCAAATCATTTTTCCTCTTTCTAACTGCCTCACTATATCTTTTCCTGGCCAATCTAACCATTTCTCTATCACGTGGGTCTCGGCGTAATGACTTTGTTAAGTGTGTTTGGGCAGAAGAACATCAAACCATTTCGGCCCTCGATGTTGTTTCCTCCCCCCTATCTTTACAAGATGTGAAGCGACATTTCCCAGTAATGTTTCGAAACTCTTAATTATGTAAACTGGATCGGATATAGGTGTCAAACAAGTTTCTATCTGATCCGCATTTTCCTTAAAAATATCCATTTCCAGTTGCCTCACATGTACTTTATCCCACCTTAAAGTAACACCCTGGTTTTGACTATATACTATAGGTTGTTCCGGACACAGTTTTCTTTCGAGAGCCATATTAAAACTCAGGATTAGGGTATTATGGTCGCTGGCTGGGTTCGCCTCAATTTTAAAATCTTTCAAGAAATGAAAAAACCCCTTAGACACCATGGCGAAATCAATTGTACTCATTCTGCCCCCTGTACCTTGAAAGGTAGGTATATTCACTGCACCTGAAAAACTGGGCATATCCAAGATACATAAATCATTATTCATGACAATACTATTTACAGCCTTTCCTTGATTAGTATGGATAAAATGGGCCATAGGTTGGTCAGTTTGATCCATCAGACCACACACCCTGGACCCACTAAATTTACATAGCTCACAATTAAAATCGCCTAACCATATAATGGAAAGAGGGAAGACCCTATTTGTCACCTTAACAATCTCTTCCTGTAGGTTATCAATAATTACAGTTTCATGGGGGTCAAATATATTATAGTACCAATTTATGAGAAGAAGAGTTTCGGGAAATAAATCCTTGATCATGAGTAATTGGTACCACGGTGATTCCACCACTCTGCTCACAGATCTTAAATTATGCTTTACAGAGATCGCTGTCATAAGCCCACCCTTGGCTCTCCCTGATTGCGATGGTATTGCAGGAACATTAAACATTTGAAAACCATCCAAGCTTTGATCCACGGTACTCCATGTCTCTTTTAAGCAGGCTATGTCAAAAGAATCAACATAGTCTAACCAAACCGGATCCTCTAATCTTTGCCCAAGGCCTGCTATATTCCAAGAAATTAAACGGAAACAGCTAGCCTCCTCTCGGTTATCTTCTTTTTCATGTGGTGTTTTCATTATAGGATGGGCTAGATCACACCCCTCTACCATATTTCTTATACCATTAATTCCCACATCAACATCATCATGAGTGTTTATATCTCTAAGTGTACACATGCTATCCCCACACCATTCATCTAAATGAGAGTTAAGATTTGATTTATATAAAGATCCCATATTCCCTTGAGCAATATCATTTCCATCACTACCATAGTTTGCAAGATCGTTAGTTTCTTCAAAGGGGGGTTGGAAACTTTCACTAGCCCAAAAATTATCTACATGATTTATATCATCATTAGTTATTGTTTTCATATCACTACACAGGGTAAGATGGTGATGGAACACCGACACAGCCATAACATCCTCAGCCAGAGAAGAAAAGGTAGACTTATTGTCCCAGGCTGATATTTTTTGTTGTAAAATTGGATTCAGTCAGTCATTTAAATTCATAGGAGTCAGCGGATGGAACATATTTGATAATGGAATATTCCAAAAATCCTTTGGATTTGTGGGAAGGTAATTATTTGGCCTAGAGTACATATTAGGGTGATTTAGCGAAGGGAAGAAGTTAACATTTCTATTAGGGTAGGTAAGAATAGGTTGGTTCCTAAGTTGTTTACGTTGATACGGGGAGTCCAACCCATATCTATTCCGAGGTTTATTCGAAGAGAACATCATGTTTTCCGGATAGAAATATGTCAGATTCCGGGTTGACACTCCTCCATCATTGCTACCCAAAAACCAATCGCTTATATAAGATCCCACCCAATGGTCCCGAAAATTAACTATAATCAAATCACCCTCTATATCCTTAGGACGTGTGCCCACCCATTGACACCTTCTAACTGAGACAATGTCTCCATTCAAATGCAAAGGTAGTGGCCTATTCAAGCGTAACCAGTGAATCACTTTATTTTTTAGACTAATATTAGATTCCACAGTTCCCTCTGGAACAACAGGAACGCCTGTTAAAATAATGACAAAATTAAAAGACTCCGGCAGCAAATCTACTGTATTTTTATAATTTGGTTTACCTCTATTAGAATAATTTGTTTGGGTAGAAGGTATTTTATTGGTATAAACAGGCTTCGAAACCACTGAAGGAATCTTTTCTTTACTTGTGATTTTCGAAGCTGTAGTCGCAGATATGCCTGCTACCTTAGTGGGGTTCTTATTAGCAGGTACATTATTTAATTTTTTAGAGGGATTGTGTTGTCTGGTTTGATTATTTTCAGATTGTTTAGTTGTGGTTTTGTTTTCAGTTGAAGTGGCTGGGGTGGATAAAGTTGGGTTCTCTGGGGGAGTAAGCTCTGGAAAAAGGCAATCCAGTTTTTTATCCAGCCTTTTAAGCCTTTCGACAAGAGGAAGAATAAGAGCCTTTAAGAGTTTTTCAACAGCCTCCAGAAGCCCATCATTGGGAATGATTTTATGTCCCATGTCTACATGCACTCTGTCCACACAGGAGCACACATAGGCCCCTGCCCCATCCACATGTTCAACCTCGGAAACAAGACTATCAGCAATAAGCTCACCACCATCTTTAACACATACATCCCATCAGCCAACTTATAAAGAAAATGGCAACATGCTGAAGTCAAAACCTCTCCTCAAGAAACCATAGGCAGACCCAAACCAGCACAAGACCTAAAGGCCCATCTTGCTGCACCCTTTTCTTGCCAAGGTCCTCAAAAAGGACATTAAGTGCCAACTCACGGACTACGTGGAGAACATCTATCTTTTGCACCCATCACAATCTGTATTTAGATCAAACCACAGCATGGAAACCGGCATAATTTCATTCACCAACAACATCACTACTTTCTTAGACAAGGAGAAACATGTCACCATGATCCTCCTCGACCTCTTAGTAGCTATCAACCCCATGTCCCACCACACCCTGATCAAGAGGCTCTATCAGATTGGGAGCCAATGGGAAGCCCTCAAATGGATCACATCTTTCCTCACCATAAAAACCCAGAGAGCCCTCCTTACATATTCCACCTCAGATCATCTGCGTTGTCCCCCAACGGTCAGCCCTCAGCCCCACCCTATTTAACACCTACATGACCCCCTTGGCCAACATCGTCAGGACCGATACAGAACTCATTGGCCAGACTCATCCTCGACCTCCCCATATGGCCCCTCATCACCCCACACCTCAGAAAACTCCAGTGACTCATCATTGACAAGAGGTGCCAATTCAAGATACTAACCCACACATACAAAGCCTTGCACAATCAAGGACGAGCATACATCAACAATTGCCTGAGCTTCTACCACCCCCAAGACACCTGTTCTCCGCCTTCCTCTCCCTTGCCTTTTCTAAAACAAGAGTGGTGGACGCTCATTTACTACCTGATCACAAAGGCCTGGAACAGACTCCCCCTCCATCTCTGTATGTTACCCTCCCTGCAGGAATTCAGGAAGGAACTCAAGACCTGGTTGTTCAATTGTTTCTACCAGAGTAGCAGAACCCCCCCAGCACCTTGATACCCTCGCAGGTGATTAGCAGCACTATAGAAATCCTGTTTGAATGACTGATTAATGTTCCGGCAGTTCCAACTCAGTAAATTCCTCAATACTTTACTTTCGTATGGTACAATATAAAGCAAGTAGGAACACACACAGCTGTCTGAGATGGGCACTGGGGACAGTAAAATCAACTCTCCAGCCTCGTTCCTTGCTTAGAGCAGACTCTGCAATGATGACATGGTCGACTCTTTTTACCTGTTTCATGAATGCGGCCATCAAAGTGTTAATCCTAGAGCCTTGCCACTTCTTATAGAGCATGTGAAGTAGAGGCTGCTTCTTCAGTAGCAGTAAGACTTTTCATGATGGTCAACTGAAAGGCAAGGAAAGACATGAGTCTTCCTGTGGTGGTCTTACGATGAGCAACATATGCATTGTGTGGTGCCATCTGGATCAGGTGGGTAAATAGCTTCTTATACCAAGTGTATGGTAAGGTTCTTCACATTGTATGACAGAAGAGCATGGTCATTCTTATCAGCTCCTCCCAGGTACTTGTTGTAATCAAGGATAGAGGTGGGATTCTGAACTTTGACAATCTGACTCCAAAAGGGGACTGGTGAAGGGGAAGGTTCTCTCAACATGAATTTTAGGGAGCATGTACACATTACGCCTATTAAAGAACTTGATTGCAAGCAGTTTGTTAGAATGCAACGTTTGTGCTCTGGGATTTTTGTAGCTTCTTACAAACAAACTCCTGCGGGAATCATTTGCAGTGACAAAGAACTGTACTACATGTCACAGTGCCATCTTTGTTCAGCTCACTGAACAGCTCTACTCCTATATCGAAGTTGTCCACATAAAGTATATATCTTTGTGAAGGATAGGCTGAGCAAGCTCCTATACAATCTTAAACATGACTCATAGAATGGTAGGACATCCTATGGGGTTGAAAGTAGATCTCTTCCCTGTATAGACTCAATCTGTATGCATAGCAAATAGAGCTCTCACACAGCATGCACAACGTGATGTTATAGCTAGCTCACAATGTACTGCCTGAACAGCAGCTGCTATTTGTACAGGATTAAGGGCTCATTCATGGCTATATTATTACCAGGAGTATAAAACTTTGGAAACCTGGCAGACAAATGTTCCACGACAGGCCAAATTTTCAACAACCTGTCATGATCTGGATGGCCTCCGGGCAGTGTCGCCAAATTATCATTGAAATGCAGCATATGCTGCAATAGTAAAAAGGATCTCTGTGCATGTACGTTGCGAAGGTGGGTGTTACCCATACCGTGGAGGTAGATCAGTAGGACTGCAAGTTTGGTTTGTGCAATAATCCCATTTTGAGATTAACACCCAAAAATATCTTCAACTCCTCAAGTAAAGTGCGAGTCCAACATTGTGCCCTAGAATGAGGTACTAGAGTGCCTCCATGCTCCCTCAAAAATGTTCCTGCATTCAAATTTGTTTTGTTGCACAATTTACTCAAGGTAGTAAGCATCCAAAAAGAGATAGAAGTAGTCTATCAGCAAAAAATTGCCTGTATCAACTTTGGCCCAGGCATTACAAGTGCACAGCCGAATCTGGGACTGAACTAAATTGGGGGGCTGCCAAGAGAGCCCTCAGTCTGTGCCTGCCACCACATGCATCCGCTCTCTGGTTTGGTCTAACCTACATGGTCGCTCCACCGCATACACTGTGCTTGTAGAGGAACTGCACAACTTCCATCATCAGTCCCTTAGTATCATTGGAAGACGTGATGCCGGATGGAGCTCTACTAACTGAAAAACCACTTCCAGCATCTGCTTAATTTTCCTCTCTCTCAGATACTCTCTCAGTGTCTGAGGAAGTATCAATATCTGATCCTGCCTAGAGCTATCCTCAATGTCATCTATGCTGACTGGGTAAAATCCTCCTTCTAAAACACTATTCTATATTGAAGGCAAAAGTATTGTTCAAAATCAGTCGGTGGGTGTGTGTTTGTGTGAACACAAAATTACTTATCTGGTTCCCTGAATCTGCAGGTTCTCCAAAACACTGTAAAGAAAAACACAATATTAACTCACCTTGTCAAATATCCAATGCCACACCATATTTTCATCATGGCTTCAGCAAAGCTACCATGGTAGTAAGGAGCTGATGTGGCTGTGTCAGTATACATCTAATGTCCTAAAGCATAAAATCTACCTTTGATCTCAAGGAGCAGAGTCACATAGTCACCCCCACAACTTTGTGTGCAGGTGTGCTTGATGTGAAAACACATAGGGGCAGATTTATGAGGCCCTTGCGCCACGTTTACGCCGCTGTTGCGTCACGCAAGGTGGCGTAAACGTGGCGCATCCCTACGAACGATTTACAACCTAGATGCCTAGATGCATCACGTTGTAAAGCCCTGCGCCGCTTGTGGGCGTTCCGGAGCAGGGTGGGCGTTCCGGGGCAGGTGCACCTCGCAAAAGTGGCTGAGTGAAATCTATGAGATTTCACTCAGTCACTTTTAAGCCAATGCTGCGTCAAAAGCCTGCGCCTGCTTGAAGCAGGCGTATGTCTTGATGCAGCATTGTTCAAATGGGGCACACCCGAGCCTTGCTGGAGCTGCGTCGCGCTTGCGACGCAACTCCAGCAATGCGCCACATTTCCGGCACAGATGCGTCACGCATCTGACGTAAATAATTAATTTACTCTCTTAATTTCTATGCAGGTAAGTACTTAATCAATGATAACTCAATCAGAATGAAAGAAAACAGAGTCCGTGGTGTTAGAGTTTCTAAGGGTTTTATTCCTCATAAAGGAATCAGGATATCATGTTCTGACCACCACAGGGGTGTCAGAAGGGATAGAGCGCTCAATTTTATTGATAATACATAGCTTATATACTCGGTTTATACCATAGGAATCGATGTAAGAGGCGTAACAGCTGAGAGAAGACAAGATAACAATATACACGTGGTACTAGTACATCATCAAGAGGCGTAAACTAGGCGTGAACCAGAGGTGTGTGCTAGAAACGTCACTTGATAGGTGAAGCAAGTGGGTGGCACCAAGGGGTGGTGCTAACAGAATGTTGCAATGTCAGCAGAAATCGGAAGCTTGGATGCGCGCGCAGCTGCATGACGTGTGATTGACGGGGTGCAGGGGACTTGACATTTACACTGACGGAAAGAGACAGAAGTCTGGCATGTCAGATCAACTTGTACTTCTATCATATCTGATATCTGGTGTTTAGGAACTATACTATCTGGGCGGAAAGGTCTCTAGGGCAGAAGCTGTTCTATGCTAACTGTGGATGCGTGTATAAGCGCCTAAGTGTCTACATGTGAAGCGTGGGGCACGGGGCCTTCCATGGAAGCATGGCAACAGAGGCTATGAATTACTTGTATTAAGACAGGTCGGCCTTTTGGCTCTGCAGCTGGAGAGGATGTTTACAGGATCTAGTAGGCAGGAATGTATTCTCGGGGAGCGGAACAGATAACTCGAAGGTTATAGTCAGTCTTGGCAGAAAGCAGGCTGAGCTGAGCGCAAGGGGCCGCGCTGAAAGTAGGACAGAGTTCACGAGTACAGAGGTAGCCTGGGCAGAGTCAGGAGCCACAAAAGAGGTTCGGATGGCAGGAATTCAGGGCCTACTCTTGCTAGAGCAGGAATACATGAAAAGTGTACTACAAAAAGACGGTGGCATAGCATACTTAGGAACGGACTACATAATCCATTCAAGGTGAATCTGAAAGAGGACAAGTTAACGGTGGACGCAAATGTATTTGCGTCTTCATAGCTGGCACAGGAGGGAAGTTACATGCACTTTAAGCTGGTACATGGAGTCGGTGGGGTACGCGCTAGGGAACACAACATGGCCAAAATTTAATTTTCCTCATTCCCTCCTTGTTCCCTACGGACCCTTCATGAAATATCGATCCTCATGAATCGATCAGTCTGTTCTTGTAACATCATTTGTTCTTCTTTCTTTTGGTTACGTTTTGAGTGAAAACTGGAATGTTCAATACAAGAGGTGGCACACAGTCCACAAATCGCTGGCCCGCACTGCAGGCACAGGCAGCAACTGAATACTAGGACTAGGCCAATGCCTAGGAAGGATAGGATCTTCCATCCCCAAGCTGTTAACGTTGTCCAGAACCAACCGGACCAAGTCCAGGTGCCTGGATTCTGATGTATCTGATTTGCAATTTTATGAAGACGGGTGATAGCTTGATATACAGATGGTGCATTTTGTGGAATGAAAACACAGCAACTTGACCCGATGACCTTACAGGCTCCACCTCTATCTGCCAAGATGACGTCAATTACAAGACGATTCTGAAGGACAACAACCCGCATAGCGGACTGCTCTTCTGTTAAGTTACCTAGGGCGGAGGCAGTTTCATTTACTACTGCTTCAAGTGTTCTAGTTAATCTGCGTATTAATTTACTATTCTGGACAGGTCCTAAAAAGAAAAAGAATCCTTTATTAAAATCGGTGTACTGTTCCCATGCCGTTTCTGTGTAGTCGACAAGTGGGACATCTCTTCTGGGTCTATTCTTTACTAGATTGCTATTTCTGTGGTAATCAGGAGGAGCTAGAAAAACAGGTGGCAGAAGGAATGCAATGTAACAGGTACCATCCCAATCTGGAGGTAGACGTATGTATGCGGTATGACCACAAACAAAGTAAGAATGACTGACAGCTTTGAAAGACGATTTTCCATGATCACTGAATTCGACCACAGTAGTGCATTTACTATGACCTAAGTGTACTGAACCTTTCTTCTTGATACATAATTCACCAGTGACTGGCAGTACTGACATAATAGGTAGAACTGGCGTGTCTTCGGATTCGACAGTAAGAATCATAAGGCTAATTGTATAATTACCTAATCCATATACTTCATTTTCTAGATCAGTTCCTATTCTAGTGGGAAGTCCCTCCTTATCTGGGTAACAGACGTCTAGTAGGACCAAGTTCAGGTTTCCCCAAACCCAACCCCCATCGAAAACAGCAATGTCAGGATCTAAAGAATTAATTATTTTGAACCATGCTCCGCAGGAGCCATTGTGAGAGAATGGGTAAGGAAAGAGAGGCAGGGCTCCCTTATAATTCTGGTAGGGAGGGAGTCGGCCACATATCCAACAATTTGTAGCATTGTTAGTTTGATGAGAATGGTGTAACATACTAATGAATGTATTGTTGCGCAGCGCGAGTCTGTAGGAAAGCTCATGAGGAGGTAACTCACTAAAAGTGTGTTCAGTAGAGACATTGTAAGCAGATTGTTCACGCTTGAAAATAGGATAGTAGATAGGTAATAAGATGCTAGCAATAATAATTAAAACACTGAGAATAAACATTATTATTAATGTCACTATGCAGTGACTACGGAGTGATTTGCAATATGTACGTTTCTTTGCTTCTCTCTCTCTATCTCGATCTAGGGGATACATGTCAGAAACTATTTAACCGATTCACCTAGGGGAGGACTTAAACAATTAAACTGTCTGACTTGCTAGATCGTAATTTCATGCGGTATTGTTCTTGAGGAGTTTTTTCTCGTTTGAATTCGGTAAAGTCTTTGGTAACACAGTCTTTGGTGGGGGTGGGTGTGTCTTGTTCCGGTTTCAGTCCTGGGAATGTTTTGATATGGCTTAGGTGGACCCACCCCTTTCTGCCTTCCAATTTGACTGCGGTCCTTGTGGTAAGAAGAACGGTCTTCGGAGACTTCCAGCGGGGCTCCAACGGACTTTTTCTGTCGAAGTTGCGGACGAGGACAGTATCCCCGGGGCGGACGTCATGCGGCTTCACATCAGTGTTGTCAGGGAAGGCTGCGGCAACCTGTGAACGACATGATTGGAGTGCAGACATCAAGGAGGCAAGGTAATCTGTCAACATATTAGAATCAACATCAGTAATCTTTTTAGGAATGGGCGTCCCCCACATATTCGGTGGTCTTCCAAAGACCACCTCGTACGGGGATAGCCCTGATCTCGAATGGGCGACCATTCTCATATAGAATAGTGCCACTGGCAGGGCGACTGTCCAGTCGACCCCTTTTTCCTGACATATTTTGGCAAGGCGGATCTTTAATGTCTGGTTATGCCTCTCAACAAGGCCTGCGGCTTCTGGGTGTCGGACACAATGGAACTTCCACTGGTATCCCAGTAACAAGGAAACTTGCTTCATTAATTCGGATGAGAATGGCTGACCGTTATCTGAGTACACGACACGAGGCATGCCGTATCGTGGGAAAAATTCACGAACCAACTGTTTGGCAGTGGTCGGAGCAGTGTAATCTGGGACTGGGTATGCTTCGGTCCAGCGGGACAGAGCACAGACAACTACGAGAACATATTTAAATCCTCGACAACGGTCCATCTGGATATAATCCATCTGGAGGACTTCAAAAGGGTGATCGGGAGGATGAAATCCACCTTGCTCTACAGGGACGCTTTTACCTGGATTGAACTGACAACAGATCATGCAAGTACGCACTTTCTGTTTTGCGGCTGCTCGTAAGTGTTTATTGTTCCAGAGATTTTGTAAACTGTCTAACATTGCTTTCTCTCCTAGATGGGCAGGACTATGTGCTGTATTTATCATGACTTGAACCATAGAGTCAGGGAGAAACCATGTAGATTTTCCCTTCGTCATCCAACCTTGATCTGTCTGGATCCCTCCTAGTTCGATCCATTTCTTTATTTCGTCTGCAGTAGCATGTGTCTGAATGTCAATAACATCTAGTGTGGGATCTCTGACTGTCATACAGTTTGTCGGTTCTGTTGTTTTTGTGGTGTCAGTTGTCTGAGTGTCGGTCAGTGCTGTATGTTTTGCTGTCTGATCTGCCAGGTCGTTACCCTGGGAAACAGAATCTGTGGCTTTAGTGTGTGCTTTACACTTCATGACTGATATGGCTGAAGGCAGATGTATTGCTTCTAACAGTGCTTGAATGAGAGGACCATGCTGTATCTTTGTACCATGAGAGGTCAGAAAACCTCTTTCTTGCCAGAGCATGCCGAAGTCGTGTACGACTCCGAACGCATAACGGGAATCAGTGTATATGTTGACATTTCTGTTCTTGGCTAGAATACAGGCTCGGGTCAGAGCGATGAGCTCTGCCGCTTGAGCAGACAGTGTATCAATACGATGTGTTTCTTTAACTTCGGTTTCAGTGGTCACGGCATACGCGGCCACTAACTCTCCTGTACTTGTTCTCATGCACGAACCATCCACATAAAGTGTCAGGTCTGGATTTGTCAATGGAACATCTGTTAAATCTCGTCTGGGCTTTGTTACTGCATTAATGATCTCTATGCAATCATGTGGAGCTGGATCTATCATAACTGTAGGTAACAGTGTTGCTGGGTTCAGGATACTGCAGCGTCTGATTTCTATGTGTGGCTGGAATAATGTCAATTCGTAACCTGTCAGTCGTGCTATAGTCAAGTGCTGAGTCTGGGTTCTGTTTAACAGAACCTCTACAGAATGTGGAACTTGTACTGTTAACTGATGACCTAAAACAATTGAGTCGCTTTGTCTTATTGCTAACGCTGTTGCTGCTACTGACTTTAAACATGCAGGGAGTGCCTGTGCTACCGAATCCAATGTACTTGAAAAATAAGCGCAAGGCTTATGTGAACCTGCTTGATCTTGAGTGAGGACAGACAACGCTGTACCGTCACGTTCTGTAACAAAAAGTGTAAACGGTTTGCTGTAACATGGTGTTGCTAAAACTGGCGCTTGGCATAAAGCTTTCTTTAATTCCTCAAAGGCTTGTGTATGTTCCTGAGTCCAAGGGAGGACAGTCAAAGTTGCTGCCTCCTGTGTCGTTAACTGGATGAGTGGTTTAGCTAGAAATGCATATTGAGGAATCCATTGTCTGCAGTACGAGGTGAGGCCTATGAAGGCCCGCACTTCCTTTTGTGTCTGGGGTCGTGGCATGTTTACTATTAACTGAATGCGATCGGGAGTGAGCTGTCTCCCCACTTTGGACAGCAAGTGACCCAAGTACACAACTTGCTGAACACAGAATTGTAGCTTCGAAGGAGACACCTTGTGTCCCTTGTCGGCCAGGAAATGCAAAACTGTCAGAGATGCTTGTTCACATTCGGGCTCACTTCGTGCGGTGATCAGTAGATCATCGACGTATTGCAGTAAAGCGGTGTTAACTGGCATTTGGATACAATCTAGTTGTCTTTTCAGTGCTTGACTATAGATGCTGGGGCTTTCTGTAAATCCTTGAGGTGCGCGGGAAAATTTGAAACTTCGTCCATTTAAACTGAATCCGAAGAGATATTGGCTCTCCGGGTCAATAGGTACACTGAAGAAAGCGTTCTTGAGATCTATTACAGTAAAGAACGTTGCTTCTGAATCAATAGCAGTCAATAGGGAGGAGATATCGGGGACCACAGGATACTGTGGTACAATACATTTGTTCAGTTCTCGAAGGTCAATCACCAGCCGATATACTGGCGGTGCATTGCGGTCTGTACGTTTAAGAATTGGAATGATGGGTGAATTACAGATATTGGAGTCAGTCTCTACGACCACTCCCTGGGCAATAAGCTCTTCAATTATTTTCAGTAAAGCCACTACAGCATCGGGGGGTAACTTGTATTGTCTGATTCTGGGTAAAACAACTCCTGTCTTGAGTGTGACACGATATGGAGTGATATGCATACAACCTACATCAGCTGGGCCTTTTGCCCATAAGTGATCTGGTACATTTCTCAATCTGACATCAAAATCACGTAAAACATAATGACCCTTGAAATCCCGTAGAAAGAGTCTGACTCCCTCCGGGGAACAGCATATTATAGCTCCTAGAGCCTTCAGTGTTTTAATTCCTAACAGATTTTCTGGACATGATTTCGTAAGCAACAAATCTGTAACTCGAGATAATGGACCCACAGCTAGTGGTACTGGTTCCGATACTTCATTTACAATAGGCTGTCCTGAAAAACCAAGGGAAACATTCTGTGAGCCTGAGAGGGGTGCCCCTGGGACTTCATTGTGACTTATGGTAGTGCGACTTGCCCCTGTGTCAATTAAAAACTTTCTGTCTTTTCCTAATACGTGACTGTGTACATAAGGACCTTCTTGATCTACAGGAATTTCAATAAGAGGCAAATCACTTTCCCTCCCTAGGCTGTTTCATGTATAACGCTGATAATCTGGATATGCCGACTGGGCATACTGGTACATCTGTTGTGATACTTGCCGAGTTGCGCCAATGGGCTGTGTCTGGGCATGTTGTGGCTGCGGTACTGCTACTGTCTGTACTGTGTGGGACTGGTCATGCATAGGCTGTGTATTCTGCATTGGCTGTTCGTTCTGTGGAGTCTGTTGATGACCCTGTTCATGTCTAGGCGGACGCGGTCTTTCTTTAGTTTTACCTGTCTCGATGTTATGTTTCAGGACTGGACATTCATGTACGTAGTGACCTGGCTGCTTGCAATAATTACATGTCCCTTTAACGGGAGCGGCAGAATGATTGGTCTGGGCCCCACCTTTTCTATGACCGTCGGCTGGAATAGTCTGAGCTACTAACATTTTCATTTTCGTGTCTTTCATACGTTTCTGTTCCTGATCTTGTTCTTCCCTAATTCTGTTCTGGTGATATTGTAACATTTGTAACATCTGAGATGGCGTATTTGCCTGCCAAGTACTTTCAACTTTGTACACTCTATTTTTGACTAATGGTAGGGCATTCTCTACTAATTTTGTTACAAAAAGGTGCGGATATGACTCACTACTGGTTTTTAGACCACTATTTATAATGAAACATTTCTCGAATCTTGAATAAAAGTCACTAGTATCTTCATCTTGTTTCTGTTTACAGGACGAGATTGCGTCCCAATCTTCCTTTCTTGTTGTCAATAATCTTGGCAAAACCTGTACTATTAAACCTGGTAATGCTTTAGTCTTATCCCCAAGGCCTAACCCTGGGACCCGTTTGCTTTCTTCGTCTTCTATTTCTGCCCATGCTATCTTTGACTCTCCTACCTCCCAATCCTTCTCCTTTAATTTTTCGTAAATGCCCGTGGGCAACAGTACTTTTAACATTTTCATAATATCATCATACGTGTAATCTCCCATCAGTAACATATCTTTAAGCTCTCTATGAAAACCTGCAGGATCTTTATCATGGCACGGAACTAATTTCTTCATTTCTAACAGTTCTAACTTAGTCAGTGGTGTGTGAACATACACACGCTTCAAGCGTTGGTCCTCACCCATAACTGGATGTACTTCTCGTAAGGGGTTCTGACTTTCAATGCCGCCACCGCATTGCATGTGGTACGTTTTCCTTTCTGGAGGCGGGGCGGGAACATATTCGGGACTTATGAAGGTGTTATATTTAAGTCGTTGTTCTAGAATTATTTGTATTAATTTGGTACTAAAACCTCTCCATCTATCCATGAGTAGTGCTTCTAATGTCTCGTGTAAGGGGCCTGGATCAGAATGATGGTTTCTGAACTTGATGAGGAGGTGCTGAATCATGTATACACCTGCTATTTTCTGCTCTTCCGGGGAAAGGTTCAAGAATGTCTGTACTAACGTGTCATCATTATACATGTCTGGGTTTTCGGCCCATAACACGGCTGATCGGGCTAGTTCCTGTTCATCCATAGAATTGAGTACATGGTACCCCACTCGGTCTCGAAGCCTTTTATCAGTTTCCTGGAACTGATGTTCAGAAGAATTCGGATTTGTTAAAGCAGAGAAAAGAACTCTCTTGCTTTCTGGGCGGACACCTTTTCTAAGGTAGGTTCCCCTACCTACATATGCTATAGTATCTGTAGACCTTCCTGGTGCTTCATGTTCATCTTCCTCCTCGGAGGAAGCTTTATCATTCTCTTCCTGGTGTGCAGTCAATACTGCCTTTCTAATTTTCTGGGACATACTGGCTATGCAATTCCCTCTATCATGCTTTCCTTCTGCTATATTTTGACCCCACTTGTTTAATGCGTCTAATTCACTTTGATCTGTTCCGGGCCTGTCTCGTTCTCTTATTACACAATTTATGAAAAATCGTAATATCTGTGCTTGAATGTCAACTTTCTGTTTATGCATGGCAGCTTTGACACTGTCGGGGTCTTTCCCGGTCTGTATAAACTTATATATTCTGTCGAGAAGTTCCTGCATTCCTACATAGCATAACAAGCTATCGGTGGCAGATCTTAATCGTAGTGATGCTAATATCATTAAATCGTCTTTTCCGGGCACTGGATCATATCTGCAAACTGACATCTTCTCTTTAAATGCTTCAAGCCGGGATAAGTGGGGAGACTGGAAAGGATTCTGCGTGTCCCTTAAGTTTAATCTGTGTGTCGGTGGCGGGGTCTGTAAACCCGCTGTCGCACCTCCTGAGGCGGATGTTTGAGCATTATCTCCCCGCGGAGTCTGGATCTGAACTGGAATTTGTCGTTCAGCAAGATCAGGTAAGACTGGTTTCGGTAGGTCTGTTTTAAGTACGGGAAGTGGCGGAGCTGTCGGAACAGAGGATGTCTGTCGCGGTACTGGCGGAACATTATCTGGGGGCGCAGTGCCACCCCCATCCCTGTCAGTAGGCAGGGCACGAACAGGCAGATTGGTGTAAGCTGGTACTATATCCTCTAGATATGAATTTAGGAATATGTCTTTAGTAGTTTTATGCATTACTTTAGTTGGAACTAATGGTGTCGGTAAGTTTTTCGGTATCTCTGATTTAGTTTCAGATGTGCCATCTGCTGCAAGGTACATACCGTTTACAAGATTATTTCGGGCTCGGTCTATTTGTTCTGTTTTTACTCGGATCCCTTCAGTAACTAATTCGTTTTCCTGTTCTTTATCTGATTCTTTAAGTCTATCCTCTCTACGGAGCGCTTTGTCAGCACGCTTACGTGATTCCTTACGCCAAAATTCTATGGCGTCCTTCTGAGATTGTCTAGCTTTCTTTTTCCATAATGCTTCTTCTACCCTCATGATGCACTCGGCATCCCACGTTCCGGTAACAGGCCATCTGTGTCTTTCGTCTAGGTGTTTGGTGTAATCAGCCCATAAATCTAGATATAATATAGCATCTATGCCGTGTTTCTGGTACATAAAATTGCCTGGAGTGTCCCTAGGGGGGATAGGAATTTCTTCCTCCAGTAACCCTTTCCTAGTTCCTATCTGCTTTAACTTGTTGAAGAACGGCATCTTGTTTACTTATTACTGAACGCTAGATCTTTATTCCTTAATACTCCTGACAGCTACATTATACGAGAAACACAATAATACATGTTTAAAACAGTCACATTCATACCACAACATTAATCACAAAAAAAACCATTGAAGACATAGATGACTACCCCCTATACTGTATGTACTGCTCAACAGTACGGATACACTGGTGTAACAGTGCAAAAATTCGGAATACTTGATATACTGCTAAACAGTACAGATACACTGCCTAAAAACAGTGCAGACCGGACTTGCGTACCCAAACCCGTCTAGATACGACCCAGCAATGGTACTCACCGGGAAGCACGGAAACAGAAGGCCTCGGAAAACTCGACTGGACTCGACTCGGAACTTCGGAAAATTTCGGAAAACTTCGGAAAACTTCGGAAAACTGGTGGGCCTCTTCACACCTCGGACCTTGCTTCTTTCGGCTAGGCTCTGGTCGGGATCCTCCGCACTCCTCACCGCCTCGTCTGGGCACTGATCGCAGTCTTCGTCACCTCCGTGGGTTAGAGGGAGATGCAGGAAATCCTGCCAGTACACGTGTGTTCCATCTAACTGATGGCAGGGGACACAGCTTGCAACGCGCCAACCGGCGCGTGAGGTGGGGGAGGGGTCCCTGTTCGGGCGCCAAAATGACGTAAATAATTAATTTACTCTCTTAATTTCTATGCAGGTAAGTACTTAATCAATGATAACTCAATCAGAATGAAAGAAAACAGAGTCCGTGGTGTTAGAGTTTCTAAGGGTTTTATTCCTCATAAAGGAATCAGGATATCATGTTCTGACCACCACAGGGGTGTCAGAAGGGATAGAGCGCTCAATTTTATTGATAATACATAGCTTATATACTCGGTTTATACCATAGGAATCGATGTAAGAGGCGTAACAGCTGAGAGAAGACAAGATAACAATATACACGTGGTACTAGTACATCATCAAGAGGCGTAAACTAGGCGTGAACCAGAGGTGTGTGCTAGAAACGTCACTTGATAGGTGAAGCAAGTGGGTGGCACCAAGGGGTGGTGCTAACAGAATGTTGCAATGTCAGCAGAAATCGGAAGCTTGGATGCGCGCGCAGCTGCATGACGTGTGATTGACGGGGTGCAGGGGACTTGACATTTACACTGACGGAAAGAGACAGAAGTCTGGCATGTCAGATCAACTTGTACTTCTATCATATCTGATATCTGGTGTTTAGGAACTATACTATCTGGGCGGAAAGGTCTCTAGGGCAGAAGCTGTTCTATGCTAACTGTGGATGCGTGTATAAGCGCCTAAGTGTCTACATGTGAAGCGTGGGGCACGGGGCCTTCCATGGAAGCATGGCAACAGAGGCTATGAATTACTTGTATTAAGACAGGTCGGCCTTTTGGCTCTGCAGCTGGAGAGGATGTTTACAGGATCTAGTAGGCAGGAATGTATTCTCGGGGAGCGGAACAGATAACTCGAAGGTTATAGTCAGTCTTGGCAGAAAGCAGGCTGAGCTGAGCGCAAGGGGCCGCGCTGAAAGTAGGACAGAGTTCACGAGTACAGAGGTAGCCTGGGCAGAGTCAGGAGCCACAAAAGAGGTTCGGATGGCAGGAATTCAGGGCCTACTCTTGCTAGAGCAGGAATACATGAAAAGTGTACTACAAAAAGACGGTGGCATAGCATACTTAGGAACGGACTACATAATCCATTCAAGGTGAATCTGAAAGAGGACAAGTTAACGGTGGACGCAAATGTATTTGCGTCTTCATAGCTGGCACAGGAGGGAAGTTACATGCACTTTAAGCTGGTACATGGAGTCGGTGGGGTACGCGCTAGGGAACACAACATGGCCAAAATTTAATTTTCCTCACATCTGTGCCGTTTTTGCACCATGGTGCGCCGCATTATAAATGCGGCGCACCATGGCTGGCGGAGCTGTGGCACACTGTGGCGCATGTTAACTGGCGCATCCCTGGGGATGCGCCAGTTAACTTAAATCTGCCCCATAGTGCTAACATCAGGGTTTCTGGAAATATGCAGCAGGGAAGCACCTAAATATGCAACAGAGTTGACTCAATTATTTGGCAAAAAAAGACAAATTATACAGCATGATGCAGCACTGTTTTTATAGTACTACTTCATTATGTTGTGATTTCAAGATGTGACAATACTGCCAAATCCATGCAGAGTGCAGGGTTTCCAAAAAACTCTGCCAAGTGATGCAGAGAGGAGTTTTTCTTTCGTGTTGCTTGCCAATGTTAAGTTGGTTAGCACTCGCAAGAAAAAATCATGCTTACACCTCTTCCTGGTGAGAATTCTCAATGCGGGCGGTCGCAGCAGGTCACAACCGCTTGTGTTGAAAAATCTGCCACTCGCATTGAGGAAGTAGACTAGGAGCACAGTGTACAGCTAAATGTGTGAAGGGCAGACAGTTCTCTTGCACAAATGCACCAGCAGTTCATCCACAAGAATAAAGCCATGTAGTAATGTGAGCAAAAGCGGCAAGATGATTGACAAACATATACTAACTAATGTTAACTTAGCAATGTCTGCAGTTAATTCCATTACCTCACTACAGTATGCACCAAGTGTGGCTGTCACCTTAGCTCACACTTGGGTTGAAGTCAGGCTGCAAAGCACAAAGAGTCATAAGCACAGAGAGAAGGCCCACTTTCTAAAAGTGGCTTTTCTAAAAAAAGTAATGTAAAATCCAACTACACACTAAGCAGGAGTTATCACCACTATTCTAAACATACAGACATGGCTACACTACTCCTTTCATATTAGGAATTACTAATTAAATATATTTAAGGGAATTCCAAATACTAACCTATGAGAGGATTAGGCCTCACAGAAGTGAGAAACAAAACAGGTTTGTCACCACCGGGTCATGCCACACACAAGGGCACCAGTGCTACCTTTTACGTATACTGTAACATGCCGAAAGGGCTACCTAGAGCCTACCTATGTAGTGACCTTTGTGTAGTAAAAGGGGAGTTTAAGGCTTGGCAAGTTGTTTTAAATGCCAAGTTAAAGTGTTAGTAAACTGCATACGCAGGACCTTCAGTGACAGGCCTGAGACAGATTTGAACGTCTCCATCAGTGGGTTGCACAAGCAGTGCTGCAGGCCCACTAGCAGAATTGAATTTACAGTGCCTGGGTATATGGGATACCACTTTACAAGGGACTTCCATATAACTTAAATGTGCCAAACAGGTGTAAACCAATCATATCATGTTTAGAGGAGAGAGCACATGCACTTTAGAACTGATTAGCAGTGGTAAAGTGCCCAGAGTCCAAAAACCAACAAAAATGTTTGAAAAGTGGGTGGAAGAAGGCAAAAGGTTTGGGGATAACTCAGCCAAACGGGCCAGGTCCAACACCAATAAAATGTTGCCACATGTGCAAATAGTGGCATTTTTTTTATTTTATAGAAATGTGTGTTTTCCCTTTGGGGTCAAAATTGCCTCACCGGGTGAAAACACACATTTATAAAAAAAATAAGGGACAAATGTCCTGAGGGCTGACCCCCACCTACATTTCTTTTATATTTTTGAAAAATTGATGTTTTCCCCTGGGGGGCCTTGATAAGCCCCCCCAGCGAAAAACACACATTTCCCAAAAATATGCAGTACCAACAGAGGATCAGCCTGCATGTCAATGCCCTGACAATTTCATTTTATTTTTTCTAAAATAAACATTTGTTTTACTTCCTTTGGGTGTGTGACCGCGCCCCCGTGGAAAATATACATTTTTTATATTGTGCCCTGCAGAGAGGTCTGAAGGACTGGGTTTTCCTAAGACCCAGCGGTGCCAGGGACAACACCTGAAACCTTCGTGGGTTACCTGTTCTGGCGTACAAATGACAGAGACACGGGACACTTCCTTCGGCGTCAAAGATTCAAGGTTTATTTACTGCAGGAAACACAGAAGTCACAAGAAGTACATAGCATGTAGGTTCATGGAGACTGCTTCGAATTGTATCTGTGGATCGCTCCTTTTATACAGTTTTTCGTCATACGACAATATGGCAAACAAAAGGTTACAACCCAGTTACCACAGTAAATTTCATAGGGGGTCGCTTTCATGTATTCAGGGTCCCGGAACATAATTACAGTAGCATTGCTGGTTCCCAATTGTAAAAGTACATCTTCTCACCATTAGTGCATTCCATTCCGGCAGTAAACGAATCAAGGAAGAGTCAGAAACAGGTGCAGAGGAAGACGAGGACAGTCAACAGATTGAAAAGAGTGTAAGGGGGTGCTATCGGAAACACGATTGCAGGGATCAAAGGAGACGTGCCTAATGAATGCACAACTGAGACAATAGACCGGCACGGCAAGATGAGCCTCGAGCGGGGCCATCTGCCTTGCAGTGTCATCCTCCTCGTCATAAAGACACCCTAAAAGGAACACATGTCTTCCGCAAGAGTTTGGGAATCCCAGGGTCACGAAGCGGACAGTGTCCGTTCGCTGGCTACTTGAGGGCAAGAAACAAAATGGATGCCGTATCTAAAATGGAACCCGTGGGTTCAGATGAAGAAACCCACGTAACAGACGAACGGTTTAGGTTAGCACAGCGAAAACGCGTACACCCACTAAACTCGTCATTTGCGGTTCATAGATACCAGACTCGACCATATTCGAGCGAGTCGAAAACACCACTTACAATTGTCACAGAACCTCAGATGATCCTTTTGCCCTCATGTAGGCAAGCACTAGTCGGAATCAGAATCGATCTCAATATTCATCAGACCATCCAGATGTTGCTGCAACATTATTCTATCCATCAATGCTTCCTTGGTAACTGGTGGCCGTCTTATACACGTCGTAGCACAGAGGCCACATAAGGCAGGACCACACTGCACACAAAGACAACACGTGAACAGAAATGCTACAACAACCCCAATGTCCATCAGAATTTTCCAACCCCACGTCGACATCAGGCCCCAAAACCACCCTAGTAGCGTCCAATCCCCTACGTCCACGTGTATGGACTCGGAGATCTTATGCAACTTCGAGATGGCTTGATAGACAGTTGGAGCGTTGTCAGGAATGAAAATGCAGCAACTCGAATGGATCACCTTACATACTCCACCTCTATCTGCAAGCACAACGTCTAAAACCATACGATTTTGTAACGTCATAAGCCTATCCGCCTGAAGCTCTGCTGTAAGATTACCAAGTGCACTTGCAGTGATATTAGTGGTCGATTCCACCACTCGAGTCAACTGTCTCAGGTTCCTACTATTGATCATAGGTCCCCAAAACGGCAAGAAACCCTTAAAGAAGTCTCCTGCTTCTTGACCGGCAGTGTCTTCTTTGCTAATCACGCCTCTCACAACTCTGGTCTTGTGATAATCCGACCCAACAGTAAAGGTCGGCGGCAACAGATTCACGATATAACATGTGCCTGAGAAGTCACGAGGCAACCATGTATATGCGCGGTCGTAACAAACAAAGTAAGTACCCTTGGCAGTCAGAAGAACAGGGGAAGAGGCCGTCGGCAAAACATACATTTCGGTACAGGCACTCCTCCCGAGCTGAGCTTGCGGGGTTCGGCCAAGGCCTTTCAAACAGAAACTACCGAGATGGGGTACGATCGAGATCGAAAACGAGCTTTTAAGCTGCCGATCACCCACTGACATGCTATACTCAGCCTCACTTAGATCTCTGTATGCTCGCACCTCTTCCCCCGGGATAAGCGATGCGTCAAAGATATCCCTATCTAAATCGGCAATCGCTCTTGCCAAAGGCTTGTGGTACGGGCCAGGACCATGATCTGCAGTGCGTGGCTCTCGATGGGGGTAGGAATCTAGTGCGCTACGAAACATAGTTTGAAATGTTTGAGCTGAACCCTGGGAACTGTAAGGAAGGACCAAGTACGGGATTCCCCTATCCGTGGTATGTGGCATTAACCCACACACCCAACAATTGGTAGTGTTCATCACCAACTGATGTTGATGAAGAAGTTGGACAAAGGAGTTATTCATAAATTCCGCACGTCTAACCTGCTTGTGTTGGGGTAAGATGTGAAAGGAATGAGGAGAAACAGTGGAAGTAGGTTTGGGTTCAGAGGAAGGGGTAGGTGAAGCAGAAGGCAAGAATGATTGTATCACATAGTATACTCCACCCACCAGTAACGAAGAAATAGTTAGGAACAGTAGGAACACCTGAAACATAAAACATTTGGTGCGTACAACCCTATGCAATTCGAATCTTTGTACTTGAGTCTTCTCCACTTCCGACAACCTTGAGAAAGCCATCCTCTAAAACCGTCCGCAACATTCTTGACGCACTTCGTTCTGTGTAGCAGTGGTCAATCCCCAGGAGTTCCTAGGAATCAACGGTCTCCGACCTAGTGTCAGGACCTACTAAACAGAAGGAAGTACCCGCACGGCCCTACGGTCAACCCGGATATAAGGTTTTTTTAATCAAACAATATATACAAAATCTCCTAGCTGTGGAAAAACACACATATGTGGAAAAGAACTCAGAAATTAAATAGGGACCACAATTGTTCAGAAATGGTCAGAGTGATAATGGGGGTAACGTGAATTTCAAAAGGAAAAAGCAAAAATGATTTTTATTAGTCTCTAGTATTGGAACGAAGAAAATATCTGCTTCTTCCAGGACGAGTCTGCTCTTCAAACAATGGATCGGATTGTGGAACAGAGTCCTGTCGGTCAGATGCTAGTTCAGATCTTGAATTCTCCAATGGCAAAGGTTCAATAAAATTGTCTGATTGCACTGAAGTATCTCCCACAGGCTGAGCGTCACTGAACGGCACAAAGTTCGGCAAAGCTTCTGTTTCTGGTGCAGCGATGCCAGTCCTCACCCACGAGTCCGCTGGTAAAGGTATTGGTACCTTTTTGGTGTGGGTGGCGTGCACCCAATGCTTATGTCCTTCCAAACGAACAGCGGTTCTCGTGGCGAGTAGCACTTGGAAGGGTCCAATAAACCTTGGCTTGAGGTTTCGCTTCCGGCCAAAGTTTCTTGTCACCACCCAGTCTCCGGGTTGGAGCTGGTGGCCTGGACCCTCCGTCTGCGCCGGCAGTGCTTCAAAGACCTGTTGATGAATTAACCTCAGTTTAGCAGTCAGATCATGAAGGTAATCAATTAGCATTGGATATTCAAGATTCGTGAATGCACTGGGTCTAGGAACCCCCCAAATATTTGCAGGACGGCCGAACACAATCTCATATGGGCTGAGCCCTACTCGAGAGTGTACAGTCGCCCTAGTTGACAAAAGAGCCAGAGGCAAAGCATCGGGCCACGAGAGACCAGTCGTGGCCTGAATCTTTGCGAGTTTTAGTTTCAAAGTACCATTGTACCCCTCAACCAAACCTGCCGACTGGGGATGATTAGCGCTGTGGAATTTCTGTGTAATTCCAAGGCCCTTACACACACTCTTCATCACACTCCCCACAAACTCACTTCCGTTATCAGACCATACAATCCGTGGCATTCCATACCGAGGGAAGTATTCCTTCAGCAGGACTTTCGCTGTGGACAGGGCAGTGTTGTCTTTAAGAGGATAGGCTTCAATCCATCGGGAGAATGCGCAAACCACAACTAAAACGTATTTCAGGTTATTACATCGCTCCATATGGATGAAATCCAATTGTATTACCTCAAAGGGACATGTAGGAGGAGCAAAATGGCCAGGGGGTGTAGGAGTGCCCTTGCCAGGATTGTACATCATACATACCATACAATTTTTGACCAATCTCTCTGCACACTTAGCGATACCATCATTCTTCCATACAGGGGACAACAACTTGCAGATACCTTTCGCACTAATATGTGGCAAACCGTGTGCCATGGTCACAACAGCTAGCACATATGCATCCGGCAACATCCATCTTTGATTCTCTGACAAATCAATCCAACATCCATTCCCATCCAACTTTCCTGTGCTCTCCTTCCACTTGGTCTTTTCAGTTTCGGTGGCCTCATTCTGAATCGCTTTTACACTTTCGACAGTATCCTCCCACATACCAGTTTCTGCAGGCCACCTTACCGAACTCGTCACATACATTCTAGTTGCAAGGTTTCTAGCAGTCTCTTTAGCAATATCATCCGCAAACGCATTACCACGACCAACATCATCCGTCACCTTACGGTGCGCGTTACATTTAATAATCGCCACCTGCTTAGGCAATGTGAGTGCATCTAAAAGATCATTCACAAGCTGTCCATGCTGGATCTTCGTACCATGCGATGTCATAAAACCTCTCTCTCGCCACAATCGTCCAAAGCTATGGGCAACACCAAACGCATACTGGCTGTCGGTAAACACATTCACCCGCTTTCCTTTCGATAAAACACATGCTCTTGTCAAGGCAATTAGTTCTGCCGCCTGTGCAGAATTCTGATTCAATCTTGCAGTTTCCACGACCGTACTCAACGTTACCACAGCATACGCAGTCGTCACATCACCATTCGGCAACTTAAAACACGAACCATCCACATACAAAGTACCATCGGGGTCTTCCAATGGAGTGTTTTTTAGGTCAACACGAACCTTCGTTTCCTCCTCAGTTCGCAAATAACAATCATGTGGTAATACCTCGTCTGATTCCATATTGATTGGCAACAACGTCGCCGGGTTTAGAACATTGCAGCGCTTTATTTGAATATGACTTGCCAAAAGCGTCAACTCATAACCAGACAATCTTGCGCTCGTCAAGTGTTGGGTTTTCGTACGATTCAAGAGAGTGTCAACTGCATGCGGAACCATCACCGTAAGCATATTATCCATGACCAATCCTGCAGATTGTCGGATGGACACCGCAGCTGCCGCTATTGCTCTTAGACAACTCGGCAATGCTCTAGCTACTGGGTCCAAGGTCGAGGAAAAATATGCACATGGACGCTGCTTACCACCAAATTGCTGCGTCAAAACACTCAACGCACAACCTTCCCTCTCATGAACGTATAGTGTAAACGGCTTACTGTAGTCAGGAGTACCTAACACAGGAGCCGAACACAACGCATCACGCAGTTCAGAAAAACTTTTCTGACACTCGTCCGTCCATGGCAAAGGAGTTGGAACATACTTGCACGTGAGGGCTACCAATGGTTTCGCTAGCAATGAAAAATTTGGAATCCATTGCCTGCAGTATGACGTGATACCTAGAAAGGCACGCACGTCTCTCTGAGTTGTTGGCACAGTCATTCGAGCAATCGCTGCAATTCTCTCTGGGGTCAACCTTCTTCCCTCCTTTGACAATAAGTGACCTAGGTAGGTTACTTCTTGGCAACAATATTGCAGTTTAGAAGGTGACACCTTGTGATGTAAGTCACAGAGATGTTGCAACAGAGACACCGTAGCAGTTTTGCAAATTTCTCGTGTGTCCGCAGCCACCAATAAGTCATCGACATATTGGATCAAGGCCACACCAGCCGGTAACACAAACGCGTCAAGTTGACTCTTCAGGGCTTGGCTGTATATCGATGGACTCTCACAATAGCCCTGAGGAGCACGTTTAAACCTAAAGCTGCGACCACCTAACGAGAAACCGAATAGGTCCCTGCTTTCCTCAGCAATCGGAATGCTAAAGAAAGCATTCTTTAGATCGATCACTGAGAACCAAGAAGCAGATGCTGGAATCAGACTCAGTAAAGCCGTAATATCAGGCACCACAGGGAACTGAGGAACCACAATTTTGTTCACCTCCCGTAAATCAATGACAAAACGATAAACAGGAGGTTTAGATGGATCCGTGCGTTTCAGAATAGGTAACACAGGACTATTACACACGTTTCCCCGAGTTTCCTCGATAACATCTTTCTCGATCAAATCATAGATGATCGCTAGCAACGCTCGCTCACCATCAAGGGAGATACGATACTGGGGAATACGTGGTAATCGCACATTCGATTTCAATTGAACAACATAAGGGGAGATGTCAAGTAGGCCCACGTCATTGGGACCTGTTGCCCACAAAGATGCAGGAAGAGAACTCAATTCTGGTGGGAGCTTATCAGATGATAAGTACATAGGAGAGATTACTCTCTCACCCAATGTAAGTTTTACTCCCGCAGGAGAACAATACAAAGTCGCATATAAACGTTTCAACAAATCCAGTCCCAAAAGATTTTCACCACAACCAGTAGTCAAAATCAAGGGAGCTTTCAGCTCACGATGCCCAATTGTAAGGGGCAAAGGGCGAGAAACCGGATTGCTAACAGGGGCGCCAGAGAATCCAACGGAAACATTCGTTAAGCCAGACAAAGGTGCGCCAGGGAGTTTCGAATGCATGATGGAACTTTTCGCTGCACCAGTGTCCAACAGAAAAGGCTCAACTACGCCCGATGTGGCAACTGCGACGTAAGGCCCTCTCTGATCAACCGGAACTGATACTACTCCCTCTCTTTGTCTATGGCTGTCCTATTAATTACCGTCATCAGTACCCTGATCGACGTAATAATCGCCAACATTGTACTGTGCGGATCTACCTGACGATGACCCACGTTGATCAAAACAATTATTGGAATCAGAGGAATTCATAGAACGCTCATTTTGATTCTGTGTAACACCACGACCTCTACCTCGTGAAGCCTGTTGAGGACCACCACGACCTCCTCTAGACGAATTGCCATTATTCCGATCGCGCAGAACCGGACAATCAAATTTCAAATGACCCTCACCTCGACAATAGGCACATTGATTGTACCCAAGCATCGATCTCTGCGAAGAAGAGTCATTTCGCGACTGCGACCTAGCGGGCTGCGATTGCGATCTATTCCGCTGTTGGGAATCGTTTTGATTCGAGCGCGGAGGATATGCTTGTTGTAACAAGACTTTCGTTTTTAACTCTTTCGTCTTTTTGTCTGCACGATCATTTTCCTCTTTCTCTCTATTTTCATAATATTGAGCCGTAGCCAATATCTGGGCAGAAGTAGAAACAGCCCACGCACTTTCGGAATTTTTCAATTTGTTGCTAAGTTCAGGCAACAAATTTGATACAAACTTATCCACAAACAATCTCTGACCTCCCTCAGTGCCCATATCTTGACCACTATGATCGATGAACGCCTCCTCAAATCTCGTAAAGAAATCGGAGACACTCTCGTCCTTCTTTTGCTTACAAGCAGACAGTTTATCCCAGTTGACTTTCATTGCTGGCATAAGTGTCTTCATAAGGGTAATTATCCTTTGGGGAAGATCAGTAATGAGCTGTTCAGGTTTAGCCCCACCAACTTGTTGTACGTCAGCCGCCACAAGAGCAGCCCAATCACCGCCTAACTCGGCTGCGTGATTTTCTTGACGAATTTCCGCCCAAACCGATTGTGGTACAACATTGCCGAACAACATGTCGATGTCGGCAAGATTCATTATCGTAGCATCCACTAGCTGAGACAATTCTTTATAATACCCCGCGGGATTTTTACGAGGGTCTGGCAAAGATTGCTTAACCTGCAAAACTTCCGATCGTTTCCATGGAAAGTGTATCCACACTCGCTGGAAATGTGGCAGAATAATAGGATTAGCCTGTGCATCATCTGGCCCCCACACTGGTGGAACTTCATGCATGGGATACTGACCAGGCGTCGACATCCATTCCTCATGTTCGTTTTTAAACAGTGCACGAGGCATCAAAGAGGGACAAACAGATAGAAGATGCTCGACAGCACGTCGAACATTGCTACCCACAATCATACCACTCGAAAACTGAAGCTGAAGTTCAGTTAAAGCGGCCAGTACATCATCTGCCGCATCAACTGATATCTCATCGCGTAAGAGTTTGCACATTTCTTCAAACACAAATCTTTGTGTTGGCTCATTGAATTGAGAGAAAGTCTCAACAACTATACGTGGAGGATTCTTAAGGGGATATCTAATCCAATTTCTCGCCATATTGATTAGCGTGTCACGTTCCCTACCACCAGGAAGCTGACTTCGTCGTTGGGGAGCATCAGAATCAGCAGACCCAAGAATCGGTCCAAGAGGAGAGTAAAGGTTGGCAACAATATTAGGAATACGTCGCTGAACAGACGGTGAAGAGGAGAGAAGTAAAGGGGTAACAAGAGAGGGACCAAATACAGGAGGAGCAAGAGCAGTAGGAGTAGCCACATGAGTGGAAGTAGCGGGAAAGGTAGCTTGAGAAGGTATAGACGGTGGAGCAGTCGGGACAGTAGCAGGTAGAGGAATAAGGACAGAGGGGTTCGCAAGAACAGGACCAGCGGCAGGCTGATTAACAGCTGCCGGAACAGCAGGTTGAGGAACAGGGGGAACCACAGGAGCTGTAGTATCCTGTGCGTATGGAGGTGGCGACTTCAATAGGTACGATAACAAGGGATCCTCTACTGCTTCCTCTCCCTTCTTACCAGTACCCGTCGGTAAAACGGGATAACACTTATCCACTGTCATACGTTGCAATCTGTCAAAAACTTCCTTTTCCTTCTCTTCTTTGTCTCGCTGAAACTGCTCTGCATTTCTCATCGTCGTAACGATACCTTCTCTCTTATTACGTTTAAGCTGTTTGATTTCTTTCTGCTTGGCTTCTTTACGCCATAACCGAAAGGAATCGAACATGGCCGGCCTTGCTTTTCTTTGGAACAATTTAGCTTCAAGATTATCTAAAATCGGGGTCTCAAAACTACCATGAGGTGGCCAACTAAGGACACCGTCATCTTTAGTGTAGCGGACCCAGCAATCATTAAATGTGATTGGACCCACACCATGTCGACTATATAATTCATATATTGGAGTTCCAACTGGAGGTATCGGACATGAGTCCTCCAATCGGGAATCCGCACCACAACCTTTAAAGCAACTAAACAAAGTACTACGACCAGGCATCGTGCACACTAGCCAAGTTTCACAAACTTCAAGGGTTATTGGACTTACAATGTCCCCGCAAAATGCAAAAACCCTCGGTTTTTGGCGACTGCAGCCGTCAAATAGAACGACTAAGAACAAAATACGAAGGACCACAAATGCAATGGAACCATGCAACAACTAAGCACCCACAACAACTAAGGATTCTGGGGAGCGACCCACAAATACTTAACTCAAAGAACAATGGCGTCACCAGGAAGGCCCATCAATCGTCTCGCTGTACCAAGGTCTACGCCAGGCGCCAAAACAGGTCGACAGTCAGGGCAGCAGTCCTTTGCAGCCGTCAGGAGGCGGGGATCTTCGCGGGAAAAGTCGTCGGGCCACTTGTTTCGACAACAGGATCGATGAAGCGGGGTGCACCTTCCCTCGGAGATTTCACACGAAGTTCCTCACGATCGTCGGGCTTTGGACCGGTACCGCTGATGCCGCCCCACGTTGGGCGCCAACTGAAGGACTGGGTTTTCCTAAGACCCAGCGGTGCCAGGGACAACACCTGAAACCTTCGTGGGTTACCTGTTCTGGCGTACAAATGACAGAGACACGGGACACTTCCTTCGGCGTCAAAGATTCAAGGTTTATTTACTGCAGGGAACACAGAAGTCACAAGAAGTACATAGCATGTAGGTTCATGGAGACTGCTTCGAATTGTATCTGTGGATCGCTCCTTTTATACAGTTTTTCGTCATACGACAATATGGCAAACAAAAGGTTACAACCCAGTTCCCACAGTAAATTTCATAGGGGCTCGCTTTCATGTATTCAGGGTCCCGGAACATAATTACAGTAGCATTGCTGGTTCCCAATTGTAAAAGTACATCTTCTCACCATTAGTGCATTCCATTCCGGCAGTAAACGAATCAAGGAAGAGTCAGAAACAGGTGCAGAGGAAGACGAGGACAGTCAACAGATTGAAAAGAGTGTAAGGGGGTGCTATCGGAAACACGATTGCAGGGATCAAAGGAGACGTGCCTAATGAATGCACAACTGAGACAATAGACCGGCACGGCAAGATGAGCCTCGAGCGGGGCCATCTGCCTTGCAGTGTCATCCTCCTCGTCATAAAGACACCCTAAAAGGAACACGTGTCTTCCGCAAGAGTTTGGGAATCCCAGGGTCACAAAGCGGACAGTGTCCGTTCGCTGGCTACTTGAGGGCAAGAAACAAAATGGATGCCGTATCTAAAATGGAACCCGTGGGTTCAGATGAAGAAACCCACGTAACAGACGAACGGTTTAGGTTAGCACAGCGAAAACGCGTACACCCAGTAAACTCGTCATTTGCGGTTCATAGATACCAGACTCGACCATATTCGAGCGAGTCGAAAACACCACTTACAATTGTCACAGAACCTCAGGTCGGTCAACTCACCATGAGGGTTATCCTCACCAATCGCTGTTCCCTACTGGCCTTGTGGTGTTGACTGCAGCGTGACCGAGATCCATAGACCGGAAACAGTTTAAGGAAGGCCTTTTTGGAAAAAGGAGACTCTCCCCTTTCTAATGAGGCCTCCCTGAAACATGTGGAGGCTTCACGCATTTGTTTCCCACTAGAGCAGGAGAGATCTCTTACCTCATTGCTCCTCCACTTCCGGTGGGGAATGTCTGATGTTATGGTTTGGGGGTAGGGGCTGATGCAGAAGTGATTCCACTTCTCCCCCGCACTCTGTTTTTCATAAAGGAATCCTCCGGTGCAAGCCCTAATGATCCTTCGTAGGCCTCCCAAATATCAGTCTATGGCCGACAGACGCGCTGGTGAGGGGGTACGGATGTCGGCCAACAGCTGACACCCTCATCAAAGAGGTAAACATCACAGGGCAGATTTATGAAGGCCTTGCGCCGCCGGTGCGTCATTTTTAACATGGGAAAAAGTGACGACCCGGCGGCGCAAGTCCTTCATAAATCAGCCCCCACGTGTTATTCACAATACCTGAAATTGCAAACGTCTATATCTTATATAATAAATGTATTAGTGGCATTGTGACCCAAAAGTCATGCGAATGTATGATACAGTTTAGTTCTCCCATAGAGAAACTGTTGTGAGTTAGTTCATAATACTGGTTTGCAATCACATATAAGTGTATGATTATATTGTGTTCCGTTTATATCTGTTTTGTAATCTGTCTTCATCATCAAACTGATAGATTCCATGAAGTCGTCAGTGTAAGTCATCTTGGTTGATTTTATATGCCATTGTAGCTTTTGTGACAGGAGAAAGTTGAAGGTCAACTTGAACTTGAAGACATCTGTACATAAATCAAAATAGCTATTTTTGTAATGCGCTGAAACAGTAGTTTGGCAAACCTCCAACTGATTCACAGTCGCACAGATATGCATTTGTGTGTGTATGTGTGCGCATATCTAAATATGTGTAGAGTGTAATTTGCTATTTTTTATAATTGTTGAGTGTGGTTTGGGCTATGGCTCACAAGAGGCAAAGCCTATCGTGAGTCCTGAGCCCCCTTAGGCTCTGTGATTTAGGCCATCACCTTTTCATTTCATGTTCGTTTCAACCAAAAGAGTTTAACCAAAACCAGCATGCAAGGGTTACTTTTGTGCAGCAAGGTAAAATAACACTTGTGGGATTAAGTATATAAAGTAATTGTTACATGCAATCTGTTAGGCAGTGTTACGTATTTTTTCATAACACTTTTGCTAAACGGTGGTAATAAACTTTACCTTTGCATTTTAGAAATACATGTGGGAATGCACATTTATTGTACAGTTACTCCAATTCTAACTGAGAGAACATTTTGAGTTGGCTTTTAGAGGAACGGTACAGCCTTTCGCAGTGAAAATAGAATTTGGGGCAGAGTCACTGTACATAAATCAATCAATCAGGGGCTTGTATTGTACGGCTACTCGCCTGTGAGGGTGTTAAAGGCACTGGGGCGGGGACTGCTGATGCGTCTGATTGTGGAGGTTCACTTGACGGGCTAGGTCTTGAGGTCCTTCCTGAATTGGGTCAACAACACCGATTGCCTGAGGAGGAGTGGCAGGGTGTTCTAGTTCTTGGCGGTGAGGTAGGAGAAGGATTTTCCTCTGGTACTGCTCTTGTGGATCCGTTGATTGACGGCCGTGTGAAAAGGGAGGCGGTGGTTCAGATATTCTTTTCTATGCAAATATTAAATTCCTGCATATAACTATTAAATGCAAGGCACACTGCCTTGTGGGCTACAGCAAGGCTTCTTTGCGATAGCTAGGTTACTATTTAAAATTACAAATTTTATTTTGACAAGTTTGCTTGCAGATTTAAAGCTGGTGATAATCAGGCAAAACAGATATTTCCAAAGTCATGATTTCTCGGTTACTCTAGTAGGCACAACAGGTGATGCCGTTGTAGTGTAGTTCCTATTTTCCCAATAGGCCCTGCGCATTGGAATAACATAAACAGTAGTATCGACGTAGAAGTGCGGATCTTCCAGGCCTCTACTGACTATGCTAAACTTAATTGGGTTTGTTACCAACTAGCTCAGAGGTCACTGGAAACTTTCTTGACTGAATAGGAAGTGATCAGCTTCCCTGGTACAGACAAGAAGGGATTCAGTTTTCCAACAACCGTGCAACATGACAACTTTGCTCCTCAGATAAGAGTCAATCTCTAGGGTCGTGTGAAACAATAGACAGTTATTTTACTCAGTCAGTGGTTGTGCAGTTTACTTTCACAAAATGTAGAGAATAGAGAGACGGGCGTTGTCAATAAAGGGTAACGTTTATTGAACAGTCTTTCTTCTCGTACAAGAGAAATGAATTGCCACAATTGCAAGACTTGTTATTATAAAAAGTACGTACAGTAAGATGAGTATTGCGAAATAATACTGTAAAAGCATTGATATGGTTTCTTAGCCATACAATGGTTTAAAATGAATAAAACATATATACATTCATATATACAGTAGGCTAAAATACTCAACTGGTGCTTCTAACTACGTCTACCCCAGTGTACCTGACCTAAGCCTAATACTTGGGAGGGGAGTAAGTAAGTAGCTTTAAGTTAAGTTGGTTTTGCCAAGGTTTGCTTCAAGAATTCTCTCTAAGGGTTTAGTCAACACCATACCTCTGGAATAGAATGATGGAGGTCTGGTATCTCCTTCAGGGGGGTCGATATCCCAGTCACTTGCAAAAGTGGATTGGAAACGCCGGAACTGGATTTCTCTGCAGGAGAAAAGACATTGTCTCTCTCTCAGCGCGTCGAGGAGGAGGAGGAGGGGCAGCGTCCGCGGGCAGCTTGCATCTGCTGGGCTCTTGCAGGGGACGGCTGTTCAGCTCCTAGGTTCACCACACCATCGTTCGCTAGTTAGCAGCGATAGCAGTAGCGATAGCAGCTATGGTATCATCAGCATAACAGCAGCTT